>NC_062265.1:24851549-25160834 GCF_916048215.2 Malus sylvestris
TAAGTCACTGTTTTTGGAATTTAAGTTACTGTTTTTGGAATTTAAGTCACTGTTTTTGGATCTAAGTGAAATAGACACACTGTTTCTTAAATGTAAGTTAGAAAAAAAATAGTGCAATTCACTGTATTTGGATTTAAAGCAAAATAAGCATCATGTTTATTAAATTATGTACAAATCCTTTTATCTGTTCCTATATCGTTTCAAAGAATTTCTTTCAGAACTTATCATATGCTATTTCACAGATATCACTCAGAATAATAAAACCGTAAAACTACTATTAAGAATCAAAGACTTTAATTCGTTGATTTTCAACTCTTTTGGGAACGATTGATTCAAATGTTCTAGAAGACTATTAGAACTATTGTCACCACCGACTATGATGAGGTGTAGGGCAGACGTCGCAGCTGACGCGCGCGAGGACAAGCCTGGCACGAATATTTGGCCTATTTGTCGGTGGTTGCGGGTGGGTCATTGGAAGTAAATAACCTTCAACAAAACCATATAACTGGACCACTGGAGAGACTTGGAGTGATCAACCTAGCTAGTAACACATTCACAGCAAAGTGCAATGAATCACAACTGACTATGTATCGAATATCAAACTTTTTTTCTAACTAAATGGAAACAGAGTGGTGCTAAACTAATTGATGATATGTTTTGTTAGCTAAATTTGACTAGTAATGCAAAGAATGGGGTTTAAAAAAGATTTTTTTGAAGGAGAAATTATGTTTATATCCTTCTTTTTGCTACTCCATTGATTAAAATTCTATTTATTTTCAATTTTTTTTTATCAAGGTCTTTAGTATTAATAACATTATTAATGATTTGAATAATAAAATATTTTTATTTTTAAATATATTACTTTAGTGTTAAAAATGTTACAATTAGTATATTTATATTTATGGCTAAATTTTTATCATATATTTTTATTTTTAGTTTGTACCTATTTTTAATTTGTACCAATTTTTTTTTCATTTTTAATTTGTACCCATATATTAGTTTCTTTTTGTGCCCATATTTTTTAAAGTTTTATTTGTGTTTGTACCCATGTATATACCGTCACGTGACATTGTATATTTAATCAACGATAGAAAAATTACTTATGGTATATTTATGTTTTATGCCTAAACTTTGTATCATATATTTATATTTTTAGTTTTTACCCACTTTTAATTTGCAACATTTTTTTAAATTTGTAGTATTTTCTTTTTAGTTTTATTTTGTACCCATGTATTAATTTCTTTTAGCACCTACATTTTTTAAAAATTCATTTGTACCCTAATTTATTTATAATGTACCCATTCTTCTTTATTAATTTACCACTTTGTTATATGTGAAATGTACCAATTTTTTTGTAAAATGCACCAATTTTTTTTAACACTATGGATACATTCTTTTGCCATTTATTATTTCTTATTTTTACATAGTTTTTATCCATTTATTCAATAAATTTTTTTATTGTAACCGTTTCTAATAGTATTATAATAAGAGATTTTAAATTTATAGGATTATAAATCTCATAAAATATTAAACAATTAATGTCAAAACTATAAAAATATAAATATTAATTGTAATATAATGAGGTGTACAAAGTCAAGGGACTTTGATCAAACTTTGAATACCATTAAGGTTTTAGTTAAATAATGTTAAGGATTATGGACCGCATCCAAAGTATCCATTTTTTTAATTACAAGCTAATAACAACTATAGTATTCTAGTTTTTAGAGAGAGAAATGAGAAGATGAAGAAGAAGAAAAATAGAAAGAGAGGTCAGAAAACAAGGGCTAATCTTTCATTAATTGAAATTGAAACTAATTACCGTAGTACATAGCTGAGCTCACATACTTAAGCTCAAAGCTACTACTTAATCACTTAACAAACATTCTTAACAATTTAGATGAGAGTTTTAAAAAAAAAAACAAAACAAAACAATTTAGATGAGCTGGCACTCAGCCAATATTATAGTAACACGTGTTGCTTCAGCTATTACAAGCGAAGTAGTGAGTTAAAAAGGGGTGGGGAGGAAGGAGGGGGAAGATTTAAACCTAAGTGGTATAGTACTGAAGAGAAATAATGTATCCACAAGGTAATCCACCAATCAAATTATCTAAATTTAAAGATCAATATAATTGCACCGGATGCAATTTTTCGTAAAAATTCAATAGATTCAATTTTGATTTAATTTGTATTTTATTTTTTGTAATTTCCTTTGGGTCTAAATAGTGCCGGCTCTGAGGAGGAGCAATATGTGCCAATTGAATAGGGGCCCCTGATGTTTTTGTATCCCATAAATATACTATATAATTTTTTAATCTAAACTATTTATTAATAGAATCCTGTTTGTCAATCAAAGCTCCAACAAATCACCATTCTAACCATTTCACCATAATTGAACAAAAAAAAAAAAAATTGTGGACAATTCAGTTATTGCATCACATAAATTTTATTATTTTTTACACTAACCTCGTAGCCATGTAAATATAGCATATCCCATTTTAAAATTAAAAAATAAATAAAAAACACCACTTCTCTTCTCTTCCTCTCTGTGCATTCCCCATGTTCTCCCACCCACTCCTTTTCTTTTTCCTTTTTATCATTTCTCTTTTGTTTTTTTCAATTGTCATAATTGCTCATTAATGATAAATCGTAGTAAAATAAAAAACAAACTTAGTTTGTACACGTAGAGCATGTGTGCTGATTAATAATAATAAATAAATAGAAAATAACCTAGACATAATTGGATTAATAGTCCTCATGGTGATAGGATAGTCGGAAGATAGCTCATGTGGTAAAAAAAGAGTATTTAAGCCCTTAAGGTAAAATCTGTTAGGATTTAGGTCCAAAATTAAAAATTTTGTCAACTATCTGTTAATTGTTAACACATGAGGTTCACGTGGTAACAATTAACGGAGAGCTCCGTTTTAGCCTAATATATGTGGCTCACGTGCTAATGACTAACTGGGAGCTAATGAAATTTTCAATTTTAGGCCTAAATCCTAACAGACTTCACCACAGGTATCACAACCCGTCCCGAGATTCTATTTATCGAGGTTGTGAAATGACGAAAGTACCCTTGTTGGTTACTAAGGTATGTGTGTGGCATGTTTTGAATAATGCATATTTTCCTAAGTTTTGGAAAATTTAAGTTGGATTAAGGGATGTGTGTATATTTGTGTGGTTAGGGAAATAAAGAGTGACTTGTTTTGGGTGGACCACACACACACACACGGGACAAACCCTTTCCTTCCCCGTGCTCTCTCTCTTCCCTCGCAGTTCTCTCTCTTCCTCTCGAACACGTACGGACCAAAGCACCAATCCCTCAATTTCTTCGTGGATTGAAGCTAAAAAGGTGAGTTTCTTCATCCTTTTAACCTCCTGATTCAAATGGTGTTACTTTTAGACTGGAAACCTTCGAAATCACGTGAAATCCAAACCCCAGTTTGATGTCACTGTTCATGCACACGTGAATTGTTGACTTTCAGGGAATTCTAAGCTTACATGGAGCTTAGTGAGGTCCCAAGGAAGCTCGGAGTGTTTAGTTTGAAGGTTTTGGACGTCGGGATCGCCGGGTTCGAAGTTGGCCGGTTTTCTTGGAATTTCTCTGGTGAGATTTCGTATGTTTTTTAACCTTAAAGTAGTGTAACGTGATTCTACATGCTTAGGGCTTCATTTTGATATAAAATGCATGAAAAATAAATTGGTTTTGTATCCAACATTCACAAGATTTGAACCTAAGACCTTTCACTTCTAAGTGAGTGAAATATCATTAGACCATAATACTATGTGACTTATTTTAACCGTACATCAAACCCTAGTCATTAGAGCATCTCCACCCGTTTTAGGAGGGCAATGGCAAGGCAAGGGCAATGACAGTGAAATGGCACTGCAAGGACAATGACAGTGAAATGACATTTACTATTCACTCTAAATAGTACCAACCTTTGTGCAAGTCCACTAGTTTGAGAAGGGAATAGGCAAGTGCAAGGGCAAAGGCGGTTACTATTCACATACACATTTTTTATTTTGTATGCCTTATAAGTGTGTACTTATAGTAAGTTTGTTCTTTGAAAATAAAACTCTTTGTTAACTCCGATAGTTTAATTTTAAATCTAAAGCAAATATAGCATTACATACAAGCATAATTAATTAAAAAAATTAATTAATTTGTTTAAGTGTGATTAATTCTATGTGTGTTTAATTTAATTTAAATTAATTTGTTGGATTTTGGCTGTAGTAAATGGTGGTTCAAGCCATCTCTAATGGATTAGGCCATATGCTATATTTTAGCCTGAAATGAAACAAAACTCATCTCCAATAGAGGTTTGAGCCAAAAGAAAAAGGGACCCACAAGGCCAAATTCAAGCCCTTTGGCTATCAAGTTGGGCATTTTGAGCTAGTCAGCCAGCCCATTTGAGGGGCCCAAGCTCACAACAGCTCACTTGCTAGCTGACGTCAGTTAGCCGTTAGATTTTAAATTTTTTGTTTTAGTACAAAATTAAAAAAATCTAATTTTTTTTTCATACATACCTAAGCTATTTCTACACCATTTCTCACATCATTTTCACATTTCCATACTATATTATCTCATTTTATTTCAATTCTTCATGTTCTTTAAACTCCTAATTTGTTGTAATCTTTAATATCTAAGTCACGGAAAATGCGTCTATGCTGTGCCCGGATCTGAATCCGAATCCTTGCCGGATCCTCTTTGTGAGGATCCCAGGGATCTATCAATCTTGTCCGTTCATCATACATCTTGTGGTTATAAATTATTTTAAATATTTTTATTTAAAACTAAACACAAACAATACTTGACAAAAACTGATCACATAATGTACGATGAACGGACACGATTTACGGATCTCTACGATCCTCACCAAAAAGATCCGGAGAGGATCCTGTTGGCCCGGATCTGTAGGCTCTTCAGCACCTCCATTTTCCAAGCAAAATCCCAGCTCTCTTTGGTGGCGATTTGCTAGCCTTTTACTGCCTTTGTATCTAGGTAGCTGATATTTTGATGGGTTAATTAAACTGCTTCCAAAAGAAAGCCAACATTCCACCTGGTTGTACAAAAAGCTATTTGCTGTTACTGTGGGGAAAAAAAAGTAGGACATGAGAGCATGATTAGATTAGGGTTTTGTAATTGTAATATGCTTTATCCCTATCTTTGTTTTTGGTTTAGGAATCTATTACTGCTAATTAATCAAATCCTCTCTTTTCACCTAAAAAAAAACGTGTGCTATCTACGCACCTCTTTTTACATCTCACACACCCCTTGTTAATTTATGTTTGTTGATCTTCTTCAATTCATCATATCTGACGGCCGGAAACTAAAAAAGTGTGGGAGAAGTAAAAAGGGGTGTATGGATATCACACCCAAAAAAAAAAAAAAATCTAAGTTGTTGTAGTTTTAATATTTAAGTTTTTGTAGTTTTAATATTTTAAGATGTTGTATTTTAGTTAAGTTGTCTTTCAACTAAATTGTGATCTTTGAATTAATGTCTAAATTGTTGACGTGCAGGTAAAATTAAAATATTTAATAACATGAAACTTAAACAATATGAAACCTAACGTGTCACTCAAAATCATATCTGAATTTTTTTTGAGATTATATAAAGATGAGAAATCCAGATGCTTATTCATTTAGCGACAAGTGACACTCAAAATATATCTGGAAACCTTATTTTGATATGATAGTTTAATTCAATCAACCAATAAAATTAAAGAACAAACTTAAAATAATAAATTAGGAAGGGGGTTAAAAAATAGCTCATTCGGTTGGATATGATATATAAATATAGCTTGACATTGTTAATTGAAAAATAGTTTATTGCAGAATTATAATCTGAATGAAACTAAACATAGCCTATTCAATAAGTAGAAGGGCGCAAGCCCAGGCAAAACTTGCAAGGGCAAGTAATGGGGCATCTGCCTTTCGCCTAATCGCCCTCCAGTCTTTCCTCTGCTGGAGCAATTTTTTTCTGGGCTGTGGAGCAATTCAATCCAATTGCAAGGGCAATTGGAAATCTCGTCTCTCGTGGGTCATGACATGAAAAAGAAAAGGGAAAATGATCGACATTGATTGATTTAACCTAAAGAGGAAAAAGCCAAAATATCTATTCTCTATTGGACCCATAAGAGCCGTGTCAACCAAGACAGTGTGAACATAAGCTAACGGTTGGTTAACTAAGAGGTTAATTAGGTTGTTAACTTATTGATAGGATTGAGTTTTATTATAAAAGATTTCGGTGATATTATAGATAGAAAGTCTTATATATTAATTGTATATTATTTTGTTATGTAACCCATTTGGAGTTTTAAAAGATTTCGGTGATATTATAGATAGAAAGTCTTATATGTTAATTGTATATTATTTTGTTATATAACCCATTTGGAATTCTATTTTCCAACGCTTAAGTTAATATGGAAAGAATTATTAGTTGTACGATAAAGACTTAGAACCTACCCGTTATCTAAAGGAAAACTTGCAACCCTACTCTTTTCCAAACACGGTTTCAAAATTTCTTTCACATGATGAAATGAAGAAAACTAGAAAACAATCTATCAGTCATAGAAATGGAAAAGGGATCATCTCCGGATCATTTCCACCAAATCCACCCAATCAATTAATCCGGGCCCTTAAAATTTGATCCAATAGCTATAAATAAGAGACATTTTTAAAAGTTATAATAATTTCAGCCGTTGAATCAAATTTCAAAGGTCTGGATTAGATGATTTGGTGGAAATGTTCCGGAGAGGATCCTCTCCATAGAAATGAAGAAAGAATTGAATTAAGCACAAGAAAGTGGTGAAATAAAATCGAAGACCAATTATTCATTTTCAGAATAGACGGATGAGAGAAGTTCCCAAATAACCTACGAAAATGAGCTAGATTCAAAGGCTCTACTGTGTGGTGTGTTTATCACGTTGCACTATCAACACTTTCAAAAGTACAGGAATTGGTCGTACGTAGGTTTTCCTTTATAAATTTCCAGTCCGAGCATTGAGAGCCTCACTCACTCAATTTCCTCTTCCATTGCTTCTCACTCACTCACTCAATTTCTTCTTCCATTGTCTCAAATTCTACTATTCATTTCTGACTTCTTAATTTGTAGCCAAACTTTTCTTTACATAATAGTCATTAGCAAGCAAAAATGTATGCCTTTTGATTCCATAAACTCCTCCCATACCATCGAGGCTTCTGAAAAAGAAAAAAAGGAAAAAAGGAAAACCATGGAGGAAATTATATCCTCTTGTACTTCTCAAAAGTTTTGTCAAGAAAACTCACCCACACTTCAACGCCTCCAGTTCATAGTTCAGAACCGCCCTGAATGGTGGGTCTATTCAATTTTCTGGCAACCCTCAAAACACAACAGTGACCTAGTTTCTTTGTCGTGGGCCGGCGGCCATTTTCGAAGCACTAGGGACTTGGCCTCCAAAAGAAGTTACCACAAACACCAACCCGGATTCGGGTTCAATGTTGTAGAGAAGAAGAGGGCGATTAGCAGAGAAGTTGAAGCTCTTTTCCATGAAGACGTGGATTTGGACGGTGGAGATGTTACTGACGCTCAATGGTTTTACTTTTACACAGCCTCTTTAACCCAGTCATTTACTGCCGGCCACGGTAATAGTAACATTCTGGGCCGTACGTTTTGTTCTGGTGGTTTTGTTTGGCTGGCAGGTGATCATGAGCTTCAATTCTATGAGTGTGAGAGAGTGAAAGAAGCAAGAATGCACGGAATTCAAACTTTGGTTTGTATTGCAACTTCATGTGGAGTACTTGAACTCGCATCTTTGGATGTGATCAAAGAAGATTGGGGTCTTCTGCAGCTATCAAAATCACTTTTCGAATCAGACAACAAGAACGTGGTCCCAAAGCAGCTGAGCAGCAGCCGTGAGGACCAGGTACATGTTTCTCTCTTAGAAAGTGGAATGTTTTCAGGAGCTGATAAAGAGTGGGCAACACAAGGTAAGCAAACCGGTTCAAATTTTTTGATACAGTAAGCTATACTGGTAGCAAATACCAATGCATCCAACTAGTATCGTCTAGACAATGATGTATGTAGATTGATGTCCAATACCAAACAATCTTTTCCGTTTGGATGATATTTACGATTTCTTTTCATTTAAAGTACTCACGTAACATGATCTCCAGATACGATATTTTATTGATATTGTGTATTTTAACACTCAATATTTCATTGACATGAAAGTTAAATATTTTGACTTGAAGGTCGTACAAAAGAAGCAGCTCCTGCAAATGTAAGTGGATCGTCATCAGACTCAGGACCTTCTGACTCTGTTGGAAATTTAACCTCTGAGAATACTGAGAACATTCGATTAAAAAAGAGAGGAAGATCATCAAACCGTGAAACAGGTAGAACAGAATCACCAATAAACCATGTTGAGGCTGAAAGACAAAGGCGAGAGAAGCTTAACCATCGATTCTATGCCCTCCGCTCTGTCGTTCCCAATGTGTCCAGAATGGACAAAGCTTCTTTACTTTCTGATGCAGTTGTATACATCAATGATCTGAAAGCAAGGATTGGGCAATTGGAGGCCAAAATTCACGCACAACCTCAAAAGCCTGGTGTTGATATTGGAGGCCAAACAAGCTCCATGGTTGATCATCATCAAACAAGGCCTAGGCTATCATCAAGTTATAATAATAGCGCAGCTGGGGCTGTGGAAATAGATGTGAAGATCGTAGGCTCAGAAGCCATGATACGAGTTCAGTGTCCGGATTGCAATTACCCTAATGCTAGATTGATGAATGCACTCAAAGACCTGGAGTTACAAGTTTATCATGCAAGCATATCAAGTGTGAAAGAGTTGATGCTTCAAGATGTTGTGGCAAGAGTGCCTAAGGGTTTCACAAGTGATGAGGCCATGAGAATTGCTATTCTAAAAAGATGGTACAACTAGAGTTATAGGTCAGTTATTAGTTTACCTTGCTAATAAGGAGTGATTTTGGTTATTAATGATGATCTCATTATTCTTCGCTTTTATAATTGTTGCACGTAACTCAAACCTGAAGATGTATTAGCCAAAATTTTGGAGGGAATGTATATATGTAATATATTTAAATGTGGAATTGATTTAAAATGTTTCAAGAAAAAATATAACAATATATGTACACTAAGGGATAGGGGAGTGAGGCTAAGCCATACAATGAGCTAGGCATCATAATTTGGTATCAAACTGAGTATCTACATAAGTCAAACCAGAGAGAGAGAAAGAGAGATATTTCACAAAATTAGACAAGGTCGTTCTAATTACTTTTATAGTCTATATCCTCTGAACGGGGCTCGGACTTGATCATGATTTCCTCAAACTTAAAGGATTTGCGAACGAAAATAAGAATAATCGGACAGAGGTACTCAAACGTCACGATGGTCGTGATAAAAAATGGGGTATATATGGTCGTGCTGGTGCCAGACTTGAGCTATTACATGATATTATTCACACATGAACAAGCGGAGAACACCCGAGTGACCCCTATAGTCAAGCATCGCGGTTAACTTCTTCGTAGGGACTTTCGTTGTTGTCCGTTGTAGACTCCAATGAGTACAACACTTCAGCTTCACCTTAGTCGGAGATGTCGCAAATCGCCTGGTTAATTAGGTAGTTAGTAAATACCACGACCGGAGCAAAGGTTTGGTGAAACGCGTAGAGCGTGAGATATTTGATTGATTGGTTTGAGACCCTTTTCTCGTTGCCAAATGCCTTGTATTTATAGTGATTGCAAGTCTCACCTCCAGATAATCACACTCCGTTCAGGACTCAAACTCCTTTTCAAACGAAACTTCAGCTCGGCCAAGTCCAAGTACATTTCCGATTAGGCTTTCGACGTTTTTATATCTTTAATGAATTTGATCGCAGAAGGATGTCTCGGTATTGAAAACATCTTTATCCTTGTAAAACTGACATTCCTTCCCCAAGTGAAATTCCAGCTAAGTGAATTTGGGCTTTATAATGAAGGATTTCATACATGGATAGAGGAGGAGCCAATTTGGCTTGCTCCTTTCTTGGAAGTAGATTTTGGAGAGTGATAATTGAATGTAAATGGGAGTAATTTGGCGAAGTACTCTTTTTTCCCTTCTCTGAAGGTTTTTAACGAGGCTTGTCTTTCACCCCTAAATCTCTTGTACTCTGTTATTTTTATAGAAATGACAATGAAGTTTCCGATAAAAAAACCCAATGCGAAGGAAAGCATAACTTTTGGCAAAGTCTCCGTTCTGGGCCAAAACCATTAAAGTTTGGATTTTAAAGTGAGGCGTTAAGTTTGAATTTCGTGGATGACGAATTCGATACAAAATTAGATTGCCCATTGTGTGGCTAGCCGAACTTCCCCTCCCCTTAGTGTAAAAATATCAATATACTAAACAAAAAAAAAATCAAGAGAATTGTTATTGGCACTCCAAAACTCTCATTTTGCATTCCAAACGAAAAAAAAATTCACTTATGAAACGTGAAAAATGAGATTTTCGGATTGCAAATAAGTTAAACCCACAAAAACCCATGGGTGGGTTCTGGAAGAAGATTTGGCGTATGATGGTTCCTAATAAAATTAAGTTGTTTCTTTGGAGAGCGTGTCATCATTCTCTTGCGGTGTGACATAAATTGGAACGGCGTCGTATTCGGGTCTTAAATGTTTGTGAACTATGTGGTGCCGCTGACGAAACGGAGGCGCATTTGTTCTTTAATTGTGAGTTCAACCGAGCCTTCTGGTTTGGTACTTCATTGCAGATTGATATGGGATCACTTGGCTCAAAAGAGTTTAAGGTGGGATGGAAAAAGCTCTTGGACCGTGTGGGACTAGGGATGAATGAGGATTCGGTACTTCAACAGATTGCGTTTGGTCATGACGTATCTGGAAATGTAGGAATGAAGTTGTGTTTAACGGTAATCGAATTTTGCTTCACATTGTTGTCAATTTGTGGTAGCGTCAGCTTACGGAATTTAATGCGGCTACGGTTGAAGATGATGGAGCAGGAGACCGAAGGAGAAGGCAGGAGGAAGCAGGGAAAAAATTTCAGATTGAGGGGGTTGTGAATGGATGGCGAAAGCCGGACTTTGGAAGCTTAAAATTGAATTGTGATGAGGCTTGGAGGAAAGAATCAAGGATATGTGGTGTGGGAGGGGTGCTACGGCACTTTGCTGGGATTCCAAAGATGGCGGGTGAGAAGGGTGGGGATAGGTATTTATCGCCTGTTATGGCTGAAGTGGTGGTGATTCGTCAGGGGCTTAAGATGTGCGTTCAAAGTGGTCTTTCGGAGTCAGGGGTGGCGCTAGAAGTGGAAACCGATTCGAAGGGGCTGATTCAAATGCTCAATAAGGAGATTCAAGCAGACGTGTCAATGTAGATTTATTTGGTTGATATATGGGCTATGATGCCTTCTTTCCGGTTGGTGAAGTTTATCTTCACTCCTTATCAATGTAATCGTGCAGCCCATATGGTGGCTGCGTATGTTCATAAGCATCACAGGTAGGCCTGGCAAACGGGTCGTGTTAGTCGTGTTTGTGTTGTTTTCGTGTAACACATGTTATCTTAACGGGTCGTGTCGTGTCACACCTGTTATCTTAACAGGTTCTTAACAGGTCGGGTCACTTTAACCAACGGGTAAAGTGACCCGATCCGTTATAACCCGTTATGACCCGTTAAGAAAAATATATTTTTTTCTTAAATTTGCACATACCACACTTTTCCACGTAAATATTACTTCAAAACATTAAACCACATAATTTAATATATATATATATATATATATATATATATATAATTATTTTAGTTTTTAGGGGTATAAAATTGTTAAATTAATCTATATAATTATTATAGTTTATTCATACTCATTAAGTATAACATAAAATTTTGTGGTATCCACTAGTGTAATTTTTTAAATTGAAGATCGAATTCATTCATTGTATTCATATAGGGTCAAAGAATGTAGCTGTAAAAAAAAAATCATCAAAATCGGAGTTAAAATAACCGTTAAATCATAATTTTTCTTTTTATAACCGTAAAAAAGTTTTGTCTCGTTACTTGATCTTTGAATGTTTGTTTTTTGCAATTTTTGCCGTATGCGATCTCGAAGTATATACAAACATGTTTGACGGTTGGATCGTTGAAACTAGTTTTGTAGAATACATATCCCATCAAAACAATAGATTTACTAACACTTAAGAGTTTATTCATACTTTCATTAAGTATAACATAAGATTTTGTGGTATCCACTAGTGTAAATATTTTAAATTGAAGATCGAATTCATTCATTGTATTCATATAGGGTTAAGGAGTGTAGCTGTAATTAATCATAAAAATCAGAGTTAAAATAACCGTTAAATCGTGATTTTTCTTTTTATAACCATCAAAACGTTTTTTTTCCCGTTACTTGATCTCTGAATGTTTATTTTTTTGCGATTTTTTTAATGATGCAATCTCGAAGCATATATAAACAAGTGTGACGGTTGGATCGTTGAAATTAGTTTTATATAATTCGTATCCCATCAAGTTCAATGGTATATATATATATATATTTATTAAGTAGATTTAAATCTATTTATTAAGTACATATAATTATTATAGTTTTTAGGGGTATAAAATTTAATTTAAAATTATATATATATATATAATTATAGTTAATATTATTATTGTATATATAATTATTATAATTATTATAGTTAATTTAATATATATATATATATATATATATATATAATTATAGTATTCTTTAGGGTTATAAAATTATTAAATTAATTTATGCTTATCGTGTATTGTGTTACCCACGTGTATACCCGAACCAACCCGTTATCTTAACAGGTGCTTATCGGGTTACCCAATAACGACCCGATTCGTTATCGTGTCGATCCGAACATCTGTTAATTTCGTGTCGTGTCGGGTTATCGGGTCGTGTAAGGAATTGCTAGGCCTAATCACAGGAGTCTGGGCAGGGATGAGTTAGGACCAAAATTTATGTTTAATATCTTAGCAAAAGTGCAAATGTTTCCATTCGTATTTGATTGATCAATATAATTCTATCTTTCGACAAAAAAAAAAAAAAAAATAATAATTGAGCCAAAGGAAAATTACATGCATGTGAGGTTTTAACTCATGAAGACTTTTGGGTAAATTACATAAAATTACCTCAACTATTGGGTCAGTCACAATTTCATACCCCATCTTTAAAAAATTTCAATGTCATACCTTATCTTCAAATTTGTTGCAATGTCATACATTCGGTCAGTTGTCTGTCAATTCATCTGTTAAATGTTGACGTGGCTTGAGGTGGGGCCCAGTTTCTATTAAAAACATAATAAAATATTAAAAATAATAATTTACCCTTAAAAAAAAAAAAACCAAACACCCATCTTCCCTGACCCCTTCCCTTTCCCTGCAACCCAAATCCAAAACCACTCCCACCCACACCAACTGTAACATCCCACATCGCCCAAGGGAGTGATCCTTAAATGTATATTCATATCCCTACCTAGCACAAGGCCTTTTGGAAGCTCACTGGCTTCGGGTTCCGTAGGAACTCCGAAGTTAAGCGAGAAGGAGGCCAGAGCACTCCCAGGATGGGTGACCCACTGGGAAGTTGCTCGTGAGTTCCCAAAAACAAAACCGTGAGGGAATGGTAAGCCCAAAGCGGACAATATCGTGCTACAGTGGTGGACCCGGGCGAGGATATGACACCAACATCTCCCTTTCCCCACAGATCCACCTCCTCATTCTCTGCCGTTGCCACATCATCATCCTCCTCCTCCTATCCAACCCTAAATTCTTTGAGCTTAGCCATTGAGCATTCGCATCACGCTCGAAACAGCAGCACAATAAGGCAGAGAAGAAGATGAGAATGAGGATGAGGAGGTCAAGGGTGGCCGACGTCGAGTGCTTGCAAAGGAGGGTGCAATTAGGGTTTAAGGATTTGGGTTTGGGGGTTGGATAGGAGGAGGAGGAGGATGACGTGGTAGCGGCATAGAAGGACAAGGTGGGTCTGGGAAGAGATGTTGGCGTTGGTGAGATCTAGGTTTGCAGGGAAGGAGTCGGGGAAGATGGGTGTTTGGGTTTTTTATTTTTATTTTTTTAGGGTAAATTATTTAGGGTTTAGGGCTTAGGTTTTAGGGTTTGGCGTGGGTGGGAGTGGTTTTGGATTTGGGTTGCAGGGAAGGGGAAGGGTTCGGGAAAGATAGGTGTTTGGGTTTTTTTGTTTTGTTTTTAATTTTTTTAAGGGTAAATTATTATTTTTTTAAATATTTTTTTTAATTTTTTAATAGAAAGTGGGCCCCGCCTCAAGCAACGTTAGCATTTAACAGAGGAATTGACAGATAACTGACGGAAAATATGACATTGTAACAAATTCGAAGATAAGGTATGACATTGAAATTTTTTAAAGATAGGGCATGAAATTGTGACTGACCCAATAGTTGAGGTAGTTTTATGTAATTTACCCAAGAGTTTTTCTACTGCACATTAAAAGTGCATTTTTTTTTAACAAATGATATTTTCTACACTAAGGAAGAGATAGTGGGCTTAGCCTCACAATTGGCTAACAATAATATGGTTCAAATTCGTCTTTGGTGAGAATTGAACCCAAGACCTCTCACTTACAAGCAAAGAGGAATACCATTAGACAATAGTACTAAATGACAAAAAGTGCATATTTTATGTACATGGCCAAATGAGGTGTGCACTAGAGAAAATACATGAACGTAAGTAAGCTAGTTCTATAAAACCAAAAACAAAATTTAATATTGTTTACAAAAGAGTGGTTGTTGCAAGGAAGCCCAACGATTGAGGTGGCCGTGAGGAGTGCTTGGGTTGTATATATATGAAAAAGAACCTATAGTTTTCAGCGGGTGTGTTGGATTTGTATAACGGTGATTGATTAGTCGATATTATACCATATATTTTACCCTATTTTTAGTTATAATTTATTGGTTATTTTGTGAGAATTTGATACTTTGATTTATATTTTTAATGTAGGATATTCACCTTCATTTGGAGCAAAACATGATGAAACAAATGAATTTTGGAGTGATTCAAATTGGAGGACATTCATGTGTCTCTCAACTTGATTGTATCAAAGTTTCAGATTTTTCTACCAAGTAGTTTATTTATGGTGAAGAAATAAAGCAGCAATGTGCAGTGCTGTCAAATTAATGTTTTGGGCTTATTTGGGCTTTTTGGCATCCAAGATGTCTTTTGGGTTCGAGGCATTTTGTAATTTTGTTCGGGACATCTCAAGCTTTAATTCTAACCATTTGGGGCCCTGTTTTAGGGCCTTGGAAATCCAAAAACGTGGCTGATTTGTGGCTAGACAGATTTCCCAAAGTTAGAATAGGAATGTATTTTCTAATTATCTTATTCTATTATGTTTCCATAGTTTTTAGAATACATTTTTTAGGTAGGGTTTTATTTTCTATTAGTATAAATAAGGCTATTAAGCCTTTAGGAATAGGAGGGAGAACGCATAAATTTACACACACACTACTTTGGAAGATTCAAGTTTATTTTCAAGGTGTTTTCTATCCATATTCTTAATAATATTATGTTTTATGATTGTTTGTAACTAATTTTCGTTTGCTAGGGTGATGCCACGAGACTTAGCAAGAATATGTAATTTCTTTTCAATTTACTTATGATATTATCATATTATGCATGCAAGTTTTGAAATATTAATCATCAGTTTAAACTATCTATTTGTCTTGATGATTGGCCACCATTAGGGTATTTAGAAAAGTAATTTGATGCAATTTTGGCGGAGGGCTGTCCCTAAAATTGACTAAGACTTCTTGTGGTTAATTTTTGTAACTTCTTAGGATGGATGACACGTCTTAAGATTTATATGGTTTCTCAAAATGATTTCACAAAACTTAATGAGTCTTGCATGTTCACATTCGATCTGGACACCACGGACGGGTTGTATGTTAGATATACGTTCTATGTTGGAGGTTCCAAGTAGGGCATACTTTAGGAAAACCTAACCTTCAAATATACGTGGGTAATTCATAAGTAATTGGAAGAACTACGCAGGATTGTTAAGATGATAACGGAACCCTTGTGTTTCTTTAAATTGATTTTCTTTGAATTGGTTTCTAGTTGATTTATTTAATTGTCTTTATTTTAAATTCTTTTTTTTAAATTCCAAAATCAATATTTTCCAAACTATGTTTTAAATAATTAATTAAGATTTGATTTTACACAAATTATTCATTCAATCCTTATGGAAAACGATCTTGCTTGAGCTGCTATACGACAATTGCCTTGTACTCTTGCAAGTATTTTAAGTGTTTTTATCCCTACTTTGACAAGTGGTAAAAATCCTTATCAGGAAATTGGCATCGTTGCTGGGGATTGTTTTATATGATTTGTGTTTATCAACTCTTGGTTAAATATTTTTGTATATATCTTTTTATTTACTTGATTTTATTTTATCTTTTTTTAGATTACAATTTGTGCAACAATGGACTTTGTTCCTCCTCCTGGATTCAATATACAACCAGGAGGGCCACCCTTATGGGTCAACTTTGCAAAATGGGGTTTTGATGGATTTAAACCTACAATTTGTGCACTTTGTTGTTTGAAGGCTAATGATGTTTTGCAATGTCCCGAAATTATATCTAGGAGCATATCAATACGAGAAACAAATAAAAAAGGAGTTGGAACAATCCCTATTCAGAGTTCTACACTCCAAGTTTGAAAAGGCATCTTGAGCACTATTTTGAGCAGTCTACTGTGCCACAAGAGCTTTCGGTGAAGGACAAACTCTCTAAATTGTTGGAATCAATTGAGTTGTACATTGAAATAACCAATCAAGGATTCAAACATTAAACCGTGAGAAAAACTATGATGATCAAGAAGAGATTGACGCAACAACTAAGGAGCAATCTACCATTTATTCAACCCCAGGGGAGGAAACAACACATGTTGATCCTAAAGTCCTCCTAGATCCTTTGGCTACCCAAGTTCATGTGCCACCAAAACCTTACCCACAAAGCCAGCAGGAAGACATGAGTGTTAATATGTTAGGGGAGATTCACACAAATCTAACATCTAATATATCTCATGATCAACTCTCTAACACACTAATCGATTTGGATACAGGGCAGATGACTACTGATACAATTGATGTTGCTGAATTGGATAGTCCAACAGTACAAGCATTCAAATTTAAAGAAAATCTAAGTGAGCCCTACTAGCAAGCTAAGAAAAAGCTTAGTGGCAACTCAATTCTTCGTCACGGAATTTGTCCACTGCAAAAATTGTGGATATTAAATACAAGATTTAAGTCAGTTCAAGGAGGATATAAGCCTTTTCGGAAGGGACCTTATTTGCCTTAGAAAACTAATTCACCTAAAAGGATGGACAAGAAAGATTCAACCAATGAATTTAAATGCACATTTCAAGTCAATCCTTACCTACCATTGCCCTATGATGCTGCAAAAGAGTGGTTGATTCTAATAGGACAAGCAACGTGATCATAATTTCCTCTCCGTCTAGCTATAGAAGTTAACTAAAATGCTAATTGGGAGGCAACCCAATTTTTTTTAAACTCTTTTCTTCTTTATGTTGTTGATTTTATTTACTTCCTTTTATTCATTATCACAACAACAAAAGCATATATAAAAAAAAATTAGAAAATTGAAAAACACAAAAACAGCAATTGTTTATAGTTAATCAGTATTTTATTTTGGGACTTATTCTAATTAGATTTTTAATCTGTGCTTTTGCAGGTTGCATTTGGATTCGAAGGGCCTTAAATATCCACTAAGCGCGCAAAATTCAACTGAATCATGCATTCAGCAGCATTCATACATTCATCATTCATCCACATTCATCAGACCTCAACGGATGGAAATTAGTTGTGAAATACTCATAGTGGGGATTTACTGTGCTACTCTCTGCATTGTTTGGAGCTTTTCGCTCACTTTCTCTCACTTGCATAAATTTCATTACATACAATTATGGGGGTCTAAGCAGTACATAGAAGAACACAGTCATCAGGGTCATCCATATGCATATAGTTTTGCTCAAACATATATCAATGGAGAAATGCAAAAACATATAGAACAATTATGAGCAGATGAAAATCATATTCCTACAACTCACAAATAAGAGTTGAAGGGATACATATCTATACCTTTCTTTTCTACATCAAATAGGCTCCAGACATTTAATGTTGTTTGCTATGTTGGGTCGCCATTCTGCAGCTCCTACACAGGGAGCACACATACATCAGACATTCATCTTCTAATTTTTCCTAATCTAAGCTTAGACTTGAAATTGAATTTAGAGGATCAGACATTTTTACCTCTGAGTGGGTCGACACCATGATCGGAAGTTTGGGGGAGGGATCCATGTTGCACAGAGAGCATGGCTCATCCAGTCAAGATACAGATCCAGTTTTGTGCACACCATTTTGACTCATCATTCATCACAGTTCATGCAAGCACATGGGAAAGCAATACATAAGCATATAGAAATTCACTGATCCAACACATGCGAGAACGGATCAAAGAAGAAGAGTCAGAAATTATGCCTTTGGCTTTGGATCTGAGCACTTCTTGTCTCTTCCATGGTACTGACGTCAGCTCAAAGTTCGTTGCACAAAGAAAGACCACATGCATGTGTTAGTTTTGGTCTATTTTCCTGAAATGCACAAATCGAAATTGAAACAAAGAACCTTTGCCTGCATTCAGAGCAATGAACAAATAAAGAAGATGGGACTCGCGGAGCAGCTAGAGGGTGTATGTTTGTGTTGTGGATGAGAGAACCGAGATAAATGCAAGAAGGGTAGAGAGAAGATGAGAGAGTGGCTCTCCAACGGCAGCTTGTTGGAAATGAGAAATGAGAGCTGAAACTCGTTTATATAGCTCTAGCGATCTGTTAGGATTCCCATCAGAAGGCTTCGCACGTGTGGCTGGCACGTTGGCTCTGCGCATCGATCTTGCGGTTTCCTGCAACTCATGAGTTCGATCCCAGCGAACGTGATGCGTTTTTGTCTCCAGGTGCCTCTGTTTTCTTTTCTTTATTTTTTTTTTTCTGTTTTATAATTTCTTTTATTTGCTTGTTTTCTTTTTGTTTGTTTATTTATTTTTAGTTTTTATTCATTTTCTTTGGTAGTCTTAGTCATTTGAGTTCTTTTTATAATTTTATTTTATTTTTGTCATGTTTATTTTATTTTTCACATCTTGAGGACAATGTGTGATTTAAATTTGGGGGTGGGAAATAAGAATTTTTAATTTTTCTTTTGTATCAATAAAAATTTTCAAATTTTAAGTTAATATCCATAGTTTATTTTAAATATTAGAACAAATGGACATGGTGAAGATTAATCTCATAGTAGAGTCTTTTCTATTTGTTGTTGATTAGGCACTAATTCATGAGTTATACTTTGAAAATTTGCACATTCACATCAACATGGTTTGTGGGAAGTGATATTGAAACATTTACTTTTAGTCTAAGTGTATTTTAATGTTTGTTCTTAGTAAAGTAAAGTTTAGTTCTTGTTATAAATAAAGTAATAATTGTTCCACCTGAGACTTTGTTTAGTAATCGGGTCAGTCCTGCCTGATCAGTAGTAATTCTCACGTCAAATGGTAGAGTTTTGGCATGGGGTAGGATGGTTAGTTGCTTTCGTAGCCTTTTAAGCTTGAGTTAATAAGTCCTTAAGGGTGTTCTACATCTAGTGCCGTAAAGGCTTTGTGGTTTGGGAATCATTGACCTAAAACTCGCTACATGGGTTGGATCGAAAGCTTAAGGGAACTGGCATTGCACGACCACTATTGTTACTAAAAAAAAGAAAAAAAAGAAATCAATTTATTATGTGTGACGTGTTAAATAAAGAGGACGAAATGTAAAGATTTTAGTTGAGTCTCCTTAACCATGTTGGTTCACTTTACACAGAAGGAAGTTCATGAATTCTTTTCTAATTGATTCTAAATGGCTTAGACTCTATGGTGGGATTAGTTGGAACTTTTGGAAGGATGTTCTAATTTTTAACGTTTTCTATGGCTGGCAACTTGAATGTGAAATTTTTGTGTCTTACTTAGTTTTGTAGTTTCTAGTTTGTTAGTTCTTATATTTGTTTTTGAGTTTTGTTTTGCTTGAGGACAAGCAAAAAGCTAAGTTTGGGGGCATTTGATGAGTCGATATTATACCATATATTTTACCCTATTTTTAGTTATAATTTATTGGTTATTTTATGAGAATTTTGATACTTTGATTTATATTCTTAATTTAGGACATCCGCCTTCCTTTGGAGCAAAACATGATGAAACGGACGAATTACGTTCATGTGTCTCTCAACTTGATTGTATCAAAGTTTTAGATTTTTCTACCAAGCAGTTTATTTATGGTGAAGAAATAAAGGAGCGTCGTGAAGTGCTGTCAAAGTGACGTTTTGGGCTTATTTGGGCTTTTTGGCATTCAAGATGATGTCTTTTGGGTTCAAAGCCTTCTGTAATTATGTTTGGGACATCTCAAGCTTTAATTTTAGCCATTTTGGGCCTGTTTTGGAGCCCTGAAAGTTCAAAAACGTTGCTGATTTGTGGCTGGGCAGATTTCCCAAAGTTAGAATGTGAATGTATTTCCTAATTATTTTATTCTATTATGTTTCCTAGTTTTTAGAATACCTTTTCTAGGTAGGGTTTTATTTTCTATTAGTATAAAGAAGGCTATTAAGCCATTAGGAATAGTAGGGAGAACAGATAAAATTTACGTACCCACTACTTTGGAAGATTCAAGTTTATTTTCAAGGTGTTTTCTATCCATGTTCTTAATAATATTTTGTTTTGTTTGTAACTAATTTTCGTGTGTTAGGGCGAGGCCACGAGCCCTAGTAAGAGTATGTAGTTTCTTTTCAATTTACTTATGATATTATGCATGCAAGTTTTGAATTATTAATCACCGGTTTAAACTATCTATTTGTCTTGATGATTGGCCACCATTAGGATATTTAGAAAAATAATTTATGCAATTTTGACGGAGGGTTATCCCTAAAATTGACTAAGGCTTCTTGTGGTTAATATTTGTAACTTCTTAGGATGGACGACACGTCTTAAGAGTTATATGGTTTTTCAAAAGGATTTCACAAAACTTAATAAATCTTGCATATTAACATTCGATATGGACACCACGGATGAGTTGTATATTAGATAGACGTTCTATGTTGGAAGACTAATTTTCGTGTGTTAGGGCGAGGCCACGAGCCCTAGTAAGAGTATGTAGTTTCTTTTCAATTTACTTATGATATTATGCATGCAAGTTTTGAATTATTAATCACCGGTTTAAACTATCTATTTGTCTTGATAATTGGCCACCATTAGGATATTTAGAAAAATAAGTTGATGCAATTTTGACGGAGGGTTGTCCCTAAAATTGACTAAGGCTTCTTGTGGTTAATACTTGTAACTTCTTAGGATGGACAACACGTCTTAAGAGTTATATGGTTTTTCAAAAGGATTTCACAAAACTTAATAAATTTTGCATGTTAACATTCGATCTAGACACCATGGACGGGTTGTTTATTAGATATACGTTCTATGTTGGAAGTTCCAAGTAAGGCATACTTTAGGAAAACCTAACCTTCAAATATGCATGGGTAATTTATAAGTAATTGGAAGAACTATGTAGGATTGTTAAGATGACGGCAGAACCCTATTGTTTCTTTAAATTGATTTTCTTTGAATTGGTTTCTAGTTGATTTATTTAATTGTCTTTATTTTAAATTCGTTTTTTTTATATTTTAAATTCTAAAATCAATATTTTCCAAACTTTGTTTTAAATAATTAATTAAGATTTGATTTTACACAAATTATTCATTCAATCCTTATGGAAAACGACCTTACTTGAGTTGCTATCCTACAATTACCGTGTACTCTTTCAAGTATTTTAAGTGTTTTTATCCCTACTTTGACATGTGGTAAAAATCCATATCAGTGATAAAAGAATTTTAAGATCATAAAAACATATATAGGGTGAACTTAGATGTGCACTGGAGTTTGATGTGATCATTTTTCATATATTTTTATTATATATTTCTTTTAGATTTTATATTTTAAATGCACTAAATTCTATTGTTTTATTATAGGCATTTAATATTGGAGTTATGCGAAAAGAAGTTAAAAATGTGTTTTTTGAGTGTGTAGAGTAGGCCTGACAATTCCTGACACGACCCGATAACCCGACACAACACGACAAAAATTAATAGGTGTTCGGGTCGACACGATAACGAATCGAGTCATTATTGAGTAACCCGATAAGCACCTGTTAAGATAACAGGTTGGTTTGGGTATACATGTGGGTAACAAGATACACGATAAGAAAAATATTAATTTTGTTGATGCACAAAACCGGAGGTCTTGGAACAACGTAAATGCGACCGTGAATCTGCAAGTAAAGTAAATAACACAAGATGTATCGTGGTTCACCCCAAGGTTTGAGATACGTCCACACTGAATATGTATTTATCTGAGGGAGAGAGAGCTCTGAGAGTGAGAGCTTGGAGAGGGGTGAGGAGCCTTAGGAATTGGACTCTTCACTTATTACATATTTACCCATTCCTTTATCATATAATTACATTTAAGTCCCTCGAGTATTTGTACGAGATCTAAATACGAGGCCCTAAATATGGTATAAACAAATTTAATAATTTTATAATCCTAAAACAATACTATAATAATTATATATATATTAATTTAACAATTTTATACCCCTAAAAACTATAATAATTATATATATATATATATATATATTAAATTAAATTAAAAAAATTGGTGACCATTGGATCGGCTGAGATTAAATCTCAGCCGTCTATTGTGCATTAGGTTGGAGGCTAATATATTTTTATATGGTATAGTACTATTGTTTTATTTCTTTTCATGATTATTTTGGTAAACTTCTCATAATTTGAATGGTTTTTAATGTTTGATTTTTCTATACTTAGTGTATGCGGAAGAGAGTTCTAACGTGGAAAGCCTTACTGTAAACTTCATCAACATAACTCTTGAAGGCAATAGATCAAGCCAAAGTTCCAATACAATTTCCTCATGATGATCGATGAAAATTGAGAATTTTGTAAAAGGAATAAAATGCAAGCTTTGAGTTCCATTAGTAAGCTTTAAACTTTTGAGAAAGGCTTCACAACCTTGAAAACAAAAACTCTTTCATTTTGCATATCCTTACACATTTAATATTTTGTAATAGACTAGTAGTGTATGGATGTTCTTTTATTAGGTTTTATTTTCAAGTGTAGATGTAGTACTTAAACGACAAATGTGCTTTAATGTTTTGAAGTAATATTTATGTGGCAATGTGTGGTATGTGCAAATTTAAGAATTTTTTTTTCTTAACAGGTCATAACAGGTGTGACATAACACGACCCGTTAAGATAACAAGTGTTACACGAAAACGACACGAACACGACATACATGACCCGTTTGCCAGGCCTAGTCTAGAGTAATTCCAGTGGAGCAAGAGGCTAATTAACCGCACAAAGACATGCATAACAGTAAGAAGATGAGAATGCTACGATTTTGGAATCAAATGGATATGGGGATACTATTTAATGAAATTTAGGAGAGACTTAATTTCTAGTTTTTATTATTTCCGTTTATTTTTTCATTTCTTTAATAAGGACTTAAAGTCCATTATGCTTAGGAGTTTAGTGGGTTTTAAAAGTATTTCAATTAGCCTTTAATTGTAGCCACTTAGTATTATATGGTCTAGTAGTAATCCTCTTTATTAGTAAGTGAGAGGTCTTAGGTACGATTCTCACCAAAGGAGAATTTGAACCACATTATTGCTAGCCCATTGTGAGACTAAGCCCATTCCCTGAATGTGGATAATATCGTTTGTTAAAAAATAAAAAAAGTCTTTAATTCCCTTGTTTGCCGTGTGTTTTATATATGGAGATTGATTCTCTATTGTGAGTAAGTAAACCACAAAATACAAAATATGACCTATTCTACATAGGGGGTTGTGGCAAGAGGCAAGAGGTAAGAGTTCTTCCTTTGTTTTTTTTTTCTTTGCTTGGGCAATGATGTAGTCTGATCATGGATACTTAATTTTCTTGTGGTATTGTTATTATCATGTTTTTACCTTTATTGAGTATCTTTTGCTATTCGTAATGCGTTTGATTTTTATTTAGATGCTTGATCACCATCTAAGTTTTAGTTAAGTTGATTTGATGCAAGTTAGAGTAGATGCCATACTTTTTGGGTTTAGCTTCTTGCAATTGATACCATAAACACCTATTTGTAGATGCCATGCAATTAGGGTTTATGTGATTTTCCAACTATTCCATAGAGCTTATTTAATGGGTTCTTACTTGTTTAAATTCATCTAGATGCCATAGAGGGTTAACATGTAAGGATACTTTTGATGCAACCAGATGCCATGGAGTTGAATAATTTAAGGAAAATCGATCATCAATAATGGGGAACTACATGAGCATAACATATTAAGAGAATTAAGTAGAATTGGTTTTTCGGATGCCCTAAGTCTTATTATGTTATGTTTTCATTTTATTATTTGCATGCATTTTAGATTCAAGCTTTATTTTATTTCAGTTTAATTCAAATCATATCTATTTTCCGTTAAAGCTTCTTAGTTATAATTTGTTTCAATTTAGTTCATAAGACTTTTACAATTAATTCGACCTCTGTGGGATGATATCCATTAGACTCGGCAGTTTCTGACACAACACAAAAATGACACAAAAATAACGGGTTTTGGGTCAACACGATAATTAATCGGGTCATTATCGGGTGACCCGTTAATAACGAGTATATACGCGGGTAACACATGGATAACCCGTTTCGACCCGTTAAGAAAAAAATTATTTTGATAATTTTAAAATTTAATTACTAAAAGATTTATTATAAAATACAATAGCCATATTAATATATACAATATATTCTATATTAAATATATAGTTTTGTGTTATTATTCTATATAAGTTTAAAAAAAAAGTTTTAGTCATTATTTATTTTTATCATGAGAGTTCCTTATTATCATTACTACAATAAATTTTACTTAACATTGTTGTTGTCCAAAATTAAAATAAACTAGTATAGTATTTGTGTAGGCAAGAATTAAGAAGATATACATACAAGTATGAAAAATGTGAAAGAATATATAAACACTCGTAATTCATCATTATTTCTCCACGAGTAGATAATGGTTACACTTGCATTATCGTTTAGCTTTTTTAAAATCCTCCAAACCATCATGAATAATGTTTTTTATTTGAGGAAAAAATTAATAAAATTAATAATAATTATTGTAGAAGTGTAAAAAATGTAAAAAAAATATACAATCACTCATAGTGACAAGCTTTATAACTTTCATGAAGGGGTTAGCTTCGAAATCCAACAGTATAATCCATAAACCTTAACTTTATATTTAACATTCAATTGTCATTTACGCTTTATTCTTCTTACTGAATTTCATTTTTAAAATTTTCATTTTTGAAAACATAATCATCTGGTGGATGTAAGAAGATGAATGGTTTAGATCTTTGATATCACGTTTCGATATTTACGGTTAACTGAAACATGAGTCGATGTCATATAGTTTGTAGAAACTTTATAAACATCAAGCAATATTTTCACTAACCGTAAAACTCTAAATATAATATCAATGATCCAAACTGTTCATCTTCCTGCATCCTCTAATAAATCATGTTTTCAAAAAAGAAAATTTGAAAAAACAAAATTTGATGAGAACAATAAAGCGTAAATGTAAACAACAATCAACGGTTAAATTTTGATCTATGATTTATATGATTATAGTGGTGAATTTCGAAGTTAAGCTCTTCATGAAAGTTGTCAAGCTTGTCTTTATGAGCGTTTATATATTTTTTCTATATTTTTAACACTTCTACATTAATTAAAAAACTATTAAAGACTTTACTTAAATAACAACCATAAGATAAATGTGAGTAAATCTGTATTGTTGGATTCTATTTCACTTATATTATTAGAACTTTTTTGGATGAAAAAACCCCTTCTCTATTCCAATATTTTCCAATTTTACCATTTGATCAATTTAGGTAAGCGAAAATATACTTAACAGAAAAATGCATTTTTATCTTTTGGACGTGACAATATGGTATGTATATACTTATTTAGTATTATGTTTTTCATTTGATTATTTATTGGTTTAAAATATATTTTCCTTAACGGGTAATGGGTCGGGTCATATTACCTGTTAATATTATTAGGTCGATTTCGAGTCAGGTGATTTTACCCGTTTATTTTAACGGGTTTTACATGACACGACCCGTTAAGATATCGGGTATGACACGAAAACGACACGAAAACGGAAAATATAACATGAATGCCAGGTCTAATAACCATGCTCCAATGCTATACTATCATCCAATTCGTCTACTTGCGAGTACTAAAATTCGAGACTTGATGAGATTATCTAATTTTCGCAATAGAGTTCAAATATAATAACACTTCAATATTTAGTTTTCAATTTTAAATTGTTTAAAAACTTGTTTGGTCACTGTTTTAAAAAAAGTGAGACTGAAAAAACAACACCAAACCAACTTTGGAAAACTAAAAATAAGTAGCTTTCAATTTTAAAAACTGAAAACAATTATCAAATAAATTTTTAATTTTGAAAAAATGAAAAATCAAAACCTTAACAAACGGCCTCTTATATAATTGTTACTTGTTGCTTACTTATTTTGCCACTAAAGTAAATTAAACCATGAAAGCCACTTAATACTATAGTTTAGTGATTATCATGAAAGCCATTTCGAGATTTGAATCTAAGATCTCTCACATATAAGTGAATCTTTGGCCAGAGTATGAATGAGATTTAGGAAGTCGTTCCAAATCACATCCAAGGTAATCATATAAGTAAGAGAATCACATTGGATAGTAGACATGAATAAACTATCAAACCAAACAATGTGGTCAAGAGTATTGTATTAGAGAAAGACTGTATTGCATTGTAATCCTAAACTGAATAGGTTCTCCACCTCTTCTAATTAGCTTGGGTAGTCATGACATACTACTAGGTGTCACTCATGGTTTGTGGAAGTCCTGAAGGTGTATAATCACTAAAGGGAGAATTGAAAGTATATTTCAATTCACAATCGATTTGAAGAGTTCTAATCGCCCACTGCCTTGCTAAAAGGAACCTAATGGATCATACACCGAGTAAGGTAGAGATTGAAGAAACAACAGAGATGAGTAAGGATAATTAAATGGTTTAATTATTTATGGCTATGATTAATTAATATGTTGATTAATCAAACGAATAAATTCGTTTTAGCTTTGGAGTAATTATTGGACCTCAAGGCCCATTGGGCTTAGAACCGTCAAACCATTAACTTAAGTTGCATGACAACTTAATGACTAAAGACTCAAAAGGGCCCAAATAGCCCAAAGCCTTTAGAAGGCTGGCCATATTATGGATGAAAGGTTTTTTTGGTTCTTTTGTCACTTAATTGAAGTGACTATATAAAGGACTTTATTGCCAAAATTCATTGGGGTTCTCTTTTGAGGAAATTGGAGAGAACAAAAGCTTTCATTTTCTCTACAGGAGGCTGGCCCCCTTGGAGGGGATTGGCTAGTATGAATCCTCCTCCAAGGTCACTCATCTCGTCTTCAAGTCCCTCATTGGTGTGGAAACTTAGAGGTTCGCTTTCTTGGGAACTTGGAGAATCCATTCATCCATCCTCCTCCAAGAAATTCATGGAGCTAAGAAGTAAGGAATGAAGACCCTCTCTCTTGGGTGATTAGCCTTTGCTTATGCAAAGAGGAATCAATAAAGGTATAATATTTCTCAACTTACTTTGTTATTGAGTTGAGTCTTGGTTCACCACAATTACTAGGCCTTGAATTTCATGGGTAAATTTTTGTTCTTAAGTGCATACAAGCATGATTCCACATTTTATTTATCAAATAAACTAGTTTTCACAAATATTTCCTTCAAATTGAACCTCAAAATTGAAGTACTCAATTTTTTAGAGGTTGTCGGTTTGCCTTCAAACTTTTATCGTGTCGATTTCTTTTCTGAACTTTTAATTAGTTGATTTTCCCATGAAATTTAACTTTAGCATAAATTGCCAATTCCCTCAATGTTCGATTTTAATATTTTTCATCCAATTTTCATCTATTCAATTTTCTATTCTTTTATCCCTGTTTGAATGATCAAAATGGGTGGAAAATTGGATAAAAATTTATATAATTTAGCGTCTTGAGAAACTGACTATTTATAAAAGTTCACGAGGGTAATTCTTATAATTATTGTGAAAATTGGCTAATTATAAAAGTTCAGGAAGATAATTGGTTAAAATAAAAGTTTAGGGAAGAAATTGAAAATTCTATACAAGTTTGGAGCAAATTGACAAATATGCCTTTCTTTATTGGGTTAGGCAAATACCGATTACTTTTGCTAAAATCCCATATTTGTAATTTACTTCCCCGACAATTTCACCATTGCAACATGCAGGCACTGCACTAAAAAACTTTTTGCAGTTGTGCAGACAACACATCTTTTCTCGTCTTGCTTTTGGACGAACAAGAAGAATTAAGAGTGGGCGGTGACCTGAGGGTTCAAGTTTAGCTATATTCACATATGATCCGACTTTGCATGCGCTCGACAAATTCTTCAGAGTCAACTTTCAAGAGGTACAAAATTTCTTTTAATTCAAACCATTGCGCCGAAATAATGCAGTACGTTCCGCTGAATAATTCATCGCTGTGATGCATGCTAATTCATGCTATCCCATTCAAATTCTATGAGACAGAATAATCTCTGTTGTACGAGGGAACAATTAGCCAACATTGAAGTGCAAACATGTGGGAGTGAAACATGCATATCCACAAAATAGCTAATCACAGTACCACTTAGCACAATATTAGGATATTTCCAATTGGAACTATATTAGATATCTTGTAAAATCATTGGTCCATAAGAATAGTTGGGGTACTGTTTTAGGAAATCGAAGAAGTATTTTTTTTTTTTTTGGGTTTTTATCACCAATGGTCCCTGAGATTGACCAAACTCATCATTTTGGTCCCTCACTTTCAAAGCAATCAATGTTGTCCCTCACATTCACCACCACACATCAATTTGGTCATTCCATTTAGATTCCGTCAACTATTTTTGTTAGTTTGCATGTGGGACCGACAAATCCAATAAAATGGGGACACATGGATTACACAAAAGAATGATATTTATCACAAATGGTCCCTGACATTGATCAAACTCCTCATTTTGGTCCCTGAGTTTCAAAAATCAATAAAGTTGGTCCCTGACTTTCACTACTGCACATCAATTTAGTCATTCCGTTAAAATTTTGTCAATATTTTTTGTTAGTGTCGTAATATGGTCCTACTGGTCCAATTGTATGCCGCCACATGGATTAACTATAAGAAACTAATTTTTTTAAAGTGAACCAACGGGCGAGTATTCCGCACTGACATTTCTCTTGCATCCCACAATCCCGATTGGAAAATATGATTCAATCTAAATTTGATAAAATCGAATCCAAATTTAATTTGAATTTGATAGAATTATAACCAACTAGAGAGAGAAGTGAGTTCACGGACGACAAGAGCTTTTGTGGTGTCATGGTGTGTTCCTTTTCTTTTTGAGCATACCTAGATGAGGAAGATGATGTCTTTTTATTCCTTTTAGTTTTTTTTTTTTAATTCTTATAGTACTTTTAGTTTTAAATCTTAATTTTTTTATTTTATAATTAATTCATGTGGCGCCATATGATTGGACCAGTAGGACCATATTATCACATTAACAAAAAAATTGACGAAATTTTAACAAAATGACTAAATTGATGTGCAATAGTGAAAGTCAAGGACCAAATTGATTGATTTTTGAAACTCAGGGACCAAAATGAGGAGTTTGATCAATGCCAGGGACTATTTGTGATAAAAACCCTTCTTTTGTGTAATCCACATGTTAGTATTTTATTGGATTTGTGGTCCCACATGCAAACTAACAGAACTAGTTGGCGGAAACTAAACGGAAGAACCAAATTGATGTGCGGGGTGAATGTCAGGGACGATATTGATTGATTTGAGGCCAAAATGATGAGTTTGGTCAATCTCAAGGACCATTGGAGATAAAAACTTAAAAAAAAAAAAAAATTAATTCAAGGAGAACACGATGTATTTTACTATTCAATTCGTTTAGTTTTAGGTATTTCGTTGAAAATCATTTCTATACAAAGTCACTTAAATCTGAAAGTGCATGTGCAACAATTAGATAAAATTTATGCTATGAAAGGAGAAGGAGATAATTTCATTACACTACAAAAAAAAAAAAAAAAGGACCGCAATCATGCCTTAACATCCATACGCGAAATTCAACTAATTCTCAAACGGAAAACTAAGCTTTTCTTAAACAAAAGTGTACAAGGGAAGTACTATTAACTTCATGCAATACAAAACAGTTTGTACGTGATGTACAAAAGTATTAACATACAAATAAATTAAATCCAAAAATTACAAAAATAAATAAATTAAATAACTTAAATTAATAAGAAATAAATTAGCGAATAAAATACCTTCAAATTCATTCTTCGTCGATAATCTTAAAAAAACAAATTTAATTTTGTTAGTTTGAATTCACAATTGAAAATTTTAAATACAAAATCAAATCGTTTATCGAATAGAGAGGGATAGAACGAGGAAGGAAAGGAGATAAAGGTGGAGATGGAGATGGAGATGGAGAGAGATGGAGGGAGTGGAGGATGAATTTGAGAGAGATGGAGGGAGTGGAGGAGGAATTTGAAGAAAGATGAGTGAGGGAGAGACAGCTACTGCTATACATATAACGTTGATAAAAGATCGTAACCCTAAAATGTTTCACCGACCATTTCAAATGCATTGCGCGACGAAGGATAGTCTTTGTCGAGTAGTACCAACAACGCAAAAGATATTTTTCTCGCATAAGTTTGAATTCATCACGCAATAATTTGATGCCAAATCTTCATTTGACCGCATTTGTTCCTATAGATTGCGAGACGAATGATCCAATTCGTTGTGCAAAGTCATCTTACGATGATATCCTTACTTTGTCGTGTAAAGGTCACTTGGGCAACAAAATCTGCATCGTTGCGTAAAGTATAGTCGTGCAAGTAGTTTCTTTAACTAGTGGGTGATAACTTCATTAAGAAGAAGACATTGATCGCATCATCAGCTAGGAATTGTATTGAATATTAATTAAATATGAGTCGTTCTTTGAAATTAAATAGGAAAAATTAGTATCTGGTCCCTAGTTTCTAATATTCATTGATTAAGACCTTATTAGTTTTTAAATTTTGATCAAGGTCCCAATCACTAATATATTAATGAATTACATGTAAGTTACATAATTTTTATAATAAAAATTAGTAATTGATTTAGAATTTTAATACTCATACCCTTATTAAACTCCTAATTAATTTTCAATTCAACATTTCTAAAATATAAAAAAATAAAATTAGAATAAGTTTGTACCCATTAAAGTTTTATAAAAAAATTGATATGTACCCATTTTTTTAATATACCAATTTGTCATATGAAAAATGTACCATTTTTTTAATATAAAATGTACCCATTTTTTATATAAAATTCATTCAATCTTTTCTCTAATCCATTTTTAAACCTATGTTGTCACATCCCAGCCTCGCTTCTGCCGTACCACGATATTGTCTGCTTTGGGCCCCAACCACGCCCTCATGGTTTTGTTTCTAGGAACTCACATGAGAACTTCCTAGTGGATCACCCATCTTGGGATTTCCTCTCGCGCGAACTCATTTAACTTCAGAGTTCTGATGGAACACGAATCCAGTGAGCTCCCAAAATGCCTCGTGCTATATGGAGGTGCGCATGTACATATAAGGCATAGATGATCCACTCCCCTAGGCGATGTGAGATCTAACAATCTACCCCCTTAAGGGCCCAACGTCCTCCTCGGCACACTCATACCACACTGCAGAGTGGCACACTTCCGACCAAGGATTGGCTCTAATACTAAACTGACACACCTCAACCGAGGTCGAGACGTGATGGTCATCATGTGAGGGTGATGTAGCCAAGTGCATAACAGAAATGATGATAGTAATAGGTAAATGCGAATAACTAAAAACCAACCAAAGCTAATTTAACTAGTCATAATAAATAAGTGCGTGAAAGTGATAAAGTACCAAATACAAGTATTCAAAGCATAGGCAATCCATAGTGCAGTCAAACCAACTAATTGCTAATTATACAATACAGGGAGAAGGTCCCTACACTTATTTAGTATATCATCAGAACTGCCGAGAAGTCCTCATGAGCCATCAAGATGTACAACTACCTAGGACCTGGAGGGACGCAAAACAGAAGGGTGAGTGGGCATTTTCTTTCTATATATATATATATGATATGGTTTCCCGAACGTTTTCTTAAATGATTTATGCTTTGAATGCCATGTCGTAATGAATTGAACTTTGAGTATTGCACTGTTATACTTGTGAATTACATTATGTGATGCTATGGAGACTCAAGTAAGCTTCAGGTGAGTATGATGTGATTGAATGGGTTGTGTTGCATTGGTATGCATATATTTATTTAGAGCTCATCAGGGTTGCACCTTGTATTAGTACTCTTGCCCAGGGATTAGGGCACAACTCTCACGTGATCGTTCACCTCCCGCACTGCATGCTTACCTTGGATCCAAGTCTAGTGCTAGCTTGTTGTACAGACCACAATAGATGGTTTCGACTCGTAGGTGACTAGCGAATCATCGCACAACCTTCAAATGATCGTAGCACTTGAGCGTACATATTTATACTCAGCCTGTCGTACATGTCATGCTAGGTGACTCCGACTCGTGTCCTAGCCTAGATTGATGAGCTACAAGTGCAGTCGTATAGGTCACGTCAGGTGACTCCGACTGGCATACTATCACACCTGGCTTACATTTATTATTGCTGACATATTATGACATGGCATAGTTCAGTTTTTGCTGCTCTGGTGCATTAGTTTCCATATCTACGTAGTAGTATTTTCTGACCATTCGTGAGGTGGAGTTATAATGAAGGAGTTATTAACGAGTGATGTGGAGGGCAAAATAGATAATTTACCATTTAATTGGAAGGCTCCAAAAAATCTAGAGTAATGGGATGAGCCACGTGTGTGGCTGATATTGAATAAGGAAGTGAGAGATGGACGGTTAGGATGAGAAGGAGAGAAGGGAAATGAGGGAAATGAGGGAAGGAAGAAGGAGAGAACATGCCAAACCTGGTTTCTCCACCCGACTCAACAACTTGACTGCTCATATCTCCTTCATACGAACTCTGTTTAGGGAGATCTTGGTGTCCATGGAAAACACTTGACGAGCCCTACATCTCTGTAGTGTTAGATTTCCCAATTTCTTTCCCATTTTCCAGTTTGAAGCCACAAAGCCCACAACCTTTTAGGCGGCTTTAATATTTTTCTGGTGGCTCCGACGAGCTTCACCGTCGATGACCACCACCAAAAGACTTCTCTTAACTCCAGGAGTAAGGCCCAAGCCTTGGATGAGGCATCAGAGTTCGTTTTGGTGACAAATCAACAACTACCCAAATCAAGGGTTTCCAGAGGGTTCATGTCAATTTGGAGCCTTTCTTAGCCAAATTAGAGTTGGCCACAGGTATAAAAATTGCTCTACTTATTAAGATCTTCATTCTTGTAAATTTTGGTAATTTTTGGAAATAGTTGGATTTTCCAAAGAGCCGGGGCGGCCGACCGCCACCTGCGGTGGCACATGCTGTGGTGCATGGGCCGAGGCATCCCCTGACATTCCTTGGCTAAATTTGATACTCCTATTCCATATGTGAAGTCCGATTGATGAAATTCCGTCGTTTGAACTTAGTTCCATTAAGGTCTGCCACTTAAACAATATAGCAATCACGATCTGACTGTTGGATCGTCACTAACTTTAATACATTATAGTACGTAATATTTGAGAACCATAGTATGATGTTCTAAAAGCAACCGTTGGATCTCAATGAAACTTTAGTATGATGTTCTAGAAGTATAATGTGGATCTTTGGAAGTTAAGGATCGGAAATCCGAAGTGTGAATCTTCTGGATTGAGTTACATAAGATTGTGGACCCTACCGTCGACCTTTGACCAACGGTTGACTTTTGGTCAATGTGTTTCAAATCATTTTAGAATGTACTTGGTGATGTATTTTATGTAAGTTACGTGTTCTATCGATAAGAATTTTGAGACGTTATTTGATAATTGTTCTAGGTGACGATGGTTCGTGACGCCTCGATATTGATGCTAGGGAAATGTAGCGCGGACTTCATGTGAGTGAGTCTTTTCCTTTTATAGTACATATATGATTGATAGTTCCACAAATGCTTTTAAATTGATTTATGCATTTTATGCCATGTCATATATATATATATATATATATATATATATATTAAAATACTATGATATGGTTGAGTTTTAGATTGCATCATGGCATATCCATATGCATATTACCTGCATATAATTGTTGTGAATGCCTTGAAGTGCTAAGGTGAATGTGGGACGCGCATGTAAGTTTATGTGAGTTTATGGTGTTATTTGAAATGATTGAGTTATAGCATGACTATATTTATGTTTTATGCAACTCCGACACTGTCGTACATGTTGCAATAATAGGCAACTCCAACACTGTCGTACATGTTGAGATAGGCAACTCTGACACTGTCGTACAAGTTGCAATAATAGGCAACTCCGACATTGTCGTACATGTTGTAATAATAAGTAACTTCGACACTGATGTACAGGTTGCCTATGAGTTGTACAGGTTGCATTAGGCAACTCCAACTCGTGTGTTATCATAGATTGATTTATGAGTCGTATAGGTTGCATTAGACAACTCCGACTTGTGTGTCAGCATAGATTGATGAGCACCTGATTTTATTATGTTGCTGTTGATATGTAGTGATTTGGAATATTTATGGATTTACTATTGATTTGCATTTGGTTTCATAGTTATACATAGTATGATTTTCCGAAAACTATACGGGTTTTATGGAGATGGGTTATTATGTTCATAAAGATAAATATGTTTTCAAATGTTTTGTTTTTGCCCACTCACCCTTCTGTTTTTTGCCCCTCCAAGTTTTAGTAGTTGAGCTTCTGTATCAACGAGGATTATTGGCATATCCTAGTATAGGTGGCTACCTATGATGGTATAATCTTTATCTTACCTTACTGTGCTTTGCTTATGCTCTGTCATCACGTGTAAAATAGGTTCATACCCGCTCACCGCGCACTCTTGTATTTAGGCACCTTTAGATTTAAAATTATTCATATTTTCCACATCACTATACTTTATGGTTTCGTCACCTTCCAGGTGTCGGCCAACACAGCTTGATTCGGAGTTCTAGTAGACATTCCGGGTCGGGGTGTGTCATATATGGGTACATTTTAATTCGTTGATTTGAGAATGTATCTATGTCAAGTTAATAGAAGAATATATATATATATATATATATATATATATATATATATATAATGTTATTAAGCCTAATATCAATTTAAAAAAAAAAATGTACCCATGTTTCGGTACAATGATTTTTATGAACGTACCTATGTGTCTACACACACACACACACACACACACACAAAATATATTGGAGAGTATAATTTATCTTTAATATTTTTAATCCCATAAATTATGGGGTTTTATTTTAAATCTCATTAATATAAATAACTACAAATTTTGTCACATTCCGGCCCGGGCCCCCACCACATCCGGGCCTCGCCTCCGCCGTAACACGATATTGACCGCTTTGGGCCCTGACTACGCCCTCACGGTTTTGTTTCTGGGAACTCACACGAGAACTTCCCAGTGGGTTACCCATCATGGGAATGCTCTCGCACGAACTCGCCTTACTTTGAAGTTACGATGGAACCCGAAGCCAGTGAGCTCCCAAAAGATCTCGTGCTAGAAAGAGATGAGAATATACATATAAGGCTTACAGGATCCACTCCCTTGGGTGATGTGGGATCTCACAATCCACCCCCCTTAGGGGCCCGACGTCATCATCAACACACTTCCGACTAGGGATTGGTTCTGATACCAAATTGTCACATCCCGGCCCGGGCTGGGATGTGACAATTTGGTATCCAGGGCCAGGATGTGACAAATTTCATTTTTAAGTTAAAAATATAATAGACTACATAGAAATACATTATTATATTAATGTCAGGGACTTCGATAAAAAACTAAAAACCACAAAGATTTCAATCAAAGAACATTGGTAGTTAGGGACTGTATCCAAAGTGTCCCTATATATATAGTCTTTTTCTATATAAATCATACTATAGACTTGACCATTTGTAGCTTTGATTTTGTGCTTGCGTAATTGCGTATATCACATTTGCTCACTGCTGTAGTTTACTTTTCTAGTTTTGCGTCTCCTCCTGCTTGTCGTCTAAGTCCAATGAATTCTGAAGTCCTTCAACGTTGCCTAATTAATCTTTTTAGTAAGTTAATTTTGTCCACAATTGGATTTTGCTTTACACGTAATTTTGTCCACAATTCGATATAAACTTGTTACCCACTCTTAGTGTAAAAATATCTCTATATTAGGGTTTGGACTTGTCATGCTTTTATTTTTGTAAATCAAGTAACCTTAGGTATATATGTACATTGAACTATACATAATATCATCCACTTCTCTAACTTCAACAACTGGATGTAACATAAAATTTTTCCACTTCTCTAACTTCAACAACTGGATGTAACATAAAATTTTTCCTTCCCTTAATTATTATTGGTCAAATACGAGAGCTAAGGTTGGATTATTGAGACCTCTGATACTGGTGTATAGCTATGTGACATCTCATGTGCTAATGAAATAAAAGCATGTAGATAAAAATATACATACGTCTTTATTTTATTAACTTAAAACATCATCATAATAATATAAATCAATTTACAAAATCTAGAAGATATAATATCTATTTGGGATGAGCACAGCCGATAGGATGAATCAAAGAAGTTCCGAACTTACCTGATCGATAGGCCTTTGTGCCGAGCACATCATTTAGATTACCCCAAAAACCATTGTAGGAAATAGCAAAGTGTGAAAATAAGAAATTAAAAAATTCGAGAAGTTCCTATTGGTTCTGTCAAGCTCATCACGTATGCCAACACGGAGTTTGGTGGTTTGCATGGTGTAGATTGGTACGTACGGTTCCTTGAGAAAGAAGCTACCTACTGGAGTTTCGATCAATCACCATTGGTGGCGGTATCATTCCTAGATCAATCAATGCAACAACAATTGCTTTATTTTGAAAAAGGAATCTCCAGCCACCATAATCGCCAAAGTCTTGGGCTTGAGAACGTGAATTTGAAAATAGAAGTCCTGCAACTGTCAACTTTTCATATACGACGCCCAACGTTATTTGTTTGCTTTGTCGGCGCGGCACCAGGGACAATAATGTGTGAGACTTTTCTGTCAGCTGCCGCAGATACATGGGACAGAAGAATCTCGATTGTACGAGGAGACAATTAGCCTACATTGAAGTGCAAACATGTGGAAGTGAAACATGCATATCCACAAAATAGCTAATCAAAATACTGCTTTGCACAATTTTAGTCTGTTCTAATTTTGACAATATTAGATATCTTGTAAAATCATTGGCCCATAAGAATAGTTGGAGACTGTTTTAGGGAAATCGAAGACATATTGTTTTATATATATATATATATATAATTAATTAATTGAGGGACAACAAGAGGTATTTTACTATTCAAATCGTCTAGTTTAGGGTTTTCGTTAAACTAATTTCTATCAAATTCGAAAGTGCATGTGTGACAATTTGATAAAATTTATCATATAAAGGGAGATAATTTCATTAAGAAGGAGATATTAATGACATCATCAGCTGGGAATTGTATTGAAGATTAAATATGCAATTCATTAAAAATGATCAGTCGTGCTTTGGAATTAAACAATGTAGTTTTTTTTTATATAAATCAAAGTAAATATAGAATTGACCATTTGTAGCTTTGATTTTGTGCATGCGTGCATCACATTTGCTCACTGCCGTAGCTTACGTACATCCACAAAATGGAGTAATTTCTGTCCGTGTGATGCCACTAAAATCACCATTGACCACCATGGAACATGATATTAACTTATCACAATTTAGGATGCACTGTAACAGTTTCTAGAGGACTCGAATTATTGTCACCACCGATTACGATGAGGTATAGTGCACGGTCGTTTTCGCTGACGCGAGAATAGGACTTTGAGATCTTGCGTGAATATTTCGCTTATATATGAAAGGTTTGATTATTGATCTTCTAATCAATGTATGTGTATATGGAATTGGATCCCATCCAGATTTGGGGATCCCTAAGATTTTTACAAAGTGGATCCGGAGAGAATCCTCTTCCTATATACTATGTTGATGATTTACATTGACAGTTAGGAGTGAGGTGGGTTCATAAATCAATCCATTGGAGATTTGGAGTGCTCTAATAATAAAAGAAAAACTAATGAAAATGGCTTGAAAACTTTGAGTTTTAACGATAAGGACAAAATAAATGGTAAAGTGAATAGTATCAGAATTGACTTTTTAATGTAAAAATGTGTTTTTTTGTTAAAGTTAACAGTATCATGAGCTTTTCGTTAAAGTTCCCAATAATAAATGGTGATTACCTTAGGCAATGTTTTTTTAATTTCTTTTTAACAAATATGAGATTTTTGTAAATATACTTGGATCATGTGGTCTACTATCCTAGTAGATACTTTGTTGGATTTCTCCCCATGCGTTTCAGGTTTGGAACAACTCTTTCATTAAATCAATGTAATAGTTTAAACTCACCCCGCCCTTCCCTTAATAATAATAATTGGAAAGAAAAAAATAAAATACTCACAACAAGGGGCTATGAGCCATGCACAAACTACTATCAAATCTGAGGCTCCATTCAAATAAAAATGAGTTCTTTTTTTTGATAAAAAGACGATATATTTCATTCTAAGGCCATAAACTAGGCTAAATAGTACAAGGAAAAAGGAGATCCTCCTCTAGATGATCACAAATAAACAGAAAAGGATTGCCAAACCAAGTACAATTACTCTCCGAATGAAGAGCAAACCTAGCAATTCTATAGGCTACAGAGTTGGCACCACGGGCGAACATGGGCAATAGAAACTTTAGCGATCATTTCCATAAAGAGCTTGGCATCTTCTATGATAGGTCCAATAGTTGACAAATTAGTAGAAGAATCATTCAATGTGGAAACAATCTGAAGTAAATCGCTCTCAAAAACTATATTCAGCCAACTCTAACCGCCAACGCTTCGATTTGAGCAGGAGAGAACACCTCCTGAAAATTAAATGAGGCAGCCCCAATAAAGCCTCCATCAGAGTCGTGGATTACCACACCCACACCACCAACAGTTGAGTTTGGAACCCACACCCCATCCACATTAGCCTTGAGTCTATTCGGAGGAGGCCTTGACTACCGTGGCACTACCGCCCAACGATCAACCGAAGTAGAAGTGTGGTTAATTCTCAGAAACTCCTGACACCAATCCATCGCACGACTCGCATCCACTTGAGGTTTAGGGCACAAATCAAGCCCCTAGAATTTAGAATTCCTTGATGTCCATATTGCCCAAATCAACATCAACATACAATCAAATTGAGCAGGTTGCAAATTGAGGGAGATTTGAGATGCCCATTCCAATAGTAAACCGGTCGACAATGAGGTGGTCGGAGGCCCAAGGGTGATGAAATCCACACACACTTAGAAAAAAGGCATTCGATTACAGGTGGCAGGTGGTTTCATTTTGAGCACCACAGAGAGCACAAGAAGGATCCACCTGGAGACGTCGTTTGCACAAGTTATATCCAAAAAGGAATGGTGTCAGATAGTACTCGCCACACAACCATTTTAACCTTGGGAGGAATACATGATTTCCAAAGCCTATCCCAAAAATCAGTGTTAGTGGACCGAGGTGCAGATGTTAAAGACGAAGCGGACGGAGGAGTAATGTATTCCTAGGCCACGTGATAAGCACTTTTAATAGAAAACCTACTCTTTTTGTCAAAATGCCAAACCAAGCTATTGTTGGTAGGAAGTTTGCCCAGTGGTAGAGAACGAACCAAATCTACCTCCACTACAGAGAACAGAGAGTTGATGAGAGGCAAATTCTAGCTCCCGCTCCCACTGATAAGATCATTTACAAATGAGATGTCCATCCTCTCCGGCTTAGGTGAGAAATTTGGAAATTCGATGGTAGTGGTAACCATTGCTCTTCCCAAATTTTACTGGAACGTCCATCACCAACTTGACATCTTGATCCCCTATAATTACCTCTCTCCTCGTGCAAATGCTTCGCCACACATGACGCATTCGGTTTAAGCTCCGTCTCCATGAACGAGGGATTAGGGAAATACTTGGCCTTAAGCAGTCGTGCCACAAGAGAAGAAGGCTCATGTATTATTTTCCAGCCTTGCTTAGCTAGAAGACCAAGATGAAAAATTTCGAAACCTAAGACCACTTCCGTTTTGGACGACAAAACTTTTCTCAAGCCATCCAATTAATCTTCTTAACATCCCCCATCTCATTCCACCAAAATGACGCAATAAGTTGGTGAAGATATTCACAAAAATATTTGGGGGTGAGATAGGAGGTACATAGTATATAATGGGATGGCTTAAGCCACATCTTTCACAAGTAATTCCTTCCCTACTGCGCTAAGCATTTTTCCTTTCCAACCTTGGAGCTTTTTTCACAGACGTTCCTTTATATGACTGAAACACATCCCACAATTCCGTCCTACAAAGGTGGAGAGTCCCAAATATTTCTCATGGCGCTCAACTCGTTTCACACCCAACAACGCAGCTAACTGATCCTGCATATGTCTTCTTACATTTTTGCTAAAGTAGGTTGCACTCTTCTATAGATTTACTTGTTGTCCCGAAGCGATCTCATAGAACTTCAAAATATTCATAATTACAGCACAATCCTCCTTCCTAGCTTGGGCAAAGATGAGACAATCGTCAGCAAATAGTAGGTGGTGGATGAAGGGTGCATTTTGGCAAACCGAAACCCCCTGTAAGACCTCGTTCCTTTTCGCCTTAGCAATTGCTGCAGAGAGTCCCTCAACACACATCATAAAAAGGTACAGGGAAAGGGGGTCCCCCTGTCCCAGCCCTTTTGATGGAAAAAGATAACCTCTTGGTGCCCCGTTTATCATGAATGAGTAGGACATAGAAGTCACACACATCATCACAAGGTGAACCCACCACCTACTAAATCCCCGTTGTAGCATAATCCTTTCTAAGTAGTCCCATTCAATTCGATCGTACGCTTTACTCATGTTGAGTTTCAAAGCAAGAAATCCTTAAACGTGTTCTTAAACAAGGTGATCACATGTGATTTTTAATCCGATTGAATCCTCTATGCTTTTCTAATAACAAAGGGAATGGGGTTTAAAATTCAATTCAATTGGTCAATTTAATCAATTCAATTGGATGACAACTCTTTCATAACATTTATCAATCCGAAGAGTAATATGTTTGAAAAGTATTTTTTTTTAAGTCACAAAATATTTCAAATATTAGGATTTGGTCATTCAACAATTCATGTTTTTCAACTTCTTTTGCATGTGGTCTAATATCTTAGTGGGTAGAGTGTTAGACTTTTACCCTATGAGCTCCGAGTTCAAAACTCACGCTCTCTTAAATTAAAATAATAGTTTTGAAACATCTCCTCTCGTTAATAATAATAATAATAATACTAATAATTTAAAGATAATTTTTTGTGCATACCTTAGCTAGAGAAGAAAATTGGTATTATATATATTGACCTTCGCTGAAGAAAAAAATTGTTCATATTTATCTATACTGGAAAATAAATGGCCATCAAGCTATCCAAAGTATGAGATATTTTGATGACCTAAATAAAATCCCCTATTTATTTTTAGGGTTAATCTTAGTTTACTAACCTGAAGTTTATTAGTTTTCAACACGTGGTACATGAAGTTATTTTCATCCCAATTTGGTACCTAAATTCATAATTCTGGGATACTTTCATACATCCGTTAAGTTTTTCGTCAAAAATTCTATTAATTGATGATGTGGCACTCATATGGATAATGACTAGGTACCATGTGTCAATATAGTCCTCCATGAATTTTAAAAAATAAAAAAAATTAAGGTTAAAAAAACTAAATATGTGTGTGTGTGTGTGTGTGTGTGTGTATAAACTAAAACTAAACCCCTCAAATCTGAAATTCGACTGAAGCTTCCTCTTCCCTGACTGCAAATTTGCAATTCCAATTCGCCCTCCTCCATAAGCCCATTCTCATCCCCATCCCAATATAGTACCCACAGTCTATGCCTCTATCACAAACATAGCCAGGAGATCACCTCCATCCTCCACTTCTGTTGCTCGTCACTCTTCATCATCATCAATTTCTGATCCCCAACCTTTACATAAAGCCTCGCTTACAACCCATCCACCCAACACTTCTGTTCAGGCTAGATCCGTCCCTCGCACAATTGCATGTCGGGCAATGTTTACTGCTTGGTGTGCTGCAATATGAGTTTGCTATTAGTTTGAATGGTGCCTTTGTGGGGCCTTTGTTAGGCCTTGAGGCTCACAATCAAAACTAATATAGATCTAAGTCTGTCACTGTTATCCTTGTATAACAGATTATTCTTTTTTGGTTATTGACTGGATTGATTACTTGCGCCACAAGTTACTTAGACTTCTTGATCTTACTGGATTGTTACATATGGGTTAATTATGTATCAAGTTCTTTTTCTTGCCTTGTGAACCAGGACTTTTACTTATGATATTATATGTCCAAATAAAGGGAGTTCAGGGCCATTCCAACTATTTCTTTGATTATAGTTAACGCTAAAGAAGCAAGGTTAATTAGTTCAGCTAGATTAATCACCAATGAACTTTGAAAAGCAGCTGAAAATGGTTTACAACACAATGGAAGATGCATTAAACAACATATCTACTTTATGTAACTACAAACAAAAGAGACTCAGGCAAGATTATAACCTTGTTAGGCAAGGTTCATCCTCTTATAGCCACTTCTCTTTGTGTTTTACAAGGGTTATGATCTTTGGGGAATGAAAGGTAAAATGAGTTTGCAAAAAGGGATTCGATACTACAACGCTAGGGAAAAGTAGTGGAGCTTTTAAAACTTGACAAAAGATGGATTTCCATGGTGAATCCATGAAAAAAAGAACAAAGCCTGGACAAACTAAAGCTTTCTGGTTTCTGGCTTGTCTAAGAGCAAAGTGGGATGTCTTTTAATTGATTGGTTAGGTGTTCTTGTCTCTGGGGTCCCTTGCTGCTTTTATAGACATTTTCCTACTATCCAAGCTTTGCCCACGTGGTGAGTCACCACTTATTTACCCATCCATACCCTCGAAAAGTACTTTTTTCTAGGGTGAGTTGCCCTTCTGAGTGTCACTTCTCTCATAGGCTTGTTGCCTATTCCTTAGCAAAATTGATTTTTAATTCTTCTTAGGTTGTTGCCTTGTCCGAGCCCAATCCTCCCTTTGCTTTTTGTGTTCTTGGGCTTTCACTCTCACCAAGCCCAGCATTAAATATCCACTCAAACTATGCCCTATTAAATCATTGTTAAGTCTGCTAAGCAAGACATTGATAATGATTAAAATAAATTGCATGCCAAAACTGGGTATTAACACCACTTAATGAGCCGTTTTAACAAACCTTTGCACTAACCCACAATTTCCAAAGTTAACTACTTGCCTGTTAAATAGCTTCCATTTCACTTTTCTCGGTCACCTTCTTCAGTAAACTTGACTCTCTGAGCTTCCCCAATCTCATGAATTTTCAGCCATTCTTTGCCTTAATTTTTAGCCACTATTTCATTCATTTTCTCTCGAATTCAACAATGGACCCTAAATCGCGCCTTGCATGCGAGTTTGGAGAAGGAATTGTCACTTTGCGCTGTCTACTCAACAGCTTTCATCGCTCTCAGGCTGGCTTCAATCTGTTTATTTTCTTCGAGAAGGAAGGTGTATACTCACTAGGGTCTGCTTGGACTACCCGACTTCCTTCCTATTGCAGTGGAGAATAACATGCCCGTTGCCAATTGGTTCACTCCCAATCCTTATACGGCCGAGGTTGGAATTTCTGCCTCGAAGTGGTCCAATTTCAAGAGGGGTTTCCTCTCACTAAAGAATGAAGCTTGGTCCAAGTGGGTGGATGAATTAGAACCTATCTGGAAGCAGAAATGGATGGCAAATGACATCTATGAGCCCATCATGATGTCAATGATCACTGTCCCCATTAAGCACAAGCTTCTCTCAACAGCTTTCTTCTGGAACATAGGGACTAATTCATTTGATTTTAGAGTTGGCCCTATGACTCCCACCATTTTGGATATGGCTCAGGTTTTTGGTTTGAGGCCATTGGACAGATGTGTAAACATTACACATGACGGTCATCTCCCTTTCGTTCTGCTGCTGAAGGCTTAGAGGCTTCTCAGTCCATCACTAGCTTGGAGTACAACCCTACTATCTTCAAGAGCTATGAGACCTCTTTTGCCGGCTTCATTCCATTTGCCAAGAAGATTTCCAGCCTGCCTTCCACCATTGCTAACCCAACTCAGGAACATATGTAGTTTCTCATTTATTGGTTGAATAAGCATGTGTTCCCCGATAAATCCAAATGAGTGAAGCTAGAGTGGATCCCTCTGGTGGAGGTTCTGCATCATTTCAATAATGTAGCCATTATTCCCTTCATTCTGGCACATCTCTACCATCTTCCATATGAAATGATAAGGGACCAGCCCTTTGAGACTAATGTTAATGGAGCTACATGGATTGTGCAACTCTAGTTTCAATGGTACTTCTCAAAGTTTTGGGCTGCTAACTTGGAGATCCCAAAGGGAGTAGCTCCTGCTTGAATCTTGGCAAAGGCGTCCACTACTAATCACTCTACCTTAGCATGCCTCTACTTCTTCAGAATCTATAGGACTCAGACTAATTTGGAGTAGGGTGCCTCTATGCTTAAGAGGTACCATTGGTTCTCGGACAACTTCTTCTAAGATTCCTTTGGGGAAGATGCCAACAGCCTCTACAAGGAGAAATTCATTAGTTGTATCCAACAGAGGGACTTGGCATGAGGAGTCTGGAGTGACCAAGTGGGCTAGAGGTCTACCAACCTAACTTTTGTGGTAGGTAACTGTGGTTCAGGCAGGCGTTCCTAATTCCCTTATTCAACTCTGCCTAATGTGAAACTTCTTACTGCCTCCACTCTATTTCAAAAGCTACATTTCGGGCAAGTAGGCGCAGTTTAGAAGTGATGAGTAAGATAGCTCAAAAGCTTGCAACCCTTAACTTCGAGTGTACATCTCTGTTCACCACTTGGTAGGAAGCCAAGTGGTTCAGGAAGTATGATAGAGATCTCAAATAGGCCTATAATAGGATCTTCAGGTAGGTCTTCTTTAAGTCTCTTCGTAAGAATGAACAATTTGAAAGCTAGAAGGAGGTCATCAACCAGAAAAACCAACTTCTGCTCATAGGTAACCTACATTGCTATCTCTTCATTTACTGTATTCTTTCGTAGTTTATGATTGCTAATTCTTTTCTTGATCTTGCAGCTTAAGGCAATCTTGATGAAGTAGAGGTCGGGCAAAAGGAAGAGGCTGCTGATGCCTTAGTTCTTCAAGAGGCGGTTGTGGAAGCAACTAGGCAAGAAGCATGCTCTAGCCACATTCCTGAAGATACTGGGGACATCTCTGTGATGTTCAGTGAGTCAGAGATAGAAGATGGGCCTAAAGCAGAAACTAGGGCTTTTCGTCGGGCAAGATTTGCTATTATGGAGTCTTTTAACTCTAAGCCCCAGGGAAGGCCCAGGCTAGGCTCAATTTTCCTGCTCTAAGAGGCACTTATACCAAGAAGATGACCAGGGCTCAGACCTCTCAACCCTCCAGATCTCTTCCTACCCTTTCAGCTAAAGCAGGCAGGAAAAAACATAAGTCTACTAGTAAGTGATCTAAACTTGGTTTTTTTTATTTAGTTTCACCTTCTTAAGTATTGAGGTAATCCTGTATTTCCTTTGTAATTAGGACATGTTGTCAGTAAAAAGCTTAATCTTTCTCCTCATGAAATGCAAGTGTATGAGGCAGGGCAGCAAAGTGACAAGGAGGTTCTTACTAAGATTTTAGAAGAGTTGAAGGTAGCCCTTTTAAACTTTGAGTTCTTAATTACTTATGAATCTCACCCCTTTTGTATTTAACTAGTTTATTGCTTTTCAAAATAGGCTTCCAAAGCAAAAGAAACTTCATAAACCGAGCATTCTTCACTTTTAGCTCGACCTGTGCATCTTTCTTGTCCTCGGGTTGAGCCTTCAGAGGTAAAATTCTTATTCTCAAAATTTGTCAACTTTGTATTTCAAAGTTTCATATATTGACTTTATTTCTGCTATTTTTCAAGCAAGGGAAGGCACTCCAGATCCTCAGGTCAGGCAAGCACCAACTTCTTCTTTCTTTATCCTTCCAGCAGCAATGGTAGTGATTCCTACCTCCCAATTTAATCCAGCAACTGGAGAGATGCTCCATTTTGTAGAAGATGACAGTGCCTCTGTAAGTCTCATTTCATTAAGCCTTTCTAAGCTTTCTTAATGTCTCTTCACTTTGAACTTATACTCTGTACTTTGTCTTTGCTAATCTTCCCTTTGCCAGAGACTATTACTCAACCAACACCAGTTGTTGAGGAGCCTATAGTCCCTGAGATAACAGTTATCTCAAAGGTGACTAGTCCTAAGGCTGCTCCTGCCCTTACTCAGATAAACCAACCAACTCCTTCTAAGGTAGCTACAACAACACACCTTACCTCCAAAGCACGAGGCTTCTCCCAGGTACAAACATACTGGCAATCTTGTCTTTTCTTAGTTTGGATCAAGATTGCTCCATTAACTTGTCTTTTTGCATTTTAATAGGCCTCTGGTGATGGCTCGGGCAAGTTTTCTTAGCTAGTAGGGTAGTCATTCATCGGTCTTCAAGAGCTTCTAGAGTCACAGAGATCCCAATCACTCAGCCTAGAAAGAGTGTTGTTGCTAAGTCATCTCTTTCCATCTCTATAGATACTATCACTCCTACTGCAAACTTTGATGGAGTTGTATGATGCCTCATCCTCTGGCTTCTCTTCCAGCTACAGCCTCTTTGCCCGAACTAGTCAGAGAGTTTAGGCAAATTCGAACAAAGCTAAGATCCCCAAAGCACCCCTTTGAGCCTCAGCACCTTCAAGATCAACGTAGGGTCTTCAGAGAATGGATGCAGATGGACTTCTTGGCCTCCTTTAGCCTCAAAGCTCTTCAAGATGTTGAGAGAGCTCTCACTGATCTATACCATGCTCAACAAATAACTAAAATGCAGTATGAGTCTTTCATCTCCTTGTTTGAGAACCTAAGAGCTTTGAGGGATCATCATCTTAAGGCCGAAAGGCAAGAAAGCAAAGTAAAATGCTATAAAAAGAAGCACACTAGGACCTCCACTACTTTGCAGCAACTAGTGGAAGAGGGTTCGACTATGGAAGATCAAATAATGGTAGTAGTTGCTAAGATTCAAAAGCTAGAAGAATAACTTTCTGTGTTGAAGGCTGAGTAGATAACCCTTTCTAGCAAGCTATACAAGAAAATCGAAGAAGTAAAGAGAGTCAATCAAGAAGTGAAGGAGTCTGAAGCTCAGTTAGCCAACAACAACATAGCCTTAGAAGAGCCGGGTCGTGTTTTTACCATCATGCAAGCCTATCATTCTAGGATAGCTGCCTTAGCTAAAGATGTAAACCTGTTAGGTTAGGACCTCTGTACTTCTCCCAATTATTCAATGAAAAGAACTCTCATTCCTTCACCATTTTATTTACTTATTTACTTTTCTTTAACAGTAACAAATGTTTCAAATACACAAAAAGGACCTTCAATTTTTCCTTAAGTATTAGACTTAACTAATATAACAGTCTCTAACATCCCAAAGAGTTGATTGGTACTTCTTTAGAAATTTAGCATTGATTGGATGTCTCTATAAGTCTCATTCTAAATTTGCCAAGTAATAGCCATTTTGTCTAATACTTTGGTAATTGTATAAGGGCCTTCCAAAGTGGGACTCCACTTCCTAAAACCTCTAACTTGAGCTCTCAAGAGGCAGAATTGCTTTCCATACCAATTCTTATTCTTTGAAAGTCTTTAGCTATTAGATCCCACATCGCCTAGGGGAGTTGATCATCTATGCCTTATATGTACATGCCTACCTCCATTAGCAAGAGGCCTTTTGAGAGCTCACTGGCTTCGGGTTCTGTAGAAACTCCGAAATTAAACGAGATTGGGCCAGAGCATTCCCAGGATGGGTAACTCACTGGGAAGTTCTGCTCGCGTGAGTTCCCAGAAACAATACCGTGAGGGTGTGGTCAGGGCCCAAAGTGGAAAATATCATGTTACGGTGCAGTCAAGCCGGGGATATGGTGGAGCCCGGGTCGGGATGTGACCGAATGGTATCAAAGCCACTTTGCCATGTGGTGCAAGTGTGCTGACAAGGACGTCGGACCCCTAAGAGAGATGGATTGTAACATCCCACATCGACCAATTGAGAGGGGGTGTTGTGCCTTATTTGTACATGCCCACCTTCTATAACATGATGCCTTTTGGGAGCTTACTGGCTTCAGATTCTATATGGAGCACTGCATCTTGCCTAAATGTCAATGCATAAGGAGTGGTCTCAGTTCTTGCTCTTTTTAAGGTTCTGTAAGCTCAAAAAGTATCTCCCAACTTCTCATGCCACATTTCTGGGCTATCTACCACCATTCTTTTAAGGGAGACTTTGGATGCGGTCCCTAGTTATGAATAGTCTTTGACTGAAACCTTGTTGGTTTTCAATTTTTGATCCAAGTCCCTGAAATTAATTGATAATTTATTTCTATGTACGTTACTATATTTTTTAAATTAAAAATTAAAATTTATAGTTGTTTATAGTAATGAGATTTTAAATAAAAAACCATAATTTGTGGGATTAAAAATATTAAAATATAAATATACTATTGTGTGTGTGTGTAAACATGGGTACATTCATAAAAAATAACCAAAAAATTATTGTATCAAAACATGGGTACATTCTTCAAAATGGGTACATTTAGCAAAAATAAAAATGGGTACAAATAAATAAAAAAATATGGGTACAATACAAATAAAACTTTAAAAAATATAGGCACAAAAAGAAATTAATATATGGGTACAAATTAAAACTGAAAGGAAAATTGGTACAAATTAAAAAAGGGTTGCAAATTAAAAATGGGTACAAACTAAAAATAAAAATATATGATAAAAAATTTAGCCATAAATATAAATATACTAATTGTAATATTTTTAATATTAAATGAATATATTTAGAAATAAAAAATATTTTATTATTGAAATAATTAATGATATTATTAATACAAAGGACCTTGATCAAAAATTGAAAAGTAATAAGGTTTTAATCAATAGAGTAGTAAAAATAAGGATGAAAACCTAATTACTCCTTCTTTTAATGATGTCACCAATATCTTGTTGCTGGCTTCCGTTTGACCATTAGATTGGGGATAATAAAGGCTAGATTGGATCATCTTTATCTTGAACTTTGCTGCAAACTCTTCTACTTCTTTTGAGATAAATGATGGCCCTCTGTCTGTAACAATAGTTTCAGACACCCTGTATATGTGCAGGATTTTGGTCTCAATGAACTTTTTCAGAGTAGCTGAATTAATGGTCCTCACAGCTGAAGCCTCAAGCCATTTAGTAAAGTAGTCAGTCGCCACAATTATGAAGGTGTGTTCTTTACTGGAAACTGGGTAAATTTGCCTGATAAAGTTCATGGCCCACCCTCTGAAAGGCCATGGCTTTACTACTGGATGGAAGGGCACTAATGGTAGGTGCTGGGGAGATCTATATCTTTGACATTCTTCATATCCTCTAGCATAAGCTTTACAATCTTTCTCTATATAGGGTTAGAAGTAGCCATATCTTATCAACAACCATCTTATCTTTGTCCTGGTTTGGTGTGCTCCACAAATGCCTTCATGTACCTCAGCCATCACCTTCATTGATTCTTCCAAAGCTGAGCATTTCAACAAAAGTACATCTAGAGTCTTTCTCAGCAAGGTTTTATCCCACATAACAAACTTAGTTATCTGTCATCTGATCTTTTTACTAGTGGGAAGAGAAGGGTCCTTCAAGTATTGGATAATAAATGTTCTCTAGTCTTCTACCTTAGGCTTTTTAGCCACTACATCCATGCTAAATCCTCTCTCAAAGATAGAAGCTCATTTGGATCTTTACTTTCATCTCTTACCCTTTTTCTTGAACTTGTGCTTTAGAAGCCTTCTGTGCCCTAGAAACCTTATGTGCCATTTCATTGGCAATCAAATTTGCTTCTCTGGGATATAGCTGATTGTTATTTGCTTAGCCCAATAATCTAATAATTGAGTAGCTGCCAAGTAATACCCTACCATTGTGATATGTCTTCACTTGTACTATCTATTTAATTGATTAATCACCAACTCAGAATCACCATATACCTCTAGTTCAGTTGCCCCAAACTACATCAGATTCTCCAAGCCAACAATCAGTGCTTCATACTCTGCCCTATTGTTGGTAGTATATTTGTAATCCAGGAGAAATGAGTAGCAATGTTGGATTCCCCTTTGATCAATGATGACAATTCTAGCTCATGTAGCATGCTATGTGCAAGATCCATCAAAATATAATCTCCAGAGAGTGATCCATAGGCTAGTTATTCTTTTTACTTATTGTTGTATCTATTCTTGCTTGCCTGAATGAGCTTTACTAGGTGGGATCCAGAGGCTAGCTACTTCCAAATTTCTAGGGATGTTGATAAGTTTTTCCTTGGACTCTTGGTACTCAGCTATGAAATCTGAAATTGCTTGTCCTTTTACAGCCCTCTGAGGTACATACTGAAAACTGAACTCTGATAGTGCTAGGATCCATTTCCCAATTCTTCCAGTTAGCATTGGCTTGGACAGCATGTACTTGATTACATCAGTTTTGGCAATTATATGAATATGGTAAGGCAACATGTAGTGTCTTAATTTGCTGGCAGTGAATAACAGAGCTAAACATAGCTTTTCAATTGGGGTATATCTTGTTTCTACCCAGTGAGGATTCTAATAAGGTAATATATTGCATGCTTCTTTCCCCCTTCATTATTCTGAGCCAGTAAACTCCCCATTGATTTCTCGGATGCTGAGATATAGAACTTTAAAGGCTTATCTCTCTGAGAAGGCATGAGCACTAGAACTTGTCTTGATTCTTCAATCTCAACAAAGGAGTCAACGGTTAGATCTTGCCTGCCAGATTAGCAATGAATCTCCTTAAAAAGGTAATCTTCCCTAGCAGCCTATGCAATTGCACTTTGTTAGTGGGGGGAGGTGATTCCATTATAGCCCTAGCCTTGTTCTTGTCAACTTCTACACCTTTTTTTATGGACTAGGAACCCCATAAAGTTTCCCGATCTAACCCCCAAAGGCACATTTTCTAGAATTCATCTTCAACTTGTGGGTTCTCATTCTCAACAAAGCTTATTTAAGGTCTTCCAGGTGCTAATCTTCATATTTAGACTTCACCACGATGTCATCAATGTATACTTCTATGCTATGCCCAATCAAATCATGAAAAATAACATTCATTGCCATTTGGTAAGTAGCACTAGCATTTTTCAGCCCGAAGGGCATGACAACGTATTCATAAGCTCCTATATGTCCAGGGCATCTGAATGTTGTCTTATGTATATCCTCTTTAGATAGGTCAGCCATAGGCACATGGTATTCATCCTTAGGGGTTGCTTCATTAATATTTCTATAATCGACACAACATCTAATGGCATTAGTTATAACTTTAAGTACAGATACAATGTTGGCCAACCACTCTACATATTTTGCAGGTCTAATAAAGCCTGCTTTTACTAGCCTCTAAATTTCTTCTTTGAGTTTGTCTTCTATCTCTTTTAACATTTTCCTCGATGCTTACTTTACAAGTATGTACCCTTCTTTATTAGGCATTTTGTGCTCTACTAAACTAGAGTCTAATCCAGGCATTTATGTGTAATGACTTGCAAAACAATCATTGAATTAGTGCAAAAGATCAACTATTTTTGCCCGATCTCCAGCTTATAGCAGGCCACTGAGTTGTATTGGCCTCTGATCCTCCTCAGTTCCCAAATTAATGGTTTCTAAAAGGTCTTGAACTTCAGGTGCTAGTTTATCAGGTTATGCAGACAAAAATTCTATTGACTTTGGAGCCTCAGGCTCATCATTCGGCCAATCCAAGTCATATATACATTCTCCCATGTAATTGGATGCCTTCACTTATTCTTCCAAAATTGCCCTCCCTTGGTCATCTTTGGTGCCTGAAGTTCCTTCTCCCCACTCTGCCATTTCTTTGTTGAGTTCTCCTTGATCTTTCTACATTCTTTCTCATAGTCTAGCAGTCTCTTGATTAAGGACTTGACTGCTATTACTTGGTCTTTTCTCTTCTGGGTTGCCATCATGGGTGTTGTTGGGCAGGAACAATATGAGGTATGTCCCATTCCTCATGGGTGAGAGACAATCCTTGTTCTATGAGATTTTGGGCCGTCACCTTGGTAGGACGGCCGTTCTGATCAGCACTTAGACATTGTAGGATCCTAACATTGGGATTGTAGAAATTAGCCTCAGCAACATTAACTATGGGGAGAAATGGCCGTGACTCATCCTCCACTATCTCCCAAAATCCTTGTTCTGCAATGGTGGGTTCATGATAGACAACAACTTGTTGGTGCAAGGTAGATGGCAAAAACAAACTTTGGTGTATCCAATCCCTTCCTAGCAACGCCCAATAGTTAGAGCTGCTATCTACCACAAAGAATTCCAAAATAATCTTTTTAGATTCCAAGTCTAGCTCTAAGACCATCTCCAACCATGGCCTATAACCTATTTTTTCCCTTCTATTAACCCCCCAACATCCAACCCAACCTAAGCTTAAAATTGGACCAAAAACCTAAAACAAAGCCAAATTTAAGCCATGATTAGTGGGGCTGGTCCACTATATATATATATATATATATATATATTTTATTGAGTTTTATATTTATAAATTCATTGAATTCAACAGTTAATATCTAATTTGATGAAATTCAACGGTAAAAACAAAAATTTAACGGTCCAAATTTAAATATAACTGCTAAAGTAATTAAAAAAAAAAAATCTTTTATGTGTTTCATATTTTTTTCATAATGTTTAATGAGTTTCATGGTGTCGTTTAGTGATTGTTCAGTATTTGTCAGAATCTAAATATTTTTATGTTAAAATGTTCATAAAATTAAATTAAGGTAGTCTTCATAATTTTTTTTCTTTTAAAAAAGTTACTTTAAGAAAAAAAAAATAGCCTAAATTCATTCTTTAATAATCTAGGGCTAAAATTTTAGGCTAGAAGGGTTGGAGCAGAAAATTTGTTTCTAGGTCAAAACCTAAATTTTCTGGGTTAAAAATTTTAGATTTTAGGCCAATGGTTGGAGATGGTCTAAAGGCAGTATCCTATGAGTTTTAGTATTGGCTCTAGAAAAATTAGACACTGTGAGATTAGGAGGTATAAGGTCTTCTTCACCTTTGCAAAGTCTCTTTATCTGTTTAGGTGGTAGCACATTAATTGCTGCTCCCCCATCTATCAACACCTTTTTGAAATGAACTCCTTCCAATAAGTTGTCACATATATGTGCTTGAGATGGTTTGCTAGGACCAAACTTGGCTTTCTAAACACTATCTTGTCAGAATAAACCTTCTCCGGTTCTTTTTTATGTGGGGTTGGGCAAGCCTACCAGGCTTGACTCCACCTTACTAAATTCTTCAATGTTCACAAGTGCCAGCATTGGCTCTTGTGCCATATAATCATCCTCCATTACTACTGGCTGATTTGGTTTTGCACAGAACATGGCTAACAATACATAGGTCATGTTCACATGAAAATTGCTAGGTCTAGGTGTTCATTCCTTCTTTTGCCCAATCTGGCACAAAAATTGATCCATTCATGCTTAAGCATCTTTGGTTAACATTAACTTGGGCACTCCCTCCTCTCATATGGCGTTAAAATCATGCAGTTGCCTTGGAGTTCCAAAGGGAATATCCTCATGTGGTAATAGAGGTATCCCTCTTTTAGGAGAAATGGTTCCAAAACAAATAGGCTCTGGATTCCAACCTAGTATAGGTACCATCACCATGCTTTCTTGGGCTCTTCTTAATATCTTGTACTTCCTGGATGAGGGTTTTGAGGAACATGATCCCCTACGCCTTCAGCCTTACTATTAGCCCTATATACTTCCTTTTTGCTTCTCTAACTGAGTCGTCTCTATCCTCCTTAGGTAAACTTCTCGAACTTAATATTTTCAGAGGCTTCTAAAGCAACAGGCATTTTTAGTGAGTTCATATGAGCATTGTGTTGCCTATGAACCCTTCTTATCATGGATGCCCCATCTCTCTAATAGGTTTTCCGTATTTGCCCACCACGTACCACTTTCGGCCTAGTCGGGCTGAATTCACCTTTGAAATTGGTGGTCTTGAGCTTATGGTTTTTTCAAGCCTTCCTTGTCTCATGTTGCTGTAGTTGGTTGGTTGGGGAGCCTTAACATCCAGTCAGTGTGGCAACCTTGCCTCTTTATCCTTTACTTCTTCAAAAGCTTCAAAATTTCTAAACACTTTAGATAGACCTTTAGGCTCTGAATTTCCTCTTAATCTCTGGAACACATTCTTAGTGGTCTCTTTGTTTGTCTTAACAGCCCGAAGAGTACTCCTGCAGGCATCATGTTCTTCTATTTCTCTTATTCTAACCAATTTTCAATCAATGATGGAACATGATGCTGGTGCCTTAAGCTCACACTCACACTGACACTTGCTACATAAAATTACTCTTTTGACCATAGCTGCTTGGGGCATGTCAGGCAACCTCTTGACGCCTTCTGTTGGCCTACTTGTTTGCCTTCTTTCTCCTGTTTCATCCAAGGTAACTTTTCTTTTCCCCCTCTCAACCCAATTAAGATTTATCACATTGATTGGGGGTTCAGAGAATGGATCTATGTCAACCATTATGTTCGCCTGGGGTTTTTCTAGCAATAATTTTCCTTTGACTATAAAGTCTTGGATCCAATATCTGAATTGTACACAATTAGCAATTGAGAGGTTGAAGGTTTAATGGAGCTTGCAATACTTCTTCCCTCTTAGTTTTTTAAGTTTAGGCATTTTCTTGGTGCTGTCGGGCAAGATTACTCAAGCCCTCACCAGTTCCTCGTAAATGTTTGCAGCCTTGGTTAAGTCAAAGGTATATGACTGATACTTTGGAGGCTTCATGGGTACAAAGTTCCATAGTTCATAACACTATCCCTTCACCATCAAAGGTTTGAAATGAGTGGTCATGTCTGTAGCACATAACTATATCCCTTCTCCTAGGCTATTATCATTTTCCCCTACCTCTAGGCCTTCAAACTCCAATTGATGAATTAGTGCTTTGCTTTTATAAAAAAAAAAAAAAGGGTACTTTAGATGTATGTTTCACTTGTTGTTCTTCTGCCAACAACTTCTCATACTTAGTGGCCGCAATCACCAGCTCCTTAAGCTCTTTAAACTATACATCATAGAACTTCTTCCTCAAGAACAGCCTCAGAGCCTTTTGGGCGATGGCTATGAGTTAAGCATGGTTGATTGGGAACTAGCATTTCATCCTGGTCTTCCTTAACCTCATTATAAAATCTTTTATAGTCTCATGTTCATATTGCTTTACTTCCACCAGATCATTAATGGTCATTTCAGGTTCCACCTTATATAACTGCTCATGTAATGCCATCTCCATTTGCCCCCAGTTGGCAATGGAATTAAGGGGTAATAGAGAGTACCATTGGGAAGCCAAGCTTACTAGTGAGTTTCTAAACAATCTTAGTTTGTAGTTAGGGATGTCCTCAAACGCCACGTAGTGATTTGAAAACTTGAAGATGTGATATTTGGAAGACACATTAAAAATTTTTCCACTGACAGTTGGGAATGTTGGCATCTTAAAATTGAAAGGGAAAGGATTATGCATGTACTCAGGATAAGGCTTCTAATATGTTATCCCAAACATCAGGTAGGGTTGCGGTTGAGCATTCTATACCACTATTCTTCTCAATTCTGCCAACTCATTTATGAGTTGTTAGTTAGCTATATTATTGTGTGGGGGATAAGAAATCCCCCATTTTGGGCTATGATCGATGCCTGAATGAGCTTTCCTTTGTGGATCTGGCTATCTTAATCTAGCTTATCTTCCTCCCTTATTAGCTAATGGTGGTAGCCTATAAGAAAGAGGCTTGCCCCCAGCTATGGATAAACCTTTTCTGCTTGTTTCTCTCACTGAGTTAGAAGCACCAATCTTCATCCCTTCCTGCCCGATTTGCCTTCTAACATCTAGTGGCAGTGGCGGGGGATTGAGCAAGCCTGCTTTTTGAAACTCTTCATCTTCTTACTGACTGGTTTCGGCCTCTTCCTTCCTTTTCCCCTTGTTCTTCTTTTCCTCAAGTAAGAGGAACAAAGGAATTACTAGTTCATTTTCTAGGCTTACCTCCATGATTCTTTCTCTGGCATAGCCATCCTTCAGTGTGGAGTACTTTAACTCTAACTTTCTTTGTAGAGTTCCTGTTAAGGAACATAACCTGCTAACTTATCATCTGGTATCTAGAGAGATTTTCTCTATACTCCTCAGTACTTACACCATGGTGTCTTGCAAATCTTCATTAGTGTCTTTTCCGCTTGACTTCTCAGAAAAGGTTAGGCTCTCTAGGATTGCGCGGTCGTGTAGTGGAGGAAAGTCCTCTGGGTGATATGTGATTCCTACTTTTGTTGGACAAAGAAGTTGCCCAAATTCCACCTTCCACTTGAACATTCAATCTTTCATTCGTCTTGGCATAAAAAATAAAAAATCGGTCTCACCAAGCATGCCAAAACTATGTTTGGGCTAGATCTGTCCTTTGCACAGCTCCCCCAGGGTCTTGCTTGTCAGGCAAGGTTTGCTGCTTGGTGTGCTGCAATATGAGTTTGTTATTAGTTTGAATGGTGCCTTTGTGAAGTCTTTGTTAGACTTTAAGGCTCACAATCAAAACTAATATAGATTTGAGCATGCCACTGTTATCTTTGCATAACAAATTGTTCGTTTTTGGTTATTGACTGGATTGATTACTTGCGCCACAAGTTACTTAGATTTCTTGATCTTAGTGGATTATTACAAATGGTATCAAGTTTTTTTTCTTGCCTTGTGAACAAAAACTTTTACTCATGATATTATATGTCCAAATAAATGGAGTTTAGGGCCATTCCAACTATTTCTTTGATTATAGTTAACGCTAGAGAAGCAAGGTTAATTAGTTCAACTAGATTAATCACCAATGAACTTTGAAAAGCAACCAAAAATGGTTTACAACACAATGGAATATGCATTAAACAACATATCTACTTTATGTAACTGCAAACAAAAGAGACTCGGGCAAGATTATAACCTTGTCAGGCAAGGTTTATCCTCTTGTAGCCACTTCTCTTTGTTTTTTACAAGGGTTGTGATTTTTAGGGAATGAAAGGTAAAACGAGTTTACAAAAAGGGATTCGGTACTACAAAGCTGGGGAAAAGTAACAAAGCTTCTAAAACTTGACAAAAGATGGCTTTCTATGGTGAATCCATGACTAAAAGAACAAAGTCTGGACAAACTAAAACTTTCTGGTTCCTGGCTTGTCTAAGAGTAAAGTGGGATGTCTTTTGATTGATTGGTTAAGTGTCCTTGTCTCTAAGGTCCCTTGCTGCTTTTATAGACATTTTAGCCCTACTGTCCAAGCTTTACCTTTTGGTGATGTCCTCCAGAACGTGGTGAGTCACCACTTATTTACCCATCCATACCCTCGAAAAGCACTTTTTGTTGGGGTGAGTTGCCCTTTTGACTGTCACTTCTCTCATAAGCTTGTTGCTTATTCCTTAGCAAAAATGATTTTGAATTCTTCTTAGGTTGTTGCCTTGTCCAAGCCCAATCCTCCTTTTGCTTTTTGTATTCTTGGGCCTTCACTCTCACCAAGCCCAACAATAAAAATCCACTTAAACAACTTCATTGTCGGCTTCATCCACCAACAGCCATCATCTCTATCTTTGCGCCTCATTCCATGAAAAACCCAGCAAACCCTAAACTCTAATTGTCTAACCTCAAATCAAGCAGAGCAAGTGGCTGGGCAGCAGTGGTGGACGCAGGATCGCTGCTGCGTTTTGCTGGGCTTGAAGATGGTGTTCGGTTGTGAGGGCAGATGGAGGTGGCAAAGGTGGTTTGGACTTCGATTATTTGTCATCAGATTGATTTTAGCAGTCATGGCTTTGGGTTAAGAACGACAAAAGAAGAAATTTCTCCTTTGTTGTTGTCAGTGCTGCTTGGTTGCCATGGTTGGATTGATGCGGGTTGCATAGGAGAGAAATGAGGGAGGGGTGGGGGTGAGGTAGGAAATGGGTTGGGTCCATTTTTTTTTTTATTTTTTAATATCCATGTGGACCCCATACTGATATGTAGCACCCAGTAATTGTCCACGTCGGTGACATGTCATCAGTTAACGGATGTATGAAAATGCCCCAGATTATGACTTTAGGTACCATACTAGGATAAAAAAAACTTCATGTACCAAATGTTAAAAACTAAGAAACTTTAGAGTAGTAATCTAAGATTAACCCTTAGTTTTATTATGTTTGGGGTCTTATAAACAAATGATTTCACATCTAACCTTATAAAATTTAACTTTAGTCTTGTATCCGATTTGATGATAATTTTGTCTGTCAAAATTTTTTTTATGGATATAATAATTCATTATTTTAAACGAGGATACATAATATGGTCTAAATACAAAATTAAGCACTAATAAAAGAGATCGACTAGTCGAACAACAAAATAATCAAAACTAAAGAAACCATAGGAACCCTAATTACATCGCCGCCAAAAAAATTGTCATCGCCGCCATCAACAACTAAGGAAAAGGCAAAGAACAAGTCTTGACAAGGGATCTATAGAAGATGGGGTTGGAGCTTCATACTCAAGCCAACATGCATCGTTCTAAATCGATCAAAGAAAGGGTCAAAATTGGATTGGATTGGATCCTAGAATACATGTATATATCAAATTGGATCAGATTCTAACTATATTAGACTGGATTCTATAGTAATATCTTACATCAAAAATCTATTTTGATCAAATGAAAATTTGATTAAAACTGACAGTTTCAAGCCAACTAAGGCCCCGTATAGTATTGCTTTTTTTTTTTAAACTAAAAATTGCTATATCTTTAAGTTAAGCAATAAAAAAGTGTTTGGTAAAATAAATATCCTACATATTTTTAGAGCAATGGTTTCCAGGCTGCAACTTTTAAAAGCAGTATGTGGATTGCTTTTTGTTTTGAAACAAACAATATTATCTACGCTAAGGGAGTGGAGGAGTAGGCTAAGCCTCACAATAGGCTAACAACAATAATGTGGTTCAAATTTGTCTTTGACATCGAACCTAAGACCTCTCACTTACAAGTGAAGAGGAATACTACTGAACCGTAGTACTAAGTGGCGTCTAAAGATTGTTTTTAAAAGCTACTTTCATAAAAAGTGGAGTTAGCCTTAATATTTCATTCCTGTAATACCCTCACTAAGTTTTAAAAATGACACTATTTATCCTTTTGCATATATTTTATCCCTTCGAGAATGAAGTTATTGCCACCACTTACCACAACCACTAACCTTACATTATCACCACCACTGCCACCACTGCCACCACCACAACCGCCACCAACGTCGCCACCGCCACCACTGTCACCACCACTACCACTAGCACCACAATTTCCATTATCACCACCATCGTTGTTGTTACCCCCGCTATAATCATCATCATCACTACCACTACCACCAATAATACCACAACCGCCATCACCACAATTACCACGGTCCCTGCCAACGCCTCTACTAACATTTGAACTTGTGCACCACAACCACCACACTGCATTATTGGCACCACCACCATACCTTTCCAATTGTTGTTTCCATCACCATCACCATTATCGGCCTCACTGCCATTGCTACTGCTAATGACACCGCCTTCACCACCACATTATCGCCATCATTTACAATTGCAACCACCTGCCTTACAATAATGTTGTCGTCACCACTACTATTATTGTGACTGCCAACAACATTGCAATCGTCACCAATGTCGTTGCCACCACTGCTACCTTTTCACCCCAACCAATAGACCCTCATCATTGTCTCTACAATCACCGCAACTAACCCCGCCACCACTATCATTGCCACACCCCTACTACTATGTCTATTTTTGTCGTTATATAAAATTATGTCACTTTTACATTAAAATTTACCAAATGTTTTTACATTGATTTTCATACTTACATCATTTTTTAAAATACAGTTTATTAAACACTCAACTACTTTATTTTACAGCTGATTATTCTTAAAGTATACCAAAAGTAGGTTTAAAAAAAAAATAAACACATAACAATTCCAAACTGGCTCTAACACCCCTATTAGATAGGCGCATCAATATCATTGCATTGCATTTAGTGTTCTAAAAATAGGTTTAGGCAGTCGCCTAGGAGTTGGACGGCGGAGCTTCGATCCGATTTTGACCAAATCGTTCACTTAAGGCGGAGAGGATTTAGGCAGCCGTCTAGGCGTTTGCTAGGTGGTCTAGGCGGCGCTAGGCGCCACTCTAGGCAGTTGTAAATCCCAAACGCACAACAACTCTGAATCTGCAACTTCCGATCTCGATGAGCTTTTATAGCTTTGCTGTCTGTGAGCAGATGAAGGAAGAGAGAGAGTACGTGCAGAGAGAGAGAGGGTATTTGACATTTCAATTGTGGCGGTGTGACCGTGCGAGCTGTAGTTTCTGTTTCACTTTGTGGTTCTGATTCTTCTAAAAGAGATAAGCAAGATGAAGAATCGAACATATTTAATGGGAAATTGGAAATGTGTTTTACTTTATTTGGGCTCTACCTTGGGTAATGTGAGAGGTGGAGTGCACGTTCAATGGATTTTAATTACACAACAACCCACTACATGGGCTTTTATCTTTCAAAAGTTTTTATATATATATATATATATATATTAATGTTTTATCTAAATGTCATATGAGTTATTTAGTCTATACCCAATCTAATGCAAAGATCATAAACAAGAATAATTTAGTCTATCATCCAAGAATACTGCTCATTATGATTATATGCTTACCATTTTTAAATATTGAACTTGTTGGATAAATGTACTTTGTGTATTAGTTTTGTATTTTATCTTTCTTTTGTTATCCATACAAGTATATTTTTTTAGTGTAAATAAGAACTTATTTAGAAGATATATAATAAATTTACATAAATCCGCCTAGGCTTCGCCTAGCCGCCTAGACGCTAGGCCCTTACTCGCCGTCCAACTAGCGCCTAGCATTTTTTAGAACCTTGATTGCATCACAACTACATATTTGTGATTGGATGAATGTGATTTACTCTATATGCCACACAAGTTTCAAAATTTATATTTATTCAGCGATAATGAATAACCTCCTTAGTCCTTCCCAATATTAATTTGACCAACCTTAACCCTAGTCAATAGTCCACATGATAACCTTTCTAGTCTCTCGTAGGTGACATGTAAAACAAAGGAAAGAATTCATGCTGATTTAAATGCAAATAAGTTTTCAGAATCGGATGATGACATGAGTTCACGAATGAACCACAAATTATATTGGAGATGACACGAGTTTCAAATGCAGTAAGTTTCCAGAATCGGATAATGACACGAGTTCACGAAGGAACCACAAATAACATGGTGACAAACAATTCAAGGACATAAGTTTCCAAAATCAGATGATGATGACACAAGTGCAATAAGTTTGCAAATATAAGTTAAAAAATTTAGTTTTTCTAGAATTATCCTTTGTTATTAGGGGTGGTTTGGGAGTGATGTGCTTAAAAAAAAAAACACCCATTAAAAAAAACTGTGACGGTTTTAGGTGTTTGGTAAACTAAAAAAAATAGCTTATTTTGGAAGCTGCTGTGAGAATAAGCTGAAATCAAAGGAAAAAGTTGAAGCTGCTAGTTGCAGCTTGGGGAAACTGGTTTTTTTTTCAAAGCACACGGAGCTACAGTGCTCTTTTAATGAAAAGACCCACTATCAGACTACTTTTTTTTTCCAAAAGCACTTTTACAAAAAAGTTTACCAAACACTCTACTTTTTTTTTTCAAAGCACAACCGCTTATTCTTACAACAATTTTTTTTCAAAACACAGCAATACCAAACCAGCCCTTATTCTCTCGCTTTAAATCTATTTTCAATGTCAATAAAAGTTGCTTGTACCGCCCAAAATTTCTTATATAAAGAAATTATATTGGATTTTACCGTTCATTTCTGGCTTTGTCGCCTTACCTAATATTCGTTTTATAGAAGAGAGAGAGAGAGAGAGAGAGAGAGAGAGAGAGAGAGAGAGAGAGAGAGAGAGAAAGCCATGGAGGAAATCAATTCCTCCTGGTCTTCATACAATTTTGGTCAAGAAAACTCACTCACACTTCAACGTCTGCAGTTCATAATTCAGAACAGGCCCGAATGGTGGGTCTATTCAATTTTCTGGCAAGCCTCAAAAGACAGCAATGGCCTAGTATATTTGTCGTGGGCTGGTGGCCAATTTCGAAGCACTAGGGACTTGGCCTCCAAACGAAGTTACAACAAAGCCAATGATTTCGATGTTGTGGAGAGGAAGAAGGGGATTAGAAAAGAAGTTGAAGCTCTTTTCTATGAACACATGGATTTGGATGGTGGAGACGTTACCGACGCTGAGTGGTTTTACTTTTACACTGCCTCTTTAACCCAGTCATTTACTGCCAGCCACGGTAACATTCTGGGTGGTACGTTTTGTTCTGGTGATTTTGTTTGGCTGGCAGGTGATCATGAGCTTCAGTTCTATGAGTGTGAGAGAGTGAAGGAAGCAAGAATGCATGGAATTCACACTTTGGTTTGTATTGCAACGTCATGCGGAGTACTTGAACTCGCTTCTTTCGATGTGATCAAAGTAGATTGGGGTCTTGTGGAGATGTCAAAATCGCTTTTTGGATCAAAGAACAACAACAGTGTCTCAAAGCAGCTGTGCAGCAGCCGTGAGGACCATGTACTTGTTCCGCTACTAGAAAGGGGAATGTTTTCAGGAGCTGAACAAATAGAGTGGACAACACAAGGTAACCAAATTGGTCCGAAAATTTTCAATACCACGAGTGTTTGGTTGGTACCAATACCAAAGACCAATATACAGATCTCGGGTCCTTTCTTCCTTCACTTAAAAACATTTTCCCGATATTTGATTTTAGGGCATTTTACTTAAAAATTCAGCTAATTTCTCTAAATACCGATATCTTGTTGATATTTGTGTATTGTACACTCCTCCAAATTTTTCATTGCTTTGATGTTTTATATTTTAGAGGTCGCACTTGGTGCGATGGCAAGTGCCTTCGCCCATGAGCGGTAGGTCTCGGGTTCGAGATTTGGGAGCAGCCTCTCCATAAATGGGGGTAAGGCTAGCCGACATTCACCTCTCCCAGACCTTGCGTAAAGCGGGAGCTTTGTGCACTGAGTACGACCTTTACCTTTACCTTTTTTGATGTTTTATATTTTGACGTGAAGGTGGTACAAAAGAAGTAGATCCTGTGACTATAGGTGGATCATCATCCGACTCTGTTGGAAATTTCACCTCTGAGAATATGGAGAACATACGACTGAAAAAGAGAGGACGATCATCAAACAGTGAAACTGGTAGATCAGAAACACCAATAAACCATGTTGAGGCAGAAAGACAAAGGCGAGAGAAGCTTAACCATCGATTCTATGCCCTCCGTTCCGTCGTTCCCAATGTGTCCAGAATGGACAAAGCTTCTTTGCTTTCTGATGCAGTTGCATACATCAATGAGCTGAAAGCAAGGGTTGTGCAACTGGAGGCCAAAATCCAAGCACAACCTGGAAAGCCCGTTGTTGACATTGGAGGCCAAACCACCTGCTCCATAGTTGATCATCATCAAACAAGGCCACGGCAATCATCAAGTTATAATAATAGAGCAGCTGGGGCTATGAAAATAGATGTGAAGATCGTAGGCTCAGAAGCCATGATACGAGTTCAGTGTCCGGACTGCGACTATCCTAATGCTAGATTGATGAATGCACTCAAAAGCCTGGAGTTACAAGTTTATCATGCAAGCATATCAAGTGTAAAAGAGTTGATGCTTCAAGATGTTGTGGCAAGAGTGCCTCAGGGTTTCACAAGTGAGGAGGCCCTGAGAATTGCTATTATAAAAGGATGGTACAACTAGAAGTTACAATTCAATAATTAGTTTCCCTTGCTAATGAGGAATGATTTGGGGTATTGATGACGATCTCATTCATCTTTCCTTGTTATAGTTGTTACTCAAAATTGAAGATGTGTTGGGCAAGTTTTATGTTTTAAGCTTTTGGCCAAGTTTTAGGTGGGAAATATCTATATCGAATATAAATAAAATAAAATAAAATAAAATAAAACTTGCGTATCTTGTACATGTCACGGTAACTAATGAGTTTAGCTCATTGAATAATGGTTGTATGTATCACTTGTTACATCATATATAGTGCACCAATCTAGTATAACCATCTAGTCTCTCTAATTAACATCGCTCTTCGAAATGTGCATGTATTATAGCACATCTATGATGGCGGAGCCAGAATTTTCATATAATGGTGTTATAATCAACCAAAAAAAACATTATTAGGACATTTCATTAAGCACCTAGTAAACAACTACCATTTCTTACCAACATATGCGGAAAGCTTATGCCAACATAAGTTGACCACTACTATTATTTGTAGAGGCTTGTCAGGGGTGAATGCAAAATCTATGATGTAATGTTGAAGACTGTCAAGACTTGTCAACTAAGGCCTTTCATCGAGCAGATGATGCATAAAATAGATTCGCACACAAGAAGAGAAAAAAGGAAGGCAAATAAGATACAAAAAATAGAAGTAGGAGAATGCAGTTGTAATTTAGTTTGTCTTTGCTGTTTATAGATGTCAAATACAATACACAAACAAGTATATCTTAAAGTTGTTAGGATCAAGGACAACCAATGATCTCATAATGACTCCGTAACTGCACATCCACGTCTAGCTATTTTGTTATTTTAGTTTTTGATGATGAAAAATACATAGAAGAAATAAGAGATATAAAAAAAAAAGGAAAACTAATGAAAAGGGCTTGAAAACTTTGAATTTTAATGATAAGGACAAAATAAAGGGTAAAGTAAATACCAGCATTGACTTTTTAGTGTAAAAATATGGTTTTTCGTTAAAGTGAACAATACTGTGAGCTTTTTGTTAAAGTTCCCTATAAAAAACGGTCGAAGAATATGTTAGAATTTTTTCTTAGGCAAAGAATATGTTTGAAGAAATATATAGAGTAAAGGAATACAACATGAAAAAAAAATACAAAGACTATTTTGACCACAAAAAAACTATTTTGATTTTATTTTTTTTGTTATCATTCATTTTTATTTATATATTCCCCTCTCTCCCACCCACTTTTATCTAGGGCTGGAAAAAGTTCCCAAAAATCCTAAACCGTAATGAAAAAATATTAAAATTGAAAACGTCCCGAATCGAAAATTTCAAACCATTCAGTAATGGATCCCGAAAAGCTGTGTACGGAATTTGGAATCTCATGTGACTTTGTTCGGGAATCTCGAACCAAACTGATAAATATTTTAATACAATTTTATATATAATTGAATTAATAATGGCTATTAGATTTAGTTGAGATTGAATCTCAACCATTCATTACTCTTTGTCACCTCACTTCCTCGGATCAGGATCTTCTCCTGAGCAGATGGAGAGGATCCTCCTGACTAGGCCCATCGGGCCGTTCATTTTTTATCTAACGGCTATAATTATTATAACTTTAAGAGGGGCCCTCTGTTTGTAGCCGTTGGATAAAAAATGAACGGCCCAATGGGCCTGGTCAGAAAGATCCTCTCCATCTGCTCAGGAGAGGATCCTGGTCCCACTTCCTTGGTGACTTCAAATTCTCCGATCTGTCACCTCACTTCCATAAAGCTTCCTACATCCTTATCTATCATCATTATGTCTAGAGCCATAATACTTCCACCTCTTTGCTAGCACCTAGACTCTAGGCATATTGACTTTCAAACCTAAAGCAAAGAGGCCTTCACAGTGCAACTGACTTTTCTCTTTCAGTTCATTTCCTGATACTCTAGCATATTCTCAAGTGGTACACCACGCGTCATTATACAAATAGTGAGATATGTGTGTTAAAAAGTTAATAACTTCAAAAATAAAATTCTTTACCACTTACATAAAAACATGTAGTGTACCACCCGTGTTTTTGTCATAATCAAAAATTGCTCCATACCCTGATACTCTCTCTCTCTCTCCTCTGAGTTATCTCTGTTTTCTTCATCACCCAGCCAGTGCAGCCACCACGTACCACCACCAAATGACTTTGTCGCACAGCCACCACATCTCCATAACCACGTCGCGCAACCTCCACGACTTGCTAGTTGTTTCTTTGTCTCTTGATCTATCCTCCTCCCTTATTCTCCTCCTCTGTCAGTCCATGGCATCATAGGAAATCTTTGCACGGAAATGACCAATCCCGAAACCCTTACCGAAATCCCAAAAAAATTTCGGAATTCCCGAACCAAAATTTCGATTGGGGTTTGACTTTCAAAATCCAATCCCGAAATAGATTTGTTCAGAATTTGGGTTATGCGTTTCGGTTTGGGATCCCACAGCCACTTTTGAGCCATTTTCCGGCCAAACCACAGCGATTTAGCCACTGAAAAAGCTACCATTCTCTTCATCTCATCGAGAAGTATGATTTTTGTTTTCAAATCACTTGATTTCCTTGAGTATTGAAGAAGTTATGAAAGTTTAAAATTTACCCAGTTTCCGGCGAGTTTTTCAGTTTTCCCTCGGACCAGTCAACTTTGAGGCTATTTTTTTGGCCATCTACGGCAACCATTGGACTTCCAACTAGGTATAATCTTATTCTACACTTTCCTATCTTCATTTTGATACATTATGGGTCGAATGTGGTTAAGAAACGATTGAGTTACGAAGCTTTGAAAATTGTCCAAACTTCCGGCCAAGAGCTCCGGGGCACTTAACGGAGTTTTTAACGAAATGACCAAAATGAAGGATGGTGGACAATCTCAGGGACCACTTCTATTGATTTGTAATCTCAGAGACCAAAGTGATGTATTATACAAATCTCAAAGACCATTTTCACGATTTAGCCAATCTAAAATTGTTTATCAAATGGACGGTAAGTAAACTATTACAGGAAAGAAGAAAAGTACCATTCAACAATTTAATTATAATATGGTAGCTTCTCATCAAGTTCCATTTTTTGAGATTGAGGATTCAATAATATTAGAATTTATTTTTACTTTGGTTAGATAAATGAAGACTTCCATTGTAATACAAAGCCAAACTAAGACCGTATTCATTTTGTTTTTAGCTTTTTTTTTATTTTTATTTTTGTGCTAAAGATGAAGAGTATGAACAAAATAAAGAAATGCAGAAAAACCAAAGCTTTGCTGAACAAAAAATGAAGGCAAGAGCAATCGAGAGAAAGAGAGAGAAAGAGAAAGAAAGACTAAATATTTGGATCTTGTATTATTGACTTGATGAATGTATTACAGGTTTATTACATTATTTATAGAGAGTAGCGTATGCTCTTTACACTTGTAACAAAACTCACTCACTCCTTTATCTTTCTAACTTCTTCGTAACAGTCTCAACCTGACATTAGGGGTGGGCACGGACTGGGCTAGGCCTAAATTTGAAGGGATCTATTCAGATTCTGAGATTTTGAGTTTTAAAATCAAACCTAACCTAGTCAGTTTTAAACGGACAGAATCCATAGGTCCAATTATCTTTCTTCTTTTTTTAAACTGCAGTGCACAACACAAGCTGCAGCAGCACATTAGCACAGAATATAGTTCATAATAGGGTATGATATCCACACAGTCATTTTACTTCTTACATACCCTTTTAATTTTTAGCCGTCGAATTGGATGTATTAAAAGAAGATCAAATGACAAAAATTAACTAAGTGTGTGAGAAGTAAAAATAAGCGCGTGGATAACACATCCCTTTCACAATAAAAGTAGCATATATTGTGGGTTTGTGCACAGTAGCACACATTACAGAATACGAAATCGGATCCCCTCCTGAGCAAAGGATCTGAGCCATTGAAATTTGATCCAACGGCTACAAACAGGAGGCTCCTCTAAAAGTTATAATAATTGCAGCTGTTTGATCAAATTTCAATAGCCCAAATCCTTTACTCAAGAGACTCAGCCTCCTAAGCTCAGGAGGGGATCTGGTTCCACAAAATACAAAGCACAAATTTTATCCAAATAACAACTAAATTTCGTAGTTCAAACATCAAATTAACATCCAAAATATGATCAAATGTCCAAAGATCAAATTAACGTCTAAAATAACATCCAAAAGATATCTAAATTCGAAAGTCCAAAATACAAATTAACATCCAAAATAATATAAACATGACATGAGATATTCATAATAACTTTCAAATTTACATCGGAAATCAAATCCAATATTATTCCTCAAGTTTCTGTCCATATTAGGGCTGGGTTCGGTTTGAAACGGTTCGGTTTTTTGCCAAAACCGAAACCGAACCGAAATTTCGGTTCGGTTCGGTTCGGTTCAATTTTTTTTTGATTTTTTTCGGTTCGGTTTTTTTTCGGTTCGGTTTTTTTCGGTTCGGTTTCAGTCCGGTTCGGTTTTTTTTTTTTAATAAAATGTAAACTTTCATTAAACTTACATACATATAAAAGCCCACAACTAAACACAAACAAAAAAATGGGCCAGAACAACAACCCAACCCAAGGGTTGAGCCCGAAAAAGAAAGAAAAAAACGGAAAACCCTAGCTGCTAAGTTCCCTTGCCGCCGTCGAAGCAAGCTCCGGCGACCATGTACCAGCAATCCAACAAACACCAGAGGTGAAGACCATGAATCGCGATATCCAATCATGATTTCCTGCTTTTAACAACCCCTGAGCACAAACAAACATAATTTTCCTTCAGCTGATGAATTAACAATCACAATTCAAAGAGAAAAATAACCTTTTTCGTCATTGATTTATGAATTACTTGCATAATTCACATAGCAATATCATTTCTAAACAAAATAAAAAACTGAAGAACAAACAAGGAAAATTGATTAACATTTAGACCTAAAACTACTAGAACCGCTCAATTCCATTGGCGTAAAAGCACAACAACTGAAAATCTAGTTCTCGTCAATTTTCTTAGGCACCAAACTGAAAAAACTATAATAAAAATGGAAATATGAATAACCTAATAACGAAATCCATCAGATCTAAACAGGCATGCAGAGATCGAATCCAAAAACCAAATGCACAAATCCATCAGTATTTGGATTTCTTTTTTTCTTTGTTGGGGGTTAGAGAGAGAGAGAGAGAGAGGGAGGGAGAGTACAGTGGGTGTAACTATCCATCAGTATTCGAATCCATCAGTAATCCAAATAACAATCGAAACAAATATCCAAATACACAAATCCAAAACCGAAACCGAAAACAAAAAAAACCGAAAAATCATGAAATAATTCAACAAATTAACTAATGCAGATCAAAAAAAAAAAGCAAATGGGTTCGTCTAAATGCCATAATCGGACTCCAATATCACATGCCCAGTGCCCATATTCAAATTCATAGTCAAGTCCACAATAGATCTAGAAATTCCAAAACATATTCAGAGAAAAATACAAACTTTTCCACCTTAAATTACATAAATTTCAAATGGGTAACCATAAAATTAAAAACCCATAAACTGAAAAATAGATAAAACCCACAACCTTTGCTGCAGCGATATCGCAGTGATCGTCGCAAGCTCTTACAATTCCTCTTTTCGTCGGGTCTCGAAAGGGGCGAGGGAAAATCATTGTTTGGAGAAAAAAAAACCACGAGGAAGACAAGAGAAGACTAGAGAGAGTGATTTGGAGGAAGAGAGGAAGGAGAGGGAGAGAGAGAGAGACTGAGGAAGCAGAAAGGAAGTCGCGGCGGGGAGAAAGAGACTTTGAGATCTGAAAATGAAATGGGAATGGGACAGAGACGGCTAGGGTTTTAAGTTTTTTATAAAGCATTCAATATAAGAAACCTATAAATAATATACTGGTACAACTATAACAATAGAAAGTCTACAGTCAAGTTGGCTGACAGCATCTAAACCCAACCTACAGGTTAGGGGTTCGAACCTTGATGCTAACATATTTTTTTGTATTTATATATATATATTTTTTTTTCGGTTCGGTTCGGTCCGGTTCGGTTTCTGGACCTCAAAAACCGAAACCGAACCAGCCAGATTCGGTTCGGTTCGGTTTTTTTTCGGTTCGGTTTTTTTCGGCCTCGGTTCGGTTTGGTTTTCGATTTTTTTCGGTTTTCGGTTATTTGAACCCACCCCTAGTCCATATGTACAGCCCTAAGAAAAAAAGTGCAACCGCATTCCAGAACCGTATTTACTGTCATCATGGTCAAAGAACAATAATTGAAGAGTGGAATTAAAGAAAACATGGACTCGTGGCACACACCCCTTAGATAAGCTCCAGATCCCTTTCACCTAATTTATCAAATTAAAGGATTTAAATTCTTGAAATTTGATTCAATAGCTACAAATAGGGGGCCTTTTAAAAAATTATAATAACTTTAGTCGTTAGATCAAATTTCAAAAATCCAGATCTTTTTATTTTATAGATTAGATGAAAAAGATCTGGAGAAGATCCTTTTCCTTAGATAAGCAAAACAACATCAATCATTTAAAGTGGCACAGTGAATAGACAGTTGATACTAATTATCATAAAAATTTGTTATTCAAATTTCTCAAAAAAAAAAAAAAAAAAAAAGAACTTGGAGTCCTATGAAGCGTCTAAAAATTCAAAATTTGGGCCGGAAGTAAAACAATTAGAACTAACAGACCCAGAAGAGGAAATCAATATACTCAACAAACCAAGAACAACCCACAAATTATCTGATCAGGAAACATAAAAACGAACAAGCATTTTCATCAATTACCAACCCAAAAGATGCAAGATCCAAATTCCATGACCCAAATCAATAAATTTACAAGCACAGGCAAAACAATATTAGCTCCTGAGTTTCTTCTTCCTTCTCTCTGGCACAGCAGCAGCCAAGATTTATATATATAAAAAAAAAGTCAAAATCCAAGCTGAGAATCAAAATCCCTAAACCAGAGATTCCTAAACCAGAAATTCAAATAAGTCGAAAAAAAAAAACTAACTGAGAAAATTAGAAATTACCTAAATTTAATGTGATAAGATTGTGATTATCATAGTCACAGATTAGTTACCGTGAAGCATTTTTAATTAATCAGTAATTGTGGGGTTAGTTACAACTTACAATTTGTTTTGGGTTATAGCCAGCTGGCATGTAAGGGTTGGGAGATATATATTGACCAATTGTGTGTGTAATTGGCCAACGGTTATTTGAATTGAAAAACAATATTACAAAAATATTCAGAGACTTTCACTCTCTATCGACTTTATCTCCTTCACTCCATATTCCTCCATTGCAGCTAGCAACTTGCAGGTCTGAGTTAGGACCTGGAACTCTGATCCTAACATCGGTATCATCATTCCGATCCGTGTTTCCCTCTTGTATGCCCTGCCACACCCACAACTCTCGCCTATCCACCATGGAAGCTCGTATGTCTGCCTTGGAAGCTGCTCTTGAAGCTATTCCCCAGCTCATTCAATCCTCCGCTGCTAATATGGATGCCATGTTGACGACTATGGATACCAAATTCACACTCACGGTCGATCAACTTCACACTCACGGTCGATCAACTCTGTCGTGAACAATATTCTCCAGGCAATGTAGCCTCCTCTTCAGATCCACCTCCACCTGTTCCAGGTCCAGTGGTCCCACCGTCGATTAACAGTGATGACAGTGATTTTCGTTACCTCGAGACTCCTCGCAATCCTCATCATGACCATTTCGACGCGCGGGGGGGGGGGGGGGGTTCACTCCTCGGACTCCGTGGCAGCAACGGCTCGACTTTTCCCATTTCTCTGATGGTGAGGATCCTTCCGCTTGGATTTACAAAGCCTAGCAGTATTTTTCTTACTACAACACCACTGATCATCAGAATGTGCTCACTGCATCTTTTCATTTCACCAATGAACCTCTTCAATGGTTTCACTGGGGAGACTGCATCCCTTCGACTCCCATTTGGGGTGAGTTCACTGCTGCACTTTGCCAAGAGTTTGGGCCGTTCAATTTCGAGGATTGCACTGAGTCCCTTTTCAAGCTCAGGCAAACAAGTACCCTCAAGGACTACATTCTTGAATTTCGACGTTTAGCTAATCGTACAACTGATGATGGTCCTGTTCTATTGAAAAGCTATTTTTTGGAGGGTCTTAAGAAAGAGTTAAAATACGATGTTAAATTGCTCAAACCTTTTTATGTGCATGAGGCTATATCCATTGTTGTTCAATTGGATGCCAAGGTTCAATGCAGGCTATGCATACAGTGACTTCTTCATCATCCCAACCTTCATCTTCTCAAACTCAACCACAAGTTTGGCTTGCTGATTCTGGAGCAACTAATCATATAACTACGGATCTCAACAACTTGTCACTTGCATCACCCTATGCTACTAATGAAGTTGTTCTTACTGCATATGGTGAAGGTCTGAAAGTGTCCAACACCATTCTTAAAACACCTGTGCATCCTATTAAGCTTAATTATGTGCTTTATGTACCCAAACTGTCTAAGAATTTGTTACCAGTACATAGGATTTGTCTTGATAACAATTGCTAGCTAATCTTTGATGCATTCTGGTTTTGGATTCAGTACAAGGCCATAGGGAGAATTTTGTTCAAAGGATTATGCAGTAATGGACTCTACCCTATCCTATCTCTTGCCAATCATCACCCACCTCACTTTTAGAGAAAATTCAAGGCTTCTACATATGTTGGTCAACTTATAAGCTCATCTCTTTAGCATAGTAGATTAGGCCACCTACTACTACTGTTGTCTACTATACTAATTAAAGCACAAATTGCTTCTCCAAAGAATGATGTACCTATAGTTTATCATAATTGCTTAGAGGGCAAGTTTATAAAACTGCCTTTTTAGTCTAGAAGTCATCAATCCGTTGTACCTTTTGAGCTTGTACACATTGATCTTTGGGGTCCTTCACCTTGTAATTCAATTGATGGTTTCATATGGTATGCAAATATCATTGATGATTGTACCAGATTTTGTTGGGTTTTCCCACTTATTAATAAATCAGGCTTCTATACCGTTTTTGTCTCCTTTTGTGCTTTTGTTCACACTCAATTTTCTGCAACAATTAAAGCATTACAAAGAGACGGGGGGCAAATACATTAGCAATCAACTTTAAACTTTCCTACAATCTAAGGGTATTGTGCATTACAAATCTTGCCCATATACTCCTAAACAAAATGGCCTAACTGAAGGAAAACATAGGCACATTATTGAAACGGCAATTACTTTGTTACAATATGCCAAACTACCTTCTCAATATTGGTCTTTTGCTTGTCAAGATGATGTCTATCTTATAAATAGGATGCCTAACTAGTTTTGAAACCTTTTAAGGCTCTATTTGGTACACCTCATGTTATCACTCCTCTTAGAGTGTTTGATTGTTCTTGTTTTCCCTTGTTGAAACCATATAACACCTCTAAGTTACAACCAAAGACCACAAAATGTGTCTTTCTTGGTTATGCAACTAAGTACAAAGGGTTTATTTGTTTTGATGTTTGAAAAGTAGAATATACATATCTAGGCATGTTGTTTTTTATGAGGCTAGATTTCCTTATCAACATCTATTTTCTGTGTCTAAACATAAATCAACAATTTCTAAATCCTCTTCTCAATTATCCTTCAATTCCAATCCAATTATCACAACTAGTTTGTCATCACCACAAATAACACCCCAACTACTCTTACATTTAGAACCATCATCTATTGAACCACTTTCACCATTATCTTCTCAATATTCCACCACTAACCCCATCCCAACACCATTACCATCTTCATCAGATCAGTCTATTACTGCTACAACAACTACAAATTCTTCTTCCTCACTCCTTGTGGATCTTGAGTTCAGTCCTGAAAATCTGGAAGTTGTATTACATATTGCTTCTTTAAACATGCATCCAATGCAAACCAAGATCAAAAGTGGTATTAGTAGGAAGAAAGTTTTTTCTCAGTTTTCTCAATTATTCAAATGGTGTTGGATTGTCTATGGTTGAACCTGCAACTTATAAATCTGCACTCAAGGTTCCTATTTGGTTTAAGGCTATGTAAGAAGAGATTGCTACACTTCACTCTCAGGGTACTTGGAGTTTGGTTTCTTTACCATCTCAGAAAAACTTGGTAAGGTGTAAATAGGTTTTCAAAGTCAAGAAGAACTTTGATGGTTCAATTTCCAGACATAAAGCTAGGCTGGTAACTAAAGGGTATAGTCAAGAACCTGGCTTAGATTATGGGGAGACTTTCAATCCAATGGTGAAGCCTATTACAGTGAGGCTAATTCTTGCTTTGTCAGCACATTATAATTGGCCTTTGAGGCAGTTGGATGTTAAAAATGCATTTTTGCATGGAATGCTTCAAGAAGAAGTCTATATGGCTTAACCTCCAGGGTTTGCAAATCCTATTCATCCTAAGCTAGTTTGAAAATTGCATAAGTCCTTATATAGACTTAAACAAGCCCCAAGGGCATGGAATGAGAGGTTTACTAATTTCATACCCTTTCTTGTTTTTGCTTCTGCTTATGCAAATTCATCCTTATTGTGAAACAAGTTGGTTTAGACATTGTTATTTTGTTGCTTTATGTTGATGACATTATCATTACTGTTAGTGCTTCAGTGGAAATTCAACAAGTCATTCAATCTTTATCTGTTGAATTTGATCTTAAGGACTTGGGTGATCTGCACTATTTTCTTGGTATTTAAATCACAGGAACTGAAGAAGGGTTATTCTTGTCTCAGTCAAAGTACATCCAAGACTTGTTGCAGAAAACATAAATGGTTGATTGAAACCTTGTGACACTCCTTGTTTGCCATATAATAGGTTATTGAAAGATGATTGGACTCCATATAACAATCCTGCAGCTTATAAAAGTATAGTGGGAGCCTTATAGTATTTGACATTCACTAGGCTTGACATTGCATTCTCTGTCCACAAAGTTTGCCAGTTTATGCAATCACTAATGGGTTCTCATTTTGTTGCAGTAAAGATAATTTTGAGATATTTGAAGGGAACTTTGTCTGTTGGTATTTCATATTCTAGAAGTGATTTACAAATAACGACATTTAGTAATGCCGATTGGGCAGAAGATCTAAATGACAGGAGATCTACCACATGATTGGTTGTTTTCTTGGGTAACAATCATATTTCTTGTCTTTTAAGAAACAAAACATTGTTTCACACTCCTCAACTGAAGCAGAATATAGAGCAATGTCAACAACTTCTGCTGAGCTTAACTGGATTCAACAATTACTTAGTTTCTTGCATCTGCATATTCCTGCAACTTCATTTCTCTATTGTAACAATTTGTCAACCATAGTTTATCCTTTAATCCAGTTAAGCATCAACGGACAAAACACATTGAAATTGATGTGCATTTTGTCAGGGAAAGGGTTGCTAAACATAAACTTTGTGTTCAGTTTGTTTCCTTAAGAGAATATTTGCATTACTAAAGACCTCAATGCTCCTATTTTTTGTTCTCATTGTAACAATCTCATGCTTGATTCATCCAAACATGAGATTGCAGGGGAATGTTAGGATATATTCAATAGTGCAGGATTGTGACACTTGTCATCAAATTGTGAGTTTAGTTAGTTAAGGTTGTTAGCTGTGCTATATAAGTCTCAATGTACTGACTTGATCATTAAGTAATCAATTGAAAGAATATTCTCTCTCTCTCTCTATACATCTCTCTCTAGTTCTTGACTCTCTCTCTCTCTCTCTCTCTCTCTATATATATATATATATATATATATATATATATATATATATATATATATATATATATATATCTTCAATCTCTATATACATTAATAGAAGCTACTTGCCTTCATGATGCTTTAAACCTCGCTAAGCAGCGCCAAGTTGAGGAAAATCATGGTGGAGGGAGACTCTAAAATTGTCATCGATGTAGTCACTGGAAGGTCCGAATTTCCTTGGAGAATCAGAATCATTGTGGAAGATATCAAGTGGCTGGCCTCTTCTTTTGAGGAGGTAAATTGGAACCATGTCCACTAGGAGGCAAATTTCACAGCAGATGCCATCAGTTCTCTTGGTCATAATTGTAACAATCTTTTACATTTGGGATGGTTGTATCCCGTATCAAGCTAGAAATGAGCTTTTGTATGACACTTGAGGCCTCAGATGTTTCCGAGGCTTTACCCTTTATTAAAGCTATTGTTCTCTCAAAAAAATAATTATGAATGTATCTTTCCATTTTGTTTTTAACTAGTATTTGTTTTAGTTTTTTGTGTTATAGATAGATAAAAAGTATGTGGAAGTTAGAAGGGAAGATTGCATAGTGATGAAGGAAGGATGCAGGAAGAAGTGTGAAAGTGGACTGATAAACAAATTGAAAACTAAAAAAAAAAATCGAAAAATTATTTGAAGTGATATCACTTTTAAGAATTTATTTTCTTAAAATTTGTCATTCCTGTAAATTAATGTAATAGTTTTAAACCCTCTCCTTCCCCTAAATAATAACAATTCAAAAGATAATACTCATAACAAGGGGCCTATGAGCCACAAATTACGATCAAATCTAAGGCTTTCTCACATCAATAAAAAGGAGTGTTCTTAAACAAAGTGATCATATGATTTTCGAATCCTAGCGAATACTCTATGTTTTTCGAATAACGAAGGGAATGGGCTTAAAATCCAATTCAATTGATCAGTTTGATCATTTCAATTGGATGACAACTATTTCATAAAAAAATTCAATCAAATCTTATTTCAAAACTAATTTGTTTGGAGTCACAAAATATTTCTAATATTAGAATTAGAGTGTTGAACTTTTACCCATGTGTTCACATGCAGCTACAATGACAGGTGGTACACAGTCATTTAAAAACTAAATAAATGATACAAAAATTAAAGAATTTAAATATTTTTATCTAAAAGGGCAAAATTGATATGAAAATATTTAATTGGATAATTGGACTCAGTCCAAAAAACTACTTATATTTTTTGAACCTAGATCCAAAAGCCCATTCTTTAATTAGTATTGGTCAATGCCACTTAGTATTACGGTTTAGTGGTATTCATCTTCATTTGTAAATGAGAGGTCATAGGTTTGATTCTTGCCAAAGGCAAGTTTGAACTATATTATTGCTAGTCCATATGAGGTTAAGTCCACCATCTCCCCTTAGTAGAGATAACATCGTTTGTTCAAAAAAAAATTAGTATTGGTCAAATACAACAGCTAACGTCTGATTATGGAGACCTCGAATACGGGTGTACAACTACTTAATGTCTCATATGCTGATGAAACAAAACATGTGAATAAAAACTTACACACTTTTATTTTGTTAAAACGAAACATGACCATGACGTTGTACCCGTACTACATAAGTCAATTTACAAACAAAAGTCCCGCAACAATCAACTTTTTCATACGTGATGTCGAGAGAAAAATAATTCCTCGTCCTACGTTAATTTGTTTGCTTTGCGCTACAAGGCACGAATGACAATAATGCATGAGACTTTTGTTTAGAGTTATCGCAGATTGGCTCTGGATATCAGACCGACATGCCAATATTCTACCCTTTGGTAGAGAACTTAGGCATGCGGCTGGTAGTTCACCATAAGATTTCCAACAATGGAGACTCTTTTTGCTTTGGAATTTGGACTAGGATTCTCTCCCCTCCTCTTTCCATCCCCTTTCATCCCCTCCTTTCACATTCTCTATTTTTTCTTTCTTTTTCTATAAAAAAAACAATATAAGATGTTGATGTGGCTTAACCATGACCGTTCAAATAGGAAGGGAGGGAATGAGAGGGAAAAAAAAGGGAGCGAATCCTACTCCTTGGAATTTACTAGGGTGAAGGGAACAACAATGGTACATGGCCTTGAGAGTAAGTCTCTTTCAGTTTATAATTAAACGATCGAGGGCTTTTGAATTCAATTCCTTAGATAAATGGACAATGATCTCTAATAAGGAAGTTTCAAAGGTTCAAAATTGGCCATGGATTGGTTTCATTCTCTTGCTACTAGGAGGTTTGAGTCTAAGAAGGAACATGGTATTGTGCTTGCTCATGTGGCCTTCACTTGTTGGCATATTTGGAAAGCAAGGTGCAATTTTCTCTTTAATCAATCTCCTATTAATCCTACCTAGGTTCTTCTCGCCATTTCCACTTCCACTAAGTGTTCCTCAAAGTGAATGATGCTCCTTCTACTTCCCTCCCAACATTTAGCTATTTTGCGGAAGTGTGAGTTGGCTGCGACTTTGGGCCATCGTTGGGTAATCATTGAGTTTGATTCGAATGAGATGATTTAGCACGAAGATGTACAATACCACTTGGGTTTGTAGACCCCCATCTTTGTTGGTTCATGTCCTCAATAAAGATTACTTACCTTGTCCCCATTGATGTCTGGTGGCAGTTGTTGGGGCGACACTTGAACATGGTTCCAGTGTCTTTCTCCTTATCCCCTTCATTACTTTGTTTTGCTGCTTTGTTCCTTGTTGGTCTCGTTGTAGACTTTTTCTTGTATCTATTTGGCATCTTTGCCCTGGTATAAGCAAGAGATCTTAGGTTCGATTTTCTTCAAAAGCGAATTTGAACCATATTATTACTAGCACATTGTGAGGTTAAGCTCACCCCTTCCCCATAGTGTAAATAACATTGTTGGTTAAAAAAAAAAAACAAATATGTCATGAAGATTATGAAGGGATTATTCACTTTTAAGGGGTTGTTTGAAAATCAATTTGTTTTTATTTTTTAATTTATGAAAATTGAAAACTCTTTTTATACTATTAGTTTTCTAAAAATTGAAAACTGAAAAATGAAAGTCCCATTTTGAAAACTCAAGAAATTTTTTTTTACAAAGAATAGCGTTAGTAGGTTAAATTGTTAGTTGTTAAGGGATAAGGTAAGTTGGTGGGGCTCGAACTTGCACCATGGTGCATCGACAAGATTGTTTTAGAGCATCTCCAATGGAGATGTCAACAGATAAATGTCAAATGTTAATTTGATGGCTGACGTGACAGTGTAAGATTTTCTCTTTTTCCAACCGATATGTTAATTTTTTATTTTTTTTTTGTTATAAATGGTATTTGTAGGACCAATTTTGAAAAGAAAATTAAAATAAATTTTCAAGATCTATAATTTGTGCATTAATAGAACCCACATAATAAAATAATTAAAAATTATTTGACATCACATTTTTCTCATATGTCAATCCACATTGAATTGACATATCGGTTGGAGCTTGCTTTTACTTTCAAATGTGATTACATGACATTCCACTTAGGATTTGACATCTCCTTTGAAGATGGTCTTACATTGCTAAGGTAAAGCATCATTTGCTTCTTTCATTTTTTTTTAACTTAAAAAATTGATAGTTATCAAATGAGGTTTTAGCTTTCAATTTTCAAAAAGGTGAAAATAAAAACTGAAAAATTGAAACTGAAATAGTTATCAAACAACCATTATTTAATTTACTAGTTCAAAAGTCGAAAGGTTATGCAAGTGTTGAATTAACCTGGTAGTTATTTATGGTCATCTTCGTGAGCTGACTACATCTCGAATTCAAAAACCACCCTTATTTAGTAAAAAGTAGTGTAGAATATTATTTGTAAAAAAATTAAATAAAAAAGGTCTAAAAGGTTATACGTACATCCACAAAATGGAGTAATTTATAAGAGTGGTTCGATGTGGGATCTCAAACTGAAAATTTTTGGGACATGAATTTGAAGACTAATTCCGAATCGAAATTTTGGATTCCCAATTTTTGGGATTCCCGAAATGTTTTCGGTATTTCGGGATGGATGGGGAATGGATTTTGAGTTTTAGGTTTTTGGGTTGAAATTTGAGATTTTTTGTTTGTGGGCTAAAATTTGGGCTTTTGGCTTGAAATTTTGTTGCCCAATTTCACATATTAATTGAAATTTAGGGTTTTTTTTTTAATTTTTTTTTAATTTTTTTTTTATCTCTTACCAATTTGAAATTTCATACCAAGTCAAATTGACCTTCCAAAGTTCCAAACTATTTAATTTCTTTCTTCTATTTATAATATTAGTCTACTACCATACTACTTAAATTCAACATTCAACATGCATGCAACGAAACCAAATATATATATGTATATATGTGTATATATATATATATATATATTTTTTTTTTTTTTCAGTTTAGTTTGAAATTCTCGAACCATGAATATGTAATCCTGATTCTTGTATTGAAAAGTTTGGGATCAAATCAGTATGGATCCTGAAAATTTAGGTATTTTAGGTTTAGGTTTTTCTATATGGGATCGGGATTTTTTGGTTTGGTTTGGGGGTTTCGGGAAAATTTTCCAGCCCTAGTAATTTATGTCCTTGTGATGCTACTAAAACCACAATTGACTACCATAAAACAAGAAATTTTTTTTTTAGTACATCAATATATTTTTACACTAAAGGGAGGGGGAGTTCGGCTAAGCCACACAATGGGTAACCTAATTTGGTATCGAATTCGCCATCTACGAGATTCAAACCTAAGACCTCTCACTTCAAGTGAAGAGGACCTCTTACTTCAAGTGAAGATGAATACCATCAAACCGTAGTACAGAGTAGCTAAACCAAGATATTAACTTATCATAAACAAGGGTGCATAAAATGGTCTAAATACAAAGTTAAGTACCAATAAAACATATAAATGAGCTTTAAATACATAGTTAAGCACCAATAAAAGAAATGAACTAGCCATAGGAATCCTAGCTACTCCACCGCAAAAAGCGTCAATAAAAGAGATGGACTAGCCATAGGATCCAAAACTAAATAAACCATACGAATCCTAGCTACTCCTCCACCAGATAAGGCGTCATCGCCACATCAGCAACCAAGGAAGAGGCAAAGAACAAGCCTCGGCAAGAGATCTATAAAGGATGGGGTGGGAGCTTCATACTCAAGCGAACCTGTGTCATTCTCAATCAATCAAAGAAATGGTCAAAATTGAATTGGATTGGATTGGATTGGATCCTAGAACACATGTATATATCAAATTGGATTGGATTCTAACAATATGTATACTGTATTCTACAGCAAAATCTTACATCAGAAATCTATTTTTGATTGATCAAATGAAAATTTGATTAAATTCGATAGTTTGAGCCGACTAACACCCAAATTAGATAGGCGGATCAATATCATTTCATTGGATTACTATTATATATTTGTAATTAGATGAATGTGATACTCTATATGGTACACAAATTTCAAAATTTATATATTCATCCAGCGACAATGAATAACCTCCTTAATCCCTAGTCAATATTCCACATAAGCTTTCTAGTCTTTCGTAGGTGACTTATATAAAAAAGGGAAAGAATTCATCCTGATTTAAACTAATGAAGAGGAAATGCAAAAAAAAAAATAAGCCTTGCCATTGTATCAACCTAGCAGATATCCAAAAGGAAACTGTTTCATGTCCTTCGGTTCTTGTTCTAAAATTTCTTTCACATAGTGAAATGGAGAAAAGAGTAAACTTTCTATCAATCTTTCATATGAACACATAACGTGATGACAAACAATTCAAGTCCAATAAATTTCCGGAATAGGACTGATGAGATGAGTGCATCAAGCAAACCCGCAAAAATTGAACTACATTCGTACTCTCTCCTCAGTGTGTGTTTTTTATCACGCAGCAGCATGTGGTACGTGTCCTACAAGTCACGGTAACAATTCCAATAGGATAGGGTTTTGTATTGAAGTTTTAGAAATATAGGTCGGAGTTCACTACTAATAGCATTGATATTAGGGAATTTTTATGAAAAAGGTTTGGACTAAGTTTATTTTAACCAACAATCATGCTATAACTTTATTTAATGAAAAAATTAAATATTAGTGAAAAACCCTTAAATTTTAATAAAAATGACAAAAAAACTTAAATTTTAATGAAAATGACACAATTTTAATATTAAAAAAAAACCATGATGAGTGGACGTTGTGCATCCATCACAGACACTATTTATGAAACTGAATGGTACTACACTATTTATTGGTCCAATTTCATAAATAGTGTCTAGTTTTTAGTCCACTTTCATAAATAATGTCTTGTCCTTGTTCATGTTTCATACATAGTGCCTAGTTATTGGGTCCAATTTTTATAAATAATGTATATTAATTGGTACATATTCATAAATAATGTCTCTTTCTTGCTCCGGTTTCATAAATAGTGCCTATAGTTATTGATCCACTTTCATAAGTAGTGCCTAGTTCTTAGTCATATTTCATAAAAATTGTCTGTTTTTTTTTTAATTTTTAAGGAAACCTCGGCGGTACAAGGGAATTTTATTGATATGAAAAAAGAAGTGACAGCTAGTCAAGGGGGAAAAAACCTTACCCCTCATTAAACAAGAAAACCAAAATACAAGAAAAAAGGGGACATAAACCTTACCCTTCTTGAAAAAGAAAATACAGGAAAGGAGGGAGGAAATAAACCTTACCCTTTTTGGAAAAGAAAATACAAGTAATATAGGGGTCATAAAATCAATCCCATCTAAAATAAAGCCTAAAAAGTTACCTGCAAGATAAGCTGCAAAATAGAAAGGAAAACCCAAAATGATTAGGTAAAAAAGAAAATCACACATCAAGAAGGGGAGATAAACATGTAAGTCGGCATGCCTAAGATGTTTGAATATAGAAAAGTAAGAATTTCTATAGGAGGAGTTGCATGTCAAACAAAAGAAGACGAGAGAAGCCTAAATTGGCCAATTTGTCAGCAATGACATTCCCTTCTCGAAATGTATGAGAGCATCGGAAACCCATATATTGTAATCAGGTAATACAATTTTTCCAATGAGTTCGATGTGTTCAAGGAGGAGAAAAAGATCCAAAAAAAGATCCAAAAGCAAAGCAAGATATCACACTAGAAGAGCCACTTTGAAGCCATAAATTACGCCAGCCCTACACAAGAGCCAACTCCACAACAAGGATGACAACATGAAGTTCTGCATAGAAAGAAGTATGATGCCCTAAACTCAGGGAGAAACCACCAAGAAAATAACTCACAGAAGCTCGAAAAACCCCACCACAAGCCATAGAACCTGGGTTACATTTAGCTAGGTCATCCGTATTCACTTTGACCTAAGGAAATGGAAGGGGATGCCAAAGAACAGGAACTATAAAATGAGCTTTACAAGACTCAGCTGAGATTCCAAAGGACACTAAAAGCTGCTTATCCAAAATACCACATACATGACTAGGAGTGAAAACTCTAATCTACCTAATCCAGGACAAAGTAGAGCGACAAATGCGTGGAAATGAAGGAGGCACACTTTCAAACTTCACCTTATTACACATCTTCCAAATAACCATTAATAAGAAAAATTATGATGTTATCTAGACATTGCGAAGCTGTGGAGAAAATCATTTTGACACAAAATCAAGCCATAAATCTGAGGATGAGCCTGTAAGTGGAAGAATGGTTCCAAATTGAGTAGCAAGCCAAAACCAAGTATGTTGTGCAAATTCACAACTAAAAAAATAAGTGCTTAATAGATTCAAAATTATTGTAACATAGTTGGCATATTGGAACCAAAGGAATGCGTCGTCTCTGAAGTTGATCTTCCGTTAGGAGCTTATTAAAAAGTATCCTCCAAACTTAAATGGAGTAACGCCGTGGAATGAAAGAATGCCAAATAATGGAAGCCCAACTTTTAATAGGAAACTGACGATGAACAATTTCATAGCCATCAGAAAACAAAAATACTCCAGATGTAGAAGCTTCCCAAACTAACATATCATTTTCCTCATCGATTGGAAGTGGCACCTTTAAAATATATTAGTCAAATCTGGAAAAGTATCAGAAAAAAAAGAAGGAAGGATTAGCCCATTTTCGTCCACAAATAATGTCTAAGACCTTAGTGCAAGATAAAGAATAAGCAAGCTCAGTAGCACCAACGACCTCTACAATAGGTGTATCCAACCACTTATCAACCCAAAGAGAAGTACTAGAACCATTCCCAATCACCCAACGACAGTTTTGAAACAAGATAGGGATAATAGATTTAATAGCAGGCCACATAGATGATTGTTTGTAACAAGTAGAGTATAAACGACCATGTAGCTGAAATCGCCCTAAAAAATAAACACTCCATAGAGAATCAGAAGTAATAAAAACTCATCCAAGCTTTAAAAAAGCCGCAGTATTTAGAGAGCAAAAATCACGTAATCCTAAACCACCCTCATTTTGGTGCACAAATTTGAGACCAAGAAACTGTGACAATTTTCTTTGAAGTCACGTCACCAGACCATATAAAATTGTAAGCACATCATGAAAGAGACCTCAACAAGGAAGAAGGCCACAGAAAAACAAAGAAACTATGCAAAAGCATAATTTGGAAAACTAATTGAATAAGTTGAACTCTTCCTGCCATTGTTAAAAGTTTCCCTTTCCAACTTGTTAACTTAACTTTAGCTTTATCTGCCAAAGCATGAAGATGACACCTCCAAGGCTTGGCACGAAAAATTGAAACTCCTAAATAGACAAATGGTACTTTACCTTCTTTGAACCCCAAGTATCACTTAACCACAAGTTTGTGATGCCTTGAAGTTGAACCCAAGTAGAAAGTACTTTTATCCTTATTGATATATTGATTAGAGGCCCTACTATATCTATCTAAGAAACCTTGCAGATTACACAGAGTGATAACATTACTTCTATAGAAAATGAAGAGAACATCTGCATAAAGAACATGAAAAAGAGAAATACAACCTCTTGGAGCACAAAATGGCTTAGTAAGCCCATCAAGTTGGAGCCGACTCAAACCCCTGGATAAAGCTTCCTCAGCTACGCAGAAAAGCAACGGAGAAAGAGGATCCCCTTGCCGCACTCCCTGAGAACAAGAGAAAAAGCCACGAGGGGAACCATTTATTAAGATGGACAATGTAGCAGATCTCAAGATGGTAGAAACCCAATCCACAAAACAATTGGAGAAACCAAAATTAGTAAGCACCCGCAATAGGAAATACCAATTTAATGTACCAAAAGCCTTAGCTATATCAACTTGAACTCCAATGTTACAACCATGAGATTTTTTGTCAAGCACATTGAAGCATTATGAAGCTAGGCCAATACAATCTGTGATACGTCGCCCACGTATAAAAGCAACTTGTTGTGAGAAATAATGCGTGCAACAACATGAGAAAGACGAACTGCCAAAATTTTAGGTATAATCTTGAAAAGAAATATTGCCAAGGCAATAGGTCTAAATTGGGTAATCAATATAGCTCATTCTACCTTCGGTATTAGCACCAAGAAATTATTATTGGCATTAGGGTATAACCAATTTGACTCAAAGACTTGTTTCACAAATTGAACAACATCATAGCCAACAATATCCCAACAATGATGATAGAAAAAACTTGGAAAACCATCTGGCCCAGGCGCACTAGAAGCACTTAAAGAAAAAACTACCTCTTTGATTTTCTCATCAGTAGGCAATGCAGATAAAAGATCATTTTCCGAATTAGTGACCATAGGCTGAATAACCTCACAAACCTCATCAATACCTAAAGAAGTAACAAAAGAACCAAACAAAGTGTTATAAAAATTAACAATATGGTACGTTCTCAATAGTCAGCGGATCAGTAAGCAGATTATTTTCATCTTGCACATAACCAATACAAGTGCTAGAGGATTTGATGCGTCCATAGGCATGAAAAAAAGAAGAATTTCGATCCCCTTCAGTCAACCATTTAACACAAGCTCTATCTTTCGAAAAGGCCTCCTGCATTTTGAGAGATTCCATTACTGTAGCCTTGGCAACAATCTCCTCTTCAAAAAGAACGTCATTGACCCTCATTTGAAATTCTCTATTGAATCATAGAGAGATTATGACGAGCATCAGCCATTCTATTATGAACATCACCAAAAACAGAAGAATTCCATTGGTGCAAACAAACTTTTAGAGCTTTCAATTTTTGCAACATGATAAAATAGGGCAACTGCAGACACCTGTATTCAACCAACATTGAGTAACAGTTTCCCGAAAAGATGGATGTTAAACCCACATTGATTGAAAACGAAAAGGACGAGGACCACTACTCAAAATTCTTGAAGCAGAAAAAAATAAGAGGATTATGATCAAAAACTACCTTTGGCAAGGCTATGCAATTAGAGTGAGTCCATGAATCAAACCAACTTATATAATACAAAGAACGATTATGTTCTCAATAATTATATTTAAAAAGCTGTTTTCAATTACCAAATTAAAATTGCCTCACATTTTTTACATACCTACAATAATAAATGTAGCTCTTCATCCAATTTATTGAGCTTAAGTGTCATCTTGGAGGAATTTTTCCTTGTACCTGTAACACAGATGGTATACCATGTGTTATTATATAAGTGGTGGGGAATTTTATTTTTTATGTTATTAATTTTTTAACACAAGAATCTCACAAGTTGTATAGAGACATGTGGTTTACCACTCCGTATTCCGGACATATTGAAAAATCTCTCTTCATCTTGACTACTATTGGAAAACAACACCACAAAAATTGAAGTCTTTTTCTTATTCTAAGCCAAAAAATAAAATTAAAAAAAATCTATTAAGTTAACTGACGATGGGACAAAAAGTGCAGTGTGGAAAAGAGGGGGCAGGGTGGGGAAGCATCCAGCTCAAGTTGGGTTTTTTATGTTTTTTTATTTTATTCTTTTGTCCTTATTATTAAATAAAGTTAGTGGATGATTTTTTATTAAAATGAAAATTTTTGAAGTTCTTTTCATTAGTTTTCCTTTGATATTATCTCCACTTAATCCATCATGAAATTAATAAGTATAGGGTTTTTATGCAAAAAAATCATCAATGTACTTAAAAGTAAAACTATTTAATATAGGTTGTAATTTGTTTTGTGAGATGACTGATGTGAGACTTTGTGTTTTATTCAACACTAGATGCTTGTTTATTAGTCCTAGAACCTCGCTCACTGATCAGTTTCTTACTCCATTTATTCTCATCCTCTTGCTTCAATTTTATGTTCCATATCAATTAGAGTTACTCGTACGCACCAAAATTTCTTAAATAAAAAAAGGATTTTTAGCCAAAATGGTCCCTATAATTTGCATAACTCTTCACTTTGGTCCTTGAGATTTGAAATCGATATAATTAGTCCCTGAGTTTGTCTATAATCAATCATTTTAGTCATTCCATGAAAAGTTTCAATAAAATAAGAATAAAATGACAAAAATACCCTCAATTTTTGTCAAATCATTTTGGCTATTGTTTATTATATTGAGGGTAATTTTTTTCATTTTGATCCTTATTTAACATAATTTTTCACCCAATGACCAAAATGATTGATGATGAACAATCTCAGTGATCATTTATCTTGATTTCAAATATCAGGGACCAAAGTGAGGAATTAGACAAATCTCAAGGACCAAAGTGAGGAGTTAGACAAATCTCAGTGACCATTTTGGCTAAAAAGCCATAAAAAAAAGGGTGCTTTAGATTTAGCCCCTTACAATTGTTGAACTCTAGATATAAACACACCTATATTAAAACATCTAAATAAAACCCAAATTTTGAATTTAATGCCAAGTAAGATAAAAGATGTCCATACATTTAAATTTATTTACAACACCATGCCACCAACATTAATATGGCTATTACGGTTTTGTTTTTTGTAGACTTTTAATTTATTATCTTTTGTTTGTCAACAACATTCAATTAGTTTAAGTTTTTTTTGCTTTTAATTTAAAAAAAAAAAAAAAGAAGAGAAGAAGTTCTTTTCTTCTTTTATGTGAAATCGCCTAATCAAAATCTAATTAGGTCAATATTCATTCTATTGAAAAAGTAGATACATTAACTTGTGAAAATTAAAACAAAAATAGGTAAAAATAAACTAGTAGATGCATTGTTTCTTGTAAAAACTAAACAATAGTTACATTATTTTCATAAAAATAAAAAAAAACAATATGTAATTTTTTTTTTAAATTACACAATAGGTACACAATTTTCATAATAATAGGTACTTTATTTTTGGAAGAAAAAAAAAACTAGTAGAAACGTTGTTTCTTTTAAAACTTAAACAATGAATTTATAAGGTAAATTAGTTTGCATGTATTTGCATATATGGGTTTGTTATTATGTAGCTACATTATTTTTCATGTAATTTACATATACTGGGTATATTATTTTTCTTTTTTTTAAGCAATCTAACATTTTAAAAATTTAATAGTAGGTGCACTATTTGAATCAAATGTTTTTTTGTAGGTAAATTATTTTACATGAATTTTACATATATCAGGCATATATATGTGTGTGTGTGTGTGTGTGTGTGTGTGAAATAATTTACCTACATTCATATGTAAAATATAATTTTATTGACTCAATTAAGCATGTATAATAACATATATTAGACATGTTTTATGTTATTATATACAATGAATTTATAACATTAATATTTTTTTTTTGTAAAATCATTAATTCTCCATTACCATCCGTGCATTAATTATGTACATCAAACATTTAAATAGGGTTAACAAAAATTCAAATAGGGGTATTTTAGTCATCCGAAATTTTTTAAATATTTGAAATCAAACATAATTAATGAATTTGCTGACGTAGAATCTAATCAATGGGTTTTATTCAAGAAAAAAAACTTATGTCGGGTTTTATGTAGAGAAAATTAAGTTTTAAGGGCTAAAGTTATATTTTCAGTAAAAATATGTATTGGATTCTACCGTTCATTTCTGACTTACTTTGTCGCCTTACCTAATATTCGTTGTATAGAAGAGAGAGAGAGAGAGAGAGAGAGAGAGAGAGAGAGAGAGAGAGCCATGGAGGGGACTAATTCCTCCTGTTCTTCATACAATTTTGGTCAAGAAAACTCACCCACACTTCAACGTCTCCAGTTCATAATTCAGAATAGGCCCGTACGGTGGGTCTATTCAATTTTCTGGCAAGCCTCATCAAAAGACAGCGATGACCTAGTTTCTTTGTCGTGGGCTGGTGGCCACTTTCGAAGCACTAGGGACTTGGCCTCCATACAAAGTTACAACAAAGCCAATGTTTTCGAAGTTGTGGAGAGGAAGAAGGGGATCAGCAGAGAAGTTGAAGCTCTTTTCTATGAAGGCATGGATTTGGATGGTGGAGACGTTACCGACGCTGAGTGGTTTTACTTTTACACTGACTCTTTAACCCAGTCATTTACTGCCGGCCACGGTAATAGTAACATTCTGGGCCGTACGTTTTGTTCTGGTGGTTTTGTTTGGCTGGCAGGTGATCATGAGCTTCAGTTCTATGAGTGTGAGAGAGTGAAGAAAGCAAGAATGCATGGAATTCAAACTTTGGTTTGTATTGCAACTTCATGCGGAGTAGTTGAACTAGCTTCTTTGGATGCGATCAAAGTAGATTGGGATCTTGTGCAGATATCAAAGTCGCTTTTCGGATCAAAGAACAACAACAACATGGTCTCAAAGCAGCTGAGCAGCAGCCGTGAGGACCATGTACTTGTTCCGCTACTAGAAAGTGGAATGTTTTCGGGAGCTGAACAAAGAGACTGGACAACACAAGGTAACGAAATTGGTCCGAAAATTTTCAATACTATGAGTGTTTGGATGGTAACAATACCAAATACCAATTTACAGATCCAGGGTCTATTGATAACGGTACTGTAGATTCATACTATTGGTACCAAGCGGTCTTTTCTCCCTTCACTTAAAAATATTTTCCTGATCTTTTATTTAGGGCATTTTACTTAAAATATTCAGCTAATTTCTCTAAATACCGATATCTTGTTGATATTTGTGTTTTTGTACACTCCTCCCAATTTTTCATTGCTTTGATGTTTAATATTTTGACGTGAAGGTGGTACAAAAGAAGTACCTCCTGTGACTATGGGTGGATCATCCGACTCAGGACCTTCCGACTCTTTTGGAAATTTCACCTCTGAGAATATGGAGAACATACGACTGAAAAAGAGAGGACGCTCATCAAACCGTGAAACTGGTAGATCAGAAACACCAATAAACCATGTTGAGGCAGAGAGACAGAGGCGAGAGAAGCTTAACCGTCGATTCTATGCCCTCCGCGCCGTTGTTCCCAATGTTTCCAGAATGGACAAAGCTTCTTTACTTTCTGATGCAGTTGTATACATCAATGAGCTGAAAGCAAGGGTTGAGCAACTGGAGGCCAAAATCCAAGCACAACACCTGAAGCCCGTTGTTGACATTGGAGGCCAAACCACCAGCTCCATAATTGATCCTCATCAAACAAGGCCGCGGCTATCATCAAGTTATAATAATAGAGCAGCTGGGGCTATGGAAATAGAAGTGAAGATCGTAGGCTCAGAAGCCATGATACGAGTTCAGTGTCCGGACTGCGATTACCCTAATGCTAGATTGATGAATGCACTCAAAGACCTGGAGTTACAAGTTTATCATGCAAGCATATCAAGTGTTAAAGGGTTGATGCTTCAAGATGTTGTAGCGAGAGTGCCTCAGGGTTTCACAAGTGAGGAGGCCCTGAGAATTGCTATTATAAATAGATGGTACAACTAGAAGTTACAATTCAATAATTAGTTTCCCTTGCTAATGAGGAATGATTTTGGGTATTGGTGACGAACTCATTCTTTTTTCCTTGTTATAGTTGTAACTCAAAATTGAAGATGTGTCCGCCAAGTTTTATGTTTTAGGCTTTTGGCCAAGTTTTAGGAGGGAAATATGCGTAAATTAGTTATGTATTGGATTGTTTTCCAAGTCCCTAAATGTTGGTTCTTCTTGCAACGATGATATCAGTAGTTAATAAGCTAACCTATTCATCTCCTATATCTCTCTCTGAAGAATATGTGAGAAACTATTGCATATCTTTATATACACCATGTGCGATATTGGTGTATCGAATATGAAAAATACTACTAGGTAACTTGTACATGTCACGTTAACTAATGACTTTACCTCATTGGATATTAATTGTATGTATTGTTACATCATATATATATATATATATATATATAGAGTACACCAATCTAATATAAATATATGGTCTCTCTAATTAACATCACTCATCAAATATTTACATGAAATATGCTGGTCTACGTATAGCTATTTTTTGGTTTTTAGTTTTATTTTTGTTTAGTGATGGAGGAAAATACATAGAAGAAACTAGAGATATAAAAAAAATGGTGGAAAAATATGTGTGAAGAAATATATAGGTAAAGGAATATAAAATGAAAACAACAAATATAAAATTAAAAACTATTTTCTGACAAAAAAAAAAATTATTATTTTAAGTTTTTTTTCTTTTTGGTTATAATTCATTTTTCTTTATACATTTCCCTTTCTCCCACCACTCTTATCCATCCGTTCCTGCCTACATATAGTCTCACGTCTCAAGCACAAAACACGGAAATGTAAAAAGCAAAAAGACCAAAGTTAGCAAATCAGTCCCAAAAATAAAAAATATAAGAACTAAAAACCATTACAAGAAATGTCACATCTCGGCTCGGGCCCCCACCACATTCCGGGCTCGACTCCGCCGTAGCACGATATTGTCCGCTTTGAGCCCCGACCACGCCCTCACGGTTTTGTTTCTGGGAACTCACACGAGAACTTCTCAGTAAGTCACTCATCCTAGGATTGCTTTTTCGCGAACTTGCTTAACTTCAGAGTTACGATAGAACCCGAAGCCAGTGAGCTCCCAAAAGGCCTTGTCCTAGGTAAAGATGAGAATATACATATAAGGCTTATAGGATCCACTCCCTGGATGATATTGGATGTTACAAGAAAGAAGAAAAGTACCAGTCAGTAATTTAATTATAAAATGGTAGCTTCTCACCAAGTTCCATTTTTTGAGACTGGGGATTCAATAATATTAGACTTTATTTTTACTTTTGTTAGATAAATGCAAACTTCCATTGCAATACAAAGCCAAATTAAGACTGTATACATTTTGTTTTTATTTATTTTTAGTTTTTGTGCTAAAGAGATAAATATATCGTATATGTGCTAAAGAGATAATTTATGAAACTCAAAACTAAGTACTTTTACATTCTAAAGAATAAAAACTTTTATTGAATAGACAACATCGTAATTATGAAGGCCTCTTTCTATTTCGTTTTTAATTAGTTTTTGTTTTAGTCTTTTGTGTAATAGATTCTGAAAAAGTATGTGAAAGATAGGAAGAATGCATAATGAAGGATGCGGGAAGAAATTAAAAAGGAATGTGTATAGAATGATAAATAAATCGAAACTAAAACAAAAAATGGAAAAATTATTTGAAGTGTTATAATTTTTATGTATTTATTTTCTTATAATCTCATTTATCTCATATAATGATAAATAAATCGAAACTAAAACAAAAAATGGAAAAATTATTTGAAGTGTTATAATTTTTATGTATTTATTTTCTTATAATCTCATTTATCTCATATACTTTCTTTCTGGCACAAAAACAAAAATTGAAAATGAAATGATATTTCTCAAACGGCTCATAAGTTCTACTAAAATTTTGAAATGTCTATTCTCCAACGGATCATGTACCATGCTTGTATGATTAGATCTTCCAACTTCTTGCACGAACTATAAACCTAACAGGAAATGAGACGAAAACAACAGATTTCGAATCAACATTTTATTGAATCGGGTCGTTATTGGGTCACCCGTATCAATTCCTAAAATATATATATATATATATATATATATATATATATATATATAGTTTGGTAATTTTTAACTACAAATTAAATTACATTTAAAATTCATAATAATTTTTACAAGTGTGAAAAATGTGAAACAAATATGAAAAACGCTTTGATGATGGATACATCGTCGTTTGGATTTTTAAAACCCTCCAAACCCTCATGAACTGTGTTTTTAGGTGGAGTTGAAAATGTGTAATAATTCATAATAAATAATTTACAAGTGCGAAAAATGTGAAAACTTTATGCCAACGCTCGTGATCACATCTTTTGCACTTGTCGATGGTTACATTGTCATTTGGATTTTTAGAGTTTAGGTTTAGGGTATGTAGATAGTATTTAGTGATAACGTAGTATGTAGATACTAATTTAGTATGACGTTTTTCATGTGATTATTTTTTAAGTAAAATATATTTTCTGTAATAGGTGATGGGTCATGCCATATTACCTGTTAATTTTAACAGGTCGAGCGAGTCATATTACTCATTCATTTTAACAAGTTTGACACGACTTGATCTATTAAGATATCGAGATGTTACAAAAACAATTTGAATACAATAAACACGACACGATCACTAGGTCTATGTATGATGTTTGGAATAAGACACCAGGTGACCAAATTCATTCATACAAATATTCATGAATCTTGAAGAGACTTTGAAAACACACATTAAACCCATGATGAAAGAGAAACAAAGATTCTAGATGGGCTAAGAAAAATACTGAAAATACAAAATGAAAAACATGTGTGATTTTTGTTGACATGTCCTAATTTGTTAGCCCAGCGTTTACTAAACAAAACCAGAATCTTGAAATGTTGCTCATCTATGGAACACGTGCTGAAAATTCACCCTCGTGGGCTGCTCATGCGCATGCATCAGTGGTTATCGTAAACCCTAAATTTTTTTTGCCACTGATCATTTACCAATGACATAAACATAAATTTTTCTAGAGGATATAATTACCTCCATAGCCCCATATATAATAGCACATTCTGTCCTCCATTTTGAAGCGTCGTTGTTAGAGCATCTCTAAGGGATTCCCAAAATTCACTTTAAAAGTGTCATTTGTTAACTTACGTGACACCTTTTTTATTACCTTTAAAGTTTATGACTTTAATCGGCTCTCAACGATTTAAAGTTTATCACATCTTCTAAGCGGAGCGCCTGTAGGTCTTCGTTTCACATATCCAAACCACCTTAACTAATTTTCTCTCATCTTTTCTTCAATTTCGGCACCTCCTAATTTACCTTAGATATCCTCGTTCTTAATCTTGTCCTTTCTCGTGTGCCCACACATCCAACGAAGCATTCTCATCTCTGTTACACTCATTTTGTGTACGCATTGATGCTTCACCTCCAACGTTTCGTGCCATAAAACATTGATGGCCTTATTGTCATCCTATAAAGTTTTCCCTTGAGTTTTAGTGGCATACGACAGTCGCACAACACACATGATACATTGTTCTACCTCATCCATCCAACTTGTACTCTATGATTAAGTTGTGCATAAGTAAATAATATTAGTATATCGTGGACACCAATTTGTTAAATTGAAAAGGTAGTAACTTTGTATTTTGAAGAGTGAGTTGTTATTAAAACTCTCCTTAAAGTACCCTAGAAGGCTAGAACCCTCCTTGAACCCCATTTATCCCCTAAACTTAGATTATTAGTCTTCCTTCCCTATTTTAATAGTAAACTAATTAAAAAAAAGTTTCACAAATCTTTTTCTTAACAAATAAGACAAAAAACTTTGTTTAATAACAACAATGAAACTCATTATTGTATCAGTTATCAGACGTGGCCCAACATGCCTAATTTGGCCACTTATATTAAAGAACAAGGCTTCGCTGCTTAAAAACAAGCAGGAAGGAATTGCTTATGAATCCGACCGGCTCTGTAGTTTTGAGGCTAGCTTAGATCTTTTTGCCGCTTTGGGGAACATCTTGGCCTTCAACAACAACTTGACAAGTTAAAACTTGAACTAACAATTTGGACACTTGTCAAATTGTTATTAGGTGAGAGCAGGAACTCCTGCTTGTTTTTAAGCAACCAATCTATGTACTATATTAAAAAGACAAAGCCCAAAGTGGAGAAGAGATCCTCTCCAGATCTCTTCCACCAAGGCAACCGGATCAAGTGATCTGAGCCTTTAAAATTTCATCTAACGGCCCACCTGTTTTGACTCCTTTGAAATTGGGTGGGCTTTTCGTGTAATTTTACCTGGCAACCTTGGAACAAGCCAATATCTAATTAGTTTTTTGTGTAAACTTGCATCTTGCCTCCATTAGCCTCATATACATTTGACTAGCTTCGCGCATGCAGAAAGCATTTTTTGAATCACGATGTGTTACGCACTACTTAATTACACGTTTTAAATGTATTTATAGGCTTGAATTGACAAAAGGAAAGTCAAATATTGGAAGTAAATGAATAATTTTAGATCATGCTAGAAGAAACCCCTCACAAACCAATCAAAGCAGCTGAATTCACATAATAAAATCAGTCTTTCAATTTCCATCTACATTCTGTTGAATTTACATTATGAATAGAGAAAATAATATTTGATAAACAACTGATTGAATCACAGTATTGCTAACTCATTGTGAGATTAAACTCATTGTGGAGCCAAAAATAATCACAAGGCGACACGTGGATTTTTGACAAAAAAGACAAAACTACCCTTGAGGTATACCGGGATTCCTACGCGCAAGCAGCAGGCAATTATCCCTCAACCAAGTCAAAAGTGCCCAAAATAGGTATCAACTTAAAACCTAATTTATTCATATATTTCCCATTTCATTATTTAGCTAATCAATTAGCTAAATAATATACTTATTCCTTTCATATTTCCTAAAATCATAATAATTGACTAATTAAGGGATTAATTACCTAATCAATCCCTTAATTATCAATTGAAACACCCATCCAAACCTAAAACTACTAAAATGGCCGGCCAATCCCATCAAGAAAAGTAAACCATCTTATTCTCCACCTTTTCCACTATTTTCCCTTTTTAATTACCCTAATTAACTAGCCAATTAATTCCAAAAACCACCAAAACATTCATTTTATGTTTAATAGCCAAATAAATTGGCTAATTAAACCTAAATCAAACACAAAAACCCTAGCCACCTCCTATCCCTATAAATATACTCTCATTCTCACCAAAAAAGCCAATTCCAACACTTTGGCAAAAATCCCAAAATTCTCTAAACACTATTTCTCTCTAAATTCTAACTTTGGCATCGGAGGTTCTTCGGCCAAAGCCCCCCCCCCCATTCATCGTGGGCGCGTGAGGCTCTTGGCCTTAACCTAAGGTGTTAATTGTTTTGTAGGTGCAAAATTGTCCAAGATCAAGGAGGAAGAAATTTGCATCCACAAATTGGTGCTTTCATTGAGAGTTGAAATCCATACTCGTAGAAGACTCTCGCACAAAAAGGTTTTTTCTTTATTTTCTAGTCCATTTGAATATTTTTCATACGTTCTTATTATTAGAATTTTTTACTTGCAAAGGTTCTTTGATAAAACGTATAAGCAAAATATAATGGCTAGAAATTTAGAAAATTCCACGAGTGAAAATTCTAATATTCAAGAAATGGGATTGCGGAGATCCGTGAGGCTAAATGCGACAATAAGTGGAGCACCACCACCACCACGAGTTTCCACCATGGGAACCACCATGGTGGTTACCTCGGTAGCCACCCATGGCGAGGTCTATGGTGCCTTCACCACGGCTCGAGCCGTGCCATCCAAGGCTCACGACACCAAGGCCACAACCCAAGTCGTGCCATCCAAGTTTGCACGAGCTCGGGCCCAAGCCTCGCATTCGCTTGCATCACATTCTAAGCAGCCTGCTCCCGCCAAGCAACCTGCTCTCGCGGCCTAGCCTGCTCCCGCCAAGCAACCCGTTCTTGCGGCCCAGCCTGCTCCTGCCAAGCAGCCTGCTCTCATGACCCAGCCTGCTCCCGACGAGCAGCCCACTCCCGTGGCCCAACCTGCTCCAGCCAAGCAACCTACTCTCGCGGCCCAGCCTGCTCCTGCCAACCTACTCTCGCGGCCTAGCCTGCTCCCGACGAGCAGCCCACTCCCGTGGTCCAGCCTGTTTCCGTCGAGCAGCCCACTCCCGTGGCCCAACCTGCTCCTCCCAAGCAGCCTGCTCTCGTGACCTAGCCTGCTCCCGACGAGCAGCCCACTCTCGTGGTCCAGCCAGCTCCAGTTAAGCAGCCCACTCCCGTGGCCCAGCCAGCTCCAGTCGAGCAGCCCACTCTCATGGCCCAGCCTGCTCTCGTGGCTTTCCAAGCAGCCCAAGTCGGCCCAAGACTATCTCAACCATCCGGATCTACCATCGAGTCGGGGGCATTCTCACTATATTTTTTCGCGGATTTGACATTTCCCAACTCAAATCTCGCGCCCGGAGTCTACCACACTTCCACTGCCCAAGGAGGCGCATTCCTTCCAAGCTCTTCCAATCCAAATGGCGAACAACACTTGTCTCGACAAGTCATAGAGTTGATGAGCGCCCTTGCATAACAGACAACCTTGGTGAATCAACTTTTGCAACGCATCGGGATCCAACGTGCCCCGGACGAGGTATCCCGAAGTAGGACAAGGGCAGACAAACCTTTCCAGCAACGTCCCGGTCAGCAGCTACTCGACCAACCACGAGCCGAACGTTTGGGCAGTGTACATTCCCGTCTTAGTGCGCGAATGAGCATGCACTCTCGACTAGGGCCACAGATGAGCATACATTCACGGTTGGGGTCATACTCCGATAGTCAACATGAGCAACCTTTCAGGCAAAGTGTCCATTCGTGGCTAAGCCCACAAGAAGCATTCTCCACCTCACATCAGAGTAGGCAGCACGGTGAACGGAGAGAAGCAGTCACTTAATCCCGCTCAAATTCAACCAGCAGCCTACGAAGAACTCGCTCGCCTGCTAGGAACGCACCACATGCACTGCATCCGCGACATAGACGAGCCAAACACATGGAAGAGCAGCCCAGACCAGCAAGTCATGGCTGGGGGCAGCCGAGAGCTCCGCTACCCTAACAAAGGAAAATTCAGGAAGAAGTAGAGAGACTATTGACCAAGCGATTGCATGATTTCCAACGCAACGAGGTCACCGACGAGGCACTACGATGGAACATGACCAATATAAGCAGGTCACCCTTCACGGACGAGATCGAGCAGGTAAAGCCTCCACGCGAGTTCAGCATGCCACATTTCACATCTTTCAAAGGGAATGAAGACCCGGAGAGACACTTAAAGCGCTACCAAACCGCAATGATCCTTTATTAAAACAACGATGATCTCATGTGCAAGATATTCGCTACCACTCTACAAGGCGAGGTGCAAGATTGGTTCTATACCCTGCCGCCACAATCCATCTGAAATTTTTACGAACTTTCTTTGGTTTTCACCAAAGAATATTCATCTTATCGCTCGATCAAAAAGAAGTCTGACCATTTGTTCGACGTCAAAAAGAACCCAAATGAGTCGTTTCGTGACTATGTGAGAAAGTTCAAAGTAGAGAAGGCAAAAATAGTTGGATGCAACGACTCGATAGCTAGAGCAGCCTTCCAAAAAGGACTTCCAGCAGACCACCTGCTATTCGGAAAATTGATCATGAAAGAAAATCTAACTCTGGCAGACTCTTTTGCTTTGGCAGAGAAGCATGCACTTTGGGATGAGGCTCGCCAATGCACATTCAAGGACTTGAAGAAGTACCCGACATCACCTCCCTAGAAGAAGCGGAAGACTTATTCGCATGTTTGACGGTATCTAAAGTAGCAATAAGCTCTACCATCATGCGGGAAGAGATGGGGGCCCGACTACCTGTATTCTACAGTTCAAAAGCTCTCATCGATGCTATTAAAAATTCAAAAGCTAACTTTGGCGATAATTGTTGTAACCCAAAAGCTTAAGTTTTACCTTCAAACGCAAGTAGTCATCATCATGACGCACTATTCCACCGAATCCAAATCGGCGACGATAAAGGCGTAGACCCTGACAGATGCAAAGTTTTCTGACAAACGCAACAACTCGGCCCAACAATGCCTCGAAGGCAGCCGAGCACACTTTAGTCACACCTGTTCCCTCAGTGGAGATTTCTGGCGTTTGCATGTCGACGGCGCATCCAACTATGAAGGCTTGTGAGCAGCCGTGGTTCTTGCCACCCTAGACGTTTCAATGCTCAAGCAGGCGATCACTCTAAGCTTCAAAGCATCTAACAACGAAGCAGAGTACGAAGTCCCACTAGCAGGCCTTTGAATGACAAAAGACTTGGTGGTGAAAAAGCTTTCAATTCATTCCAAGTCCTAGCTAATCACTAGCCAGACTACTAGGGGCAAAGGCATGATGATCGTGGCAACCGACTACTTCACCAATAAGAAAAGAAAATGGCCAGACGAACTCCAAGGATGTCTATGGGCATATCGCACAACCAAAAGACGAGCAACCGAAAGGAGATGGCCACAAGCTTAGATCTGGCAGAAGAGAGGCGCGAACAGACTATCACTGGCATCGCAGCCTACCAGCATCAACTCCTCTCCAACTACAACAAAAGGGCCAAGATCCGGCAGTTCCAGCCTGAAGATTTGGTCATAAGAAAAACCTTAATCACTGCCAGCAGAAAAGGCTCCAAAAATATAGATCCCATTTGGGAAAGTCCGTACAAGATCAGCAGAGTAGGTGGCAAGAACAATTACACCCTCGCCACCATAAAACGACAAAAAGATCGAAAAACAGTGGAAGTACTATGTGTGACTTCTCGCTACATCAAAGCCCGAAGACTCAAGCAGCTCGACGGGCACTACCTCACCAGTCGAGGATTATCCAGTTGTTATGCAGTTCTTACCTTACATCTAAGTTCTCGTTCGTTTAACTCGTTTTTCAATGAGGAATTCAGAAGTAATCATGACTTGGCTTGGCTGCATGCTTACAACAACTGATCACTCATGCACTTCAAAAGAAGACCGCGCCCTTCTTAGGGATTTACCGTAGGAATTGCGCCCCCCGAGGGACCAACCATGCTCTCCAGTGTGAGAGGGTAAACTAATTGCTCTCCAACGCGAGAGGGTAAACCAATTCCCCGACACCCACATGGGTCAGCTCTCCAAGAACGGGAGGATAAACTCTACACTCTGAATATCCAGACGTGGATGAGCCGGGCTGCCCTAGTATAACTAAATGCACGATGGCTTGCGTCGGGATTCCTAGAAGTAGCTTCAATGGTCTTTTTCAAGGCTTAGCTAACTGAAGGATTTTGGGTCTCTTGGCCTAATCCGTGGGGAACCGGCCCCTAGAGACGGAGAGGGCACATTACGCAGTACATCCGATGGACGGCTGCCCTGGAATCCTAAAGCTGCTACCGAGTGCACTAAGGTAGCCTACGGATTCCGGAAGACTGCCTACGGCTTGCCCTTCGAGCAGTAAAGCCGCACTAGACTTATACAACCGCACATTCTTGTGAAAGGTTAAACAAGCTAACACGCATATACGAAGTTTTATCCACTGCCGACATGCTACGTAGTCAATAAGCTTCACCTCTACCAAGCGCAGAACAACCTACACCAAGTCCTAAAGTGTTATGATACTTGTTGCGCAACCTACGGAATTGGAGAAAGTCAAGGTTAACAGCCTAGTGGTTACGCGGACTTGTCTGCTTCTGTAAGTAAGGCATCCGGCTGCCAACCCAATGGCTAACAACTTTGCAAAGTTCTACACCAACACCTACGGCTGCATAGGCTACGCGGGCTTGTCTGCTTATAAAAAAGTAGCATGCCTGCCACTGGTCTATCAAGTCTAAAGGTTAGGGCATGAACAAAAGAAGCGAAGATGAAGAAAAGCGAAGGAAAACATGTTTATAAACAACTAGCAAAGGCCGAAGGAGTTCAAGCAAAATAAGAGCTATAAGGAAAAACAAAGAAAATCTTAAAGGCTACCTAGATGACTACACTTTAGCAGCCTGGACATCCCACGACTATTCCGTCGCCACACCTTCAGCAGCCGCGAAGCTCTTAGCAGCGGCATCACCCCCAACTGCTCTAGCCTGGGCACTAACTTCTCCAACTACTTCACCAATACCAACATGGATGCGCTGCAGCTCATCCACTTCTTTCTTCAAATTTTCGTTGATCTTCAGTACACCTTGAAGTTCCAACACTTGGGGTTCAAGCCTATCGACGATTCTCTTGAAGTGGATCACTTGATTATAAGCAGCAATCAACTTTTCATTCTTTGCATAAGCAGCGAAAGAAGTCTTTGGTTTTTTCTCAGCCGGTATCTCTTGAGCAGGCAGGGAAGATCCCTTTTCCCACATTCACTTGCAGCAGGATCCACAACGGTGATTGGACGAACCAATGCATCCGCCTTGATCCTATTCACCTCTTATTTTGGGAGCAGCCCACGTTTCTCCTGATGAAGAGAGTTCAAGTAGCCAACACCATTCGTGGTACCCAGTAGGGGAGTTCAACCCAACATTCCAGCAGCCCATAAGACCCACAATCTCCTCATTTCTCTCAATCGCCAGCCTGGTCCGAGTCAGGTCCAAGAGCCCAAAGGACATAAGCCATGCGGCTCGCCTAGCACTGCACCCCAACGCCACAATTCGGGACCCAGCCGCACAAGCTGCCCTTGGCTCAAGCCAAGCCAAGCTGCCTAAGCAGTGGTCCATGCCACGACATCTCCTCGGCCCATGCCGAGCCAACTCCTGGCCCCTGCCAGCCGACGTGCCGCACCACCCCGACGGCTGCCCTGCAATAGCACTATCCAAGAAGAAGGCAAGAAAAATTAAATTTTTCTTACATCGGTGCGGCACGGAGAAGACGAAGAAATCAACGAAAGACGGTCCTTTGCACGGGCAAGATGTAGAAGATTGCTAGATGAGGGGGAACAAATATCCTTTAACTTTCTCTCTCTTGTTGGGTAGAATAAATCGCTCTCCAAAGTTGATTTAATAACCCACTTAAGGTGGACTTAAATAGGCTTTGAGAGAAATTTATTTCCCTTTCCTAGAAGGATCTAATTTCTATTTAAAGAGAGAATCAACATCAAAATAGGATGCAGTCTTAAGTTTCCTAAAGCAAAAAAATATCTACACATGTTACCTTTCCTACAAGCAGCCCAACAGGTGTAGGGGCATTTGTGGAGCAAAAAATAATCACAAGGCGACACGTGGATTTTTGACAAAAAAGACAAAACTACCCTTGAGGTATACCGGGATTCCTATGCGTAAGCAGCAGGCAATTATCCCTCAACCAAGTCAAAAGTGCCCAAAATAGGTATCAACTTAAAACCTAATTTATTCATATATTTCCCATTTCATTATTTAGCTAATCAATTAGCTAAATAATATACTTATTCCTTTCATATTTCCTAAAATCATAATAATTGACTAATTAAGGGATTAATTACCTAATCAATCCCTTAATTATCAATTGAAACACCCATCCAAACCTAAAACTACTAAAATTGCCGGCCAATCCCATCAAGAAAAGTAAACCATCTTATTCTCCACATTTTCCACTATTTTCCCTTTTTAATTACCCTAATTAACTAGCCAATTAATTCCAAAAACCACCAAAACATTCATTTTATGTTTAATAGCCAAATAAATTGGCTAATTAAACCTAAATCAAACACAAAAACCCTAGCCACCTCCTATCCCTATAAATATACTCTCATTCTCACCAAAAAAGCCAATTCCAACACTTTGGCAAAAATCCCAAAATTCTCTAAACACTATTTCTCTCTAAATTCTAACTTTGGCATCGGAGGTTCTTCGGCCAAAGCCCCCCCATTCATCGTGGGCTCGTGAGGCTCTTGGCCTTAACGTAAGGTGTTAATTGTTTTGTAGGTGCAAAATTGTCCAAGATCAAGGAGGAAGAAATTTGCATCCACACTCATCCCCTCCTCCTTAGTGTAGATAATATCGTTTGTTAAAAAAAAAAATCATATGACAACTAATTTAATCACATTATTATGCGCGTGTGAAAGTTTTTTTTATAATTGAAATTACACACTAGGGCTGGGTTCGGTTTGAAACGGTTCGGTTTTTAGTCAAAACCGAAACCGAACAGAAATTTCGGTTCAGTTCGGTTCGGTTCAATTTTTTTCGGTTTATTTTCGGTTTTGATTTTTTTCGGTTCGGTTTCAGTCCGGTTCGGTTTTTTCCATGATTTTTTTTTATTTGGAACAAATCTGCAACGATTGATTGCGAGCACTGAAGATGCATAAACTTATTGGGTGTTGGTGCAAATGAATATGAACTGGAACAAATCTGCAAATCTGCACTGGAACAAATCTGCAAATGAATACGAAAATTACAATATAAAATCCCAAATCCCAACAAATCTGCAAAGATTATAACATGCAAAATCCCAACTAATAATTAAAAGAAAAACCCATTTTAATTCAGTAAATCACAATATAAAATCCCAACAAATCTGCAAATGAATACGAAAATTACAATATAAAATCCCAACAAATCTGCAAAGATTATAACATGCAAATCCCAACAAATAATGAAAAGAAAAACTCATTTTAATTCAGTAAATCACAATATAAAATTATAAATCATATTAGTTTTGATTCGAAAATTACCTGTGAGAGATCGGAAAACCCGGATTCGAATCTTCCAATTTATAGGGGGTTTTGATTCGAAATGGGCGAGGGAAAATCATGGTTTGGAAGAAGGAATCCGTGAGGAGGACATGAGAAGACTGGAGAGAGAGTGATTTGGAGGAAGAGAGGAAGGAGAGAGAGAGAGAGTGATTTGGAGGAACAGAGGAAGGAGAGAGAGAGAGAGAGAGGCTGAGGAAGCAAAGGCAGAGAGAGGAAGCAGCGGAGGGGAGTGTTTGAAATCTGAAATGGGAAGTGAGACAAAGTGTGAGACGGCTAGGGTTTGTAAAGTTAAGAAATTTTATAAACCATTAAATACAAGAAACCTATTAAATACAAGAAATTTTATAAAGCATTAAATACAAGAAACCTATAAATATTGTACTTGCAGCAACTAATCCTAAGCTGTAGGGAAGGGGTTCAAACCCCGGTGCCAACATGTTTTTTTAGAATTTATATATGATTTTTTTTTCGGTTCGATTCGGTCCGGTTTGGTTTTTTTCGGCTTCGGTTCGGTTTTTTTCGGTTTTCGGTTTTTTGAACCCACCCCTATTACACACCTATCAAGATGTTTTGAACGTGTTTAAAAATAGAGAAAATAATATTTAATGAATAACTGGTAGAATCACGTTATTGTTAGCCTATTGTGAGGTACTAATTTAAAAAAAAATATATATATATACACAAAAATAATTAATTATTAAAAAAACAATGTTAAAATGACAAAAATACCCCTACATTATTTTGGGCTGCTTTTGTAATTTTTTGTTTTGGGGGTATTTTTGTCCAAACATTTTTGGTGAAACTTATGATCCCAATAAACACTGTTCACTTTATTGATGGCTTTATATATAGAGATTAGTTGGTTAATTAGTTGTAATGCATCATGTATCCATTGTATTTGTTTCCTACGTTTTAGGCCGAAAGTTTGGGAACATATAGATGCTATGGGCTTGAAGAAAGAGCCACTATTAATAGTGGGGTTAGCTCAAGTAGCTGCTCAAGAACTTCTAAGCAGGGCCCATTTCTGCTCCCCCTCCGCGGTGAGGTACGGACAATAAAACCTTCGTGCCATCCATCCATTCCTCAATTTTATGCACGGGTAAATTTTGCAGACAGTGGTACTAGCTTTTTAATTCACATTTTTGCATTGTTGGTTAATCGATGTCCTTGATCCTCTATTTCAAGAAATATTTTCTGCAAGATCTCTTTGGTACTTCATGATCTCCAATTCTCACTCACCCCATTAAACTTGCACTCCATATATTTTATTTTTGACATACTTAGGCGAAAATCTTTAGATTCTAACACTTCTCACCAAATGTTAAGCTTCGCATTTACTTCCTCCTATGTTTCATCTATCAACATTATATCATCTATGAAAAGCATACACCAAGGGATATCTTCTTGAATATGTCTCGTTAACTCGTGCATTACCAATGCAAAAATGTAAAGACTTAAAGCTGATTCTTGGTGTAACACTATGGTTATGAGAAAACTTTTAGTTTGTCCTTCATGAGTTTTTACCACAATCCCATCATATATACCTTTTATTGCTTGGATATATGGATATATGTTATTCGTACTCCTTTCTTCTTTAGAATCCGCCACAGAATTTCTCTTATGACCCTATTATACGCTTTTTCCAATTCTATAAAGACTATGTGCAAATCCTTTTGCATATCTCTATATCGTTCCATCAATCTTCGTAGGAGATAGATTGCCTCCATAGTCAAGCGCCCTAGCATGAACCCAAATTGGTTGTCTGACACTCGTGTCTTGTCTCAGTCTATGCTCATTTATTCTCACCCAATGATTCATTGTATGACTCATCAATTTAATACCCCTATAGTTTATGCAATTTTGTATGTGTGCCCTTATTTTTGTAGATACGCACCAAAATACTTTTTTGCTACTCATGTTAATAAACTTGTTAGTGATAATGATATTTACAATTAGTGATGACACATCAACATTCTTTTCTTTATAAAAAAACAACGGATGTTTGTTTTTTACTTGGACTATTTCTATCATATCCTTTTATGCTATGAAACTTGCATCTCATCATCGATTGATTGTTATCCTGATATCTTTAATTATGATGCTTAATGAACGCGGGGTTGTAATTTGTTTCTTGTCATGCTAATGTTGAGAGACGGATGCTTCTGTTGTTGCCGAATTATTTGACAAAAGAAAAAGTTGTAAAACTGTGAATCTTAAAACTGATGTAAATCAGATGGTGAAATGGATTGTAAATCAAGTCAAAAGGTACATATTGGATAGCAAGAATAAAGCTTTGCATATTTGTGCTCCAGTGCCTGATTTGGGACCATAACCCACCATTTCGAAAAAAACGCAAAGCGCATCAAGCTCGCTGTTGTGACGTGACATACGAGCATTTGGGCCAAAATCTATCAGTTACAGCATAATTAGAATAATGACATTAATTCGTAGTACGACCGTCACCTTCCTTCTTCCTTTTGAGAGATTTTTCAGTATAATCGTCACACGAAGTGGTACACTACGTATCCTTATATAAATGGTGGGTTATGTGTGTTAAAAAAATTAATAGCTTAAAAATTAAAATTTTCCACTATTTGCATAAAAACACATTGTGTATCATCCGTTTTTCCATCACAGCTAAAAATTTCTTCTTAATTCCTGTCAACCTATATTGTTTGCTTCTATCAATACCTATTACATACAAACCTACAGTGCTGTCAATGTAGTTGGCTTGGCCCATATGCTGATTTAGCCACTACTGGTGGTACTTTATATCAAAAGAGACCGTAAGATCTGACTCGCGATATGTTAATATCCTTCAACAACCTGGACGAATACTAGCCGTCTGCACAAAAATCAACTATTTGCCTTACTATTATTTATATAAATTTCTACGCCAACTCCCACACTTCAGTTACTCACTACATATCAGAAACAATTCAACCCTACTCTATATATATATATATATATATATATATATATATATATATATATTATATAATACTTTGGATAATCTTCATTTGAGGTATCTTTACCACATAGATTTCATAATCGGAACCGTTTAATTTCTTAATCTTCATTTAAAGATCATCTCTAAAAAAATTATTCAAATTAGATATCTTTTAATCATCTAAAACATCTATTTAATAGATACATTTAAATGTAAATGATCAATAATCTGCAAATGAAATTAAGAAATGAAATTTGTTTTAAGTATATAATTTATACGGTGAATATATCTTATTCGCAATGGGTGAGATATGTAAATTATGTCTTCCTAATGTGAATGTTTTCTTTGCACGGTGTGAATATGAAGATTTGATCGCGTCAACCTTTTAGGATGCATGAACAAAATTCACAGTCGGACATCTGAAAAAGTAAAGCATTACTCACAAATATAATGCGCACATCACGCCGTCAAAGTTGGGCGGAGATTTTCTCTCAAATATAAATCCTGGGCCATGGAAGTCGAGTTCATGTCAAGATTTAGGGGCAACAAGTCAAAATCGTGTACTTGAATTATTATGAACATGTTTGTAGTTTGTTTGAACTGTAGAAGACGTGTAGTAATCAAAATTTAGAAATTAGTATGCCAACAATTAAGATGACCTGGTATATTATACCTAACAGAGTACCATGCATTTACTACTACAACCATATTTCCTTTCCTTTTTGGCCAAGAAATTTCTGAATTTGGTCACTGGAATTTGGTCTCTCCACAGCATCATGTGCCTCGTACCTGTATGGGTCGCCATGTAACCACTAAAATCAAATTTCTTTGTTTTTTTTTTAAAGGAAACAACTTTTTTTAGTACGAGTGGCATTTTACATTAATCTCTACTAATTAATAAAACTTTCTTTGTCAATCAAAAGTGGGTGAAAAAGGCTACTTAGTCTTTTATCACACACAAAAAATGATGGGCAATAATGTAATTTCACATGTCCAAATTTTAATGTTTTTTATTGAAGCCTCACATACAGGTGATATTAAAATACCTCAAATATTAAAAAATAATTAAAAGAATAAAAAATAAAAACCAAAAACAAAAACCTCTCACTTCCCCCACGTTTTCTCTCTCCCTCTCTCCTTCTCATTTTCTAAAAAAATTTGTTCATACACACAAAGTGTGTAGGCAAATACTAATCTACATTAAGAGAAGAAAGAGAGTACAAACCTGAAACATAATGGTTTGAAACGAAAGACCCTAACCACCATGATAATCTACCACTTACAACGACATATTTCATTCAGTAAATAAGTGCATTGAGTCTTCAACACCCACTGAGTAATTTAGTAGTGTGACATCTCCACATTGATATTTGATGACTATCACAACAAAACAAAAAGAAAGGGGTCGTTATTTTTCTAATCATTGAAATGTTTTGAAGTTACACCAGGTGCCAAAAGTTTTAATGATTAAATTGCTACGTTTTAATCTTTGTAATATTTTAAGAGTTTAATGTTAATACACGTATGAATTAGTTGTCATCACTTGGAAGCACATGATTGAGAAACTATCTTCTAGAAACAATATTTCCCCACTTGAGTCATTACTTTGGAGACATTTTATGCTTGCAGTTATGTTAAAGAACTGCTTTTGTATAAAATTTTTTTGAGTTCTTTAGAAATAGAGTCTTGCGACTCATGTTCCTTAAACAAAATCCACCTAATATATTTTTTTTAACAAATAATATGATTTATATTAAGAAGAGAAATGGACTAAGCCTCACAATGAACTAGCAATAATGTGGTTCAAATTCCTCTTTGGCGAGAATCGAACATAAAACTTTTCACTTATAAGTGAAGAGATATACCACTAGATCATAATACTAAATAGCAAATCCACCTAACATTAAACATCCGAATAAAACTCAAATATCAAATAAGTTACCATGCAGACAAATAGTGTCCTTTTATCACAAAATATTTACCATTTATGCCACAACACCCTAGCTAGTCATGTCAATTAATATAAATTCTCACTATAATTATGATGAACAATTTTTCTTTAACAAATAACCCATATAGAAATTCCAAGTATAAATATTATAATACATTCTAACAAAAATTAAAAATATATAAATCAATTTACTTATATGTCGAGTTTTAATTAGAGGAATTGAATTTCAGGAGGTAAAGTCATATTTTTAGTAATTTTTTGACAAACTATGTTGTTAGTAGGTTAAATTGTCAGTTAGTAGGGGAAAAGGGGATTGGTGATTGAACCCACACTAGAGTGTATGGACATACATAATTGCTTTCTGTCATTGCAGTAAACGCCATATATGTTTTTATAATAATAAAATGAGGGCAAATACACGACACCACTTTTTTTACACATTTTTTTGTGAGGCCCACCCACTTCTTAAAGTATTTCAATGATCCAAACCGTCTATCTTCTCTCAAAGATCGATTATGTCTACCAAAAATCACGCAAATCCAAAACCATATGACCGTTGGATTAAGGATTTAGAGTTTCTGTGTAAAGTCATATTCGTCCATTTTCTTTACTACAAATGAATGTATTACGGTTTCGTTTTGTCTAATTATTTTGCAAGGATGACCTATTAATTATTTTATAAAAGACAGACGGTTCGGATCTTTAAAATACATTACGTAGTAGACCCCACAAAAACTTACATCAAAAGTTGTATAAAAATGTGGTGTCACGGTCCCCAATAAAAAATTATAAAGACAAAACCTAATTCCTATTATTTATATTTCTTTTTAGGAGCTATACTAGGAGAGGAAAATGCGAAAACTTAACAATACAAGCGTTATATTTTTTATTCCCTAGAGAAGCAAGCTCATGGCTTCATCAAACCCCTTAAGACATCGTCCATCACAATAAATATTAGCCGTGGGAGAGCTTTGCTACTTGCAATTATCTCAAAAGGATTTGTGAATTTCTATGTTTCTACACTAAATTCAATTTTTTAACAAATGATATTATCTACACTAAGGGGAGAGGGATGAGTTTAGCCTCACAATGTGCTAACAATAATGTGGTTCAAATTCGCATTTGACGAGAATCGAACCTAAGATCTGTCACTTACAAATGAAGAAGAATACCACTAAAATGTAGTACTAAATGCCTACACTAATTAAACTATTGGAAAAATGAGAGTTTAAACCCTAAACAAAATAAATTAAAAAGAAGACTATTCGTCATTGTAATTCACCACTTCCAACTTTTCCTCATTGTCATAATTTCGATTCTAAATTCATCTCACTTTGAACAGTCATACAAATGGAAAAGAGAGAGAGAGAGAGAGAGAGAGAGAGAGAGAGAGAGAGCGCTAAGAACCAAGGAGAGAACCCATGAGAGAGGGAGAGAGAAAATGGAGGTGGTTTATTGCTCAACTTCTTCCGCTCTTATTATATACCTGTCAAGATTCTATTCATATGATAAAACTTGAAACCATTATTTACCATGTAATCTTACACTTGAAACCAACTACTGGAGAAGAAAAAAAAACAAGGCTTAATTTTACAGAATTTCATGTTCACTTTAATCTTATCAACTTGCTGATAATTTTATGACTTAGGGTTTCGGCCACGACAACCCCACAATACACAGGGTAGCGATTTTCACATCGTCTAGCTAGCTAGCTAGAATGCCTACCTGAGACCTCCGCAGTTGAAGAGGGATAAATTTGAGGCTCCCATTATCTCATATTAACTCAGGCTACTTTTATATATCGTCCTCTTTGCTATTTGGATATTAAGACGTGCAATCATATAGACTCAACATGCCCTCATCAGATTAAAGGTCTTAGTTATTTATCTTAATCCCTTGATGAATTTCTCCAAATATTCTCAAGCTCTCTAGCAAAAGCTCTCTGTCTTCCGACCACGATGGTAATGTGATCTTTCTTGTCAATCACCTTCACACGTGCCCGAGGAATTTTGGATTGCACGTTATAGCTGCACTCGACCGGGATAAGCTCATCATCTTTGCCATGAAACAAATTTACGTCGCATTTTAGATTGTCTCGGACAGCGTCTAGGTATTTCTCCATCTTGCCGGCAGTGCCACATATAATGTTGTGCAATGTGTGCCATGCTGCGTTATGGGTGTGACAGAAGAAACCTTCGAGCAAGAAAGTCCTTATTCTGTAGTGTACAAAAGAAAACTAATTAATTCGCTATGAAAGTTGGTATATTTACTTGTAACATTTAGTGACTCTTTCTTTGTAAATTCAGAATTATTAACGTAGATGCACGTCTAAAAAATGTTAATATTTAAAGTATGTTATGCAGACAGACAACCAAATTTGTTAGTGCAGTATTTTCATCTGTGTAATTTAATTTTAATTTGTTTAAATTATTACTTGCATTAGAATAATAATATATGTTTAAAATATGCTACATACATACATACATACATACATACATACATACATACATACATATATATATATATATATTGAATCACCTGCCACACTGCAAGTATCGACTTTTATATGGGAATCAACTCTTGCAGCTACATTTTACAGCATAATAAATGAGGAAACAAAATTAAATTCGAACTTGGAATTGTAAGTCTCCATCGGTTGTGACATTTGGTCACATATATTTGACCCATGTCCCTCACGCAACGAAGAAGAAATATGACAATTGGACCCGTCTTTGGATGTTCTTATTCCATTGCACCATACCTTCCCTAATTTTAAAATTTTACTCAAACTCTAGAGAAAATAAAAAAGTATATCAAATCTATGAGGTTTATATGTGGTGAAATAAAAGATTTTGGATAATACTTTCTTTCATTGGCGAATAATGTATCTTGACCAAATAAAATCAACGATCAAAATCGTTCAATTTATTAGTCTTCATTTGAAGATCAATCCTACAAAAAATAATTTGAATTAGAGATCATTTAATCATTCGAACGTTCAAATAAATGGATGGCTCATTATGACTATCTTCCTTTATACCTACACCGTCAATTTGTTCTATGCATTTAAATGAATAAATAATCTTTGATTGAAATGATTTTTTGTAATGATTATCTTCAAATGAAAATTAAGAAATTGAAAGGTTATGATATAAATTTTGTACTGTCTAGATACGTTAATAAAGGGGGAATGAGCTCATCCTCAATAAGAAATGCAAGTATTATCTACAAAATTTTCTTTTCCTTATCAACCAAGGAAATATAAATTTGAACCTTAACATCTTTGATCAAATACAGCGTTGTATTTAATGCAACATAAAATGAACGTGTCAATTTAAAAACAATATACGCTGATGAATAAAAGGAACTTTTCATTTTTTGTATTACGGTGGTAAAAATCAAAGTTACTAAAGTTATGGTAGCCCAACCATCACACAAGCAGATTGCCAGCATTCAGTTACTGGTTGCAGATGGGTTGGTTTAGGATCTATTTAGCCATCACTGTTGGACCAATCAATCTAACACACATAAAAAATTAAAAAGTTGTCCCACAACTACCGTTTTGAAGGTTGGGAAATTAATGGCAGATAAGATTATATAACATGATTTCGTGTGTCTAAAAATAGGCTTATTGGGTGGTTAGGAATTTTAACACAAGAAAATATTCTACAAAGGATGCTGATGAAAATTTACCTGTTTCTGGTGATTAGTTTGGTAAGAAATTCCACAAACCGGTGGTTCTTGCAAATGAGCAAACAAATAGTCCTTGAGATGTGCTCGTACCAGCAAGCAATGGAGGCGCCGAATGCAATCACTGGCCACACCCGCCGTGGCGCCACCCTCCTCATCACGTATTGTGTTGCTTGTTCTCCCTTTGGTATTGGGTAATATGGCTGCCACGTCACATGTTAAGAAAATATACATTAGAAAAATACTCAAATCAGCTGGTAAAGCCAAAACTAAGCACAAACTTGTGGACAAATAATAACCCATATAAACGTACACCTTTACTGGATGTGACAACATAATACAACTGTTGAAGAATGTAAAACAATTTACGGGTTAATGTTGTGCTTATTTTTAGCAAAAATGATTTTTGCATACTCTTTTTTTTCTTCTGTACAGTGTATTTTTATCATCTGGGTTTTTCTTTTCGTCTTCAATCAGAATGCCAAAAAATAAGCAAAAATGTGTAATAGAAGAAAAAAAGTACGCTGAATTCAGTTGTCATATTTAAAACTGCGCGGTTTTAAATCAGAATCTAATTTTAAGATTTGAGTGGTGTAAGGGTCATAAATATGTTAAAAAAACTTACAGGTGCAAGTAAGGTGAGGGACTTGATGGAGGAAGGGTGTTTAACAGCAAGAGCAAGGGCAAGAATGCAACCCAATGAATGAGCCACAATGTGGAAGGATTTAACATTGTTGGGTTCAAGCACAGATCTTTCGATGATCTCCAGATGCTCTCTAAGTGTGTACATGGAGTCGGTTGGCTTTGGACTCCTCCCAAACCCCAACAGATCAATAGCAAAAAGTCTAAAACTTGATTTTGCAGCACTTGAAAAGTTTGGGAACAATGTCTCTGTCCAAAATGCTGATGATGAAATGAACCCATGTATGAATAGAACATCTTCTTGTCCCTTATACTCTGAAATCACAACAATTAAATTAAAAAAAATGTCACATATATGTTTTTGTAGAGCTGAAGAAAATGAAAAATATATTATCGGTAATTTACCTCTAGGTCCATCGGTTTTGACAAAGAGTGTTTCTGTGCAATTAGAGGTCCAAGATGTGCAAAATTTGCAATCACAGTCCGACCACCTTGGGATTGGATGCAAATGTTGGCCTCCAATCTTCCCTTCAAGCATTTCAACAATGGTAGAGTTGACCGAGAAGGTCGATCGAGCAGTTCCTTTCTTGATCTCCTTCATGCTCAGCTTTGAGACCTCGGACAAGAGCGAAGGGCGAGTGTAGAGCGTGTCCGAGATCTCCTCAAGTTGCAGCTTGGTTGAGCTAAGGCACACAATTTTTGACTCACCTTGTTCGGAGACCAAGATTTTGCCACTGCCGGTAATGGTTTCCTTGGAGGAGGAGCAATAGCAAGGCTTCCATTCTGCTTCGATGAAAAAATCAGCAACTTTATACACAAAACAAAGGATGAAATCCACAAGGTCGAGAACCGAAAACACAATGAAGCTCACAGCCTCGTTTATGACTCTTCCGACCAACGTTAAAACCAACTTGGTTTTTCTCATTGCAGCCATATGTAGCAAAGCTAATAAGGACCCAAAAAACACACACCAATCCCTAAATAGTATTAGTGGCGATGGATTAAATATGGTTTAGGGTCAGAGAGAGAAGAGTCTCAGTGTGCAGACTGCAATGCCGTAGCTGAGAGTTCCTTGTTCCTCTGATCTCTCTCTTAATAGAAAACCCAATAGTTGAAATAAGAGATGAAATATAGGAGGTGGGGCATGCCTCACTTTCACTATCTAGTATCTACAGATGGCTGGTGAAAGTAACCATGGGACAAACTTGCTCACTCTCCCTATCTCTGTTATAAAGATATAACCCATGTTACATTTTATTTAAGCGTGTGGGAGAGTTGAAGCGTGTGTGTGTGTGTGTGTGTGAGAGAGAGAGAGAGAGAGATAGAGAGAGAGAGAGAGAGGGAGAGAGAGAGGGATGGCTTGCATTGCAATGGCAATTGACAATCCAAGTTAGCAACAGATGGGAGTGAAAAGGAATTGATTGTTCATAAACATGGTTTGTTGGCCAAGATAAAAGGTAGGTGGTGGTTGAACCCCCCAGGTATAGCAACAAATTCCCCTCCTCAGCAAAGATTTGGTCTATACTTTAATAATTATTACCCAATAAAATGTTGTTGTATAATTATTTTAAGTTTAATTAAATCATAGATATAGACGGACCAAGTTGTTTCTTCTGTGCATCACAAAACCGTGCCACAAGAGAGCGGAAGAAAAAAAAAAGTGGTCACATTGCTTACCCATGAGAAATTCTAGGGTACAATTTTTCTCATCCACTAGGTTACAGCTCATCCTATGTGGCTCAAAGTTGCCCAACTCATTAATGTACCCTAAGACTTATTTATTTGTTTGAAAATGAATCAGGTACTCCCAAACCTCTAATATTTATGGCATGCTGTCTAGACCACATGAACCAGGTAACAAACCTCCCTCCACCGTCCTATGATCATACAAATAATTCAAACATTTTTATTAATTGGTCATGCGGAAATTGAGTTGTGTATTATTCTGCAAATTGTTGCAACTCAAGTAATTAATAATATTTATCCTTACATCAGAAATTACGTGTTCAATTTCTCGAGTACCAATTAATAAAATCGGTTAATATAAAATGAAAATAAGAAGTGGATAATGCATACGCTGTATTTAGAGGACTTTTCTATGCATGTCGATGAAAACAATTAGGGTGGTAACTGCTAGCACACGGGCACTGCATGGGGACTTAATGAAGTAAAGTACTCTTGTGAGCATCGATCGGTTGATATATCCTTGTCCGATGAAACGCATAAGTTGATTTAGTGTTGGGAGTGTAATACCCGGGATTGGAATCTAGTAATGCAAATTAACATGCATGTACGCATGCATGGTTGGCTGATCCGAATATTGCATTGATAGGTCGGTCGCGTAATAATAAAGACACAGTAGTAGTACTCATCGTAATTTGAAAGCTGATTAGACTTAACACACACATATACGTATAGAGGTGATTAACAATATTAGTTGACTCGTGCATGCATGGCCTTATTAGCAAAAGATGGCTAGGTACGTATACTTGCTTGATCGGGTTAATCGATTAAAATGATATTGTAAATGTTATAACATATTACTCTATATTTCTAACATGGACTTATCTTTCTCAACTTGATTTTCAAATTGGTGCGTATCCCGATTTACAGTGAGTATGATGTGTGATTTAATTTTTTTTCTTGTTTTGCAAGCTTTTATATTTTAGGTTTTATTTTAGAGGGGTTGGGTTTTAAGTCCCTCCTCTTTTTCTTGTAATTTTTCCTTGTGTTTTCAAGAGAGGTCAGGTTTATATCCTCCTTTTACTTGTAATTTATATTTTTTTTTTCATCTTCTTTGTATTAAGAGGGGTAAGGTTTATACTCCCTGACTAAGTGTAGTGTTTTTTTTAATTTAATAAAATTCACCTCGCATTGCCAAACTTTTTCAAATAAAATATTACACTATATTTCTGAAGCCTTAACTTGGCGCTTCATATTATTGGATATTGTAAGGAGTGATTAATCTAAACCCTTGACAAATGTCATAAGATTAGGCAAGCAGTTAGGAGTTTGTTATAACAGTTAGCTTAGAGTGTAAGCTAACTTAGTTGTATATATATATACCACAATGGTGTAAACTGTAAGGAAAAATATCAATACAAAACATATCACTTCTTCTCTAAGAACTCTCTCTCTCTCTCTCTCTCTCTCTCTCTCTCTCTCTCTCTCTCTCTCTAAGTCTGCAAATGATCAAGCTTGGTTAACATGGTATCAATCGCCACTCTAGCTTCATCAGCGTTCATCTCGATGCAAGCATAACGACTTCACCGTTCTTCGATCTTGGATTATTTTTTTTTTTGCTTCCGCTACTCTCTTCTCTGTTCTTCGATCTTGGATTCTTGCTTTCTGATAACAGGTTCTTTCTGATTTAAGGTTCCTCATCTCTAATTCTTGGATAATTTCTTCGATCCTGGTTGTGCACACAAACTGCTTGTGTTTTGTGCTCTGAGAATCAATTTCTTGTCAATCAACAATGGTGATCGCCACTCAGTTACATATTTTGCAGTCTTCTATTACTTCTCTCATTTCGTCGGTTTCAACCTCTGTAACCATGAAATTGGATGACACCAATTACCTAACTTGGCATTTCCAAATGCAACTTTTATTGGAAGGTCATGGAATCATGGGGTTTGTTGATGGGTCTACACCATGTCCACCTCGATTTCTTGCTTCTAACTCTGGGGATTCAGAGACTTTTTCTGGACTATCAGCTGATCAGTCTCTTGCTCATAAGGAATCAGATGAATATTTGGTTTGGCGCATGCATGATCGAACTTTGATGCAGCTCATCACCACCACTTTATCTTTACCAGCGATCTCTTGTGCCATTGGTAGTACGAGTGCTCGAGACCTATGGATTCATCTCAAAGAACAATTTTCTATTCTTACTTGGACAAATATCTTTCAGATGAAGTCTGAATTGCAAATTATCAGGAAAGGCGCTGATTATATCACTGTATACCTTCAACGAATTAAAGAAGCGAGTGATTATTTAGGTGTTGTGGGGGTGTGTTTTGAGGATGATGATATCATGATCCTTACATTGAATGGGATGTCCTTTGAGTATAACACCATCCGGTCTATGATAAGGGGACATGAATCAATTATTTCCTTGAAAGATCTTTGGTCCCAATTACTTGCTGAAGAAGCAATGATTAATACTCTTCATACTGTTCCTATGCTCAATGCCTTAGTGGCTCAATCGCAAAAATCTGCAACCTTTGAATCTCAGTCTCAATTAGGGAGATCGTATCCTGCATATAACAATTCTCCTGGCTATAAATCTTTCAACAATAGGAACAAGGGAAAATTGAATTCGAATAATAGGTTCAATAACTCTAAACCATTCTTCAATAACGGTCATCCTGGTTCTGGTATTCTTGGCTCGACTCCACAGTATGGAAGTTCTCCCCTTACCCCTTGTCAAATTTGTTGAAAAACCAATCATTTAGCTAATACATGTCGGTTTCATTCTTCTCAAGGTTGTCATATTTGTGGCAAGAATAATCATATGGTTGTCACTTGTAGATTTTGAAATGCAACTTCGTCTACTGGTTGTCAAACATGTGGAAACCCGAATCACAATGCTGAGTTTTGCTATCATAAAGGATCATCATCTCCAATGACTGCTATATATGTGTTGACCCTAAAAACTACCAAGCCTACGTGGCGCGCAGGTTGAGTAATTAAAAGGCTAACCACGTCATTCGGTTATGTGTGGGGTGTGCCAACTCGACTGCCGAGCTTGGTCAGTGAGTAAAATCAGTTGATGTTGCGTTGGGCGCGCTGTTGACTTCAGAATCTCGTGACTGCGGCCAAGAAAGGAACACATCTTGGCCTTCGAGTTTTAGAGCTTAAAGACAAGGCTGCTAGTTTTGTGAAGTTCACGGGTCGTCGGCGCCGGGTTCGGTCACAGTGATTTTATTTGTAAGAGTATAAGCACGTTGAAATGGCACCAAACTATACGGACACAAGTACTCAAAAGAGATGTATGTATTGATGGTAAATGTGGTTCGGCCATCAGAATGCTGAACTCTAAAACTTACTTGTGAATATCCAATCATAAAACAACTAATCATTCAGTGTGCCGAGCCTAGTAATCTGTAACACCTCACTTCGCCGAGAAGGCTAATGAGATGACCTCTGCCAATAAGGACTCGAAAATCCTTTTTGACAGAGACTTGGATAAGTAACCAGTCGGCCTCGAAGCAGTGCTGTTTATCCAAACTGAAGATGTTCGCCGGTTGCCTTCACAATGTTGTTTATCCAAACTGAAGATGTGTTTAAGGAAAAAGAAAATAAAAATCTCAAGGTTGTTAAGAGGTTTCGCGTAGAGCGAGAGTTTGCGCATTGCAGTTTGTGTGTTGAATTGAAAGGGCTTGAATGATGTACTCCCTTCTTTATTTATAGTAGCAAACCCCCTCATGGCCAAGCTAGAATCATACTCGGATTATAACTCCTTAACCTAATCTTATTAGGTCTCAGCCAATCTGTTGCAATAGGTTTCTAAACCAAGCCCTATAATGAATCAGATTCATTCCCGTGCTCTCAGTGCCTCCAACATTGAAACTCCTTATTGTACTAGGATTTGATTTCTTCGCCCTTATCCAAATCCATCCCTTTTATAATAGGACTCAACCAGCCCGATTGGACAGCTAATGACAGCTGGATGGCCCATAATACTTCTCGAAGAGCATTAGATTGAGCACAAGTCTAAGCTCAGCCCAATAATATTATTTTGGGCCTAAACATTGCCATTTCGCTTCTGAGGTCTTCAGCCTAGAACTCCTGGCCGAGCCTCGACCTTGAAGAAATTAAATTAAATCTTTAATGTACCTTTGAAAAATAACAAAAAGTCTCAAATATTTCAACCACCCAGGCACATTTATGAAGCACGATTGCACGATCTCATCATGATAGACATTTTTCGCAATGTGGCCTCATCCCAGCATGTCTGCCCCTCTTAATAATGATGCCTGAGGTGTGCGGCCTACTGAAACATCGTCTCACCATAAACTTGCCGCCAAATGTAATTGTGTAACCTTGATTCGTGAATGTTTCGGCACCCCAAAGTTCATGTAAGCAACAAAACGTCCTTTCGTCATTAAACTCGTCGTCACACATCATTGTGCATCCTTAATTCGTGAGGTTTTCGGTCTCTTCACCTGGATTTTTTTAATACCAATCATGATTGTAAAAATCCTCCGGTCGATTTTACCCCCTAAAAACTGCTGATCTTCCTCCTAAAACACCCATAAATACCCTGCTCTCTTTCAGTCAAACTTTACACTTTTAAAATTCTCAAATCATATTGCCATTTGCTCTCAACCTAGAAAAGCCAATCTTCCCAGAAAACCTTCATCTTCTTCTAAAACCCAAAAAACCTTCATATTCTTCAATGGCCACCAATACTTTCATAGCCAAGTTGGTCGAGGAATGCACTAAATGCCAAAGTATCAGTAATCGAAACATTATCAAAACCGTCCGATTTGAGGATAAGCCAAACGTTTCCTACCAAACCCTCGGCCCATTGTTCAAAGATGATGTTCCATAAGTGAGCACTGAAATGCTCAAGGACCATTGCCTGAAACCCTTATTCCAAGGGTATGAATGGTCGAAATGGGAATCGGCCAAACCCCGAGGAGTTTGGCCTTTGACCACTACGGTCTGGGCTTTCTGGGTTACTCAAATATAGCCACATTTTAGCGACGAATGGAAAGCACTTGGCATTTTTTATGCCATTAAACTCTCGACCATCGAGATTAACTTGGATCGAGAGATCGTGATGACTACTCTGAGCTTTTGGTGCTCGGGCGCCAATACAATGGTCCTTCTCCTCGGCCCTCTTGGCTCAAAAATGGTGGACATCACAGTCATACTTGGCACCTCTCATACCGACCTCCCAGTCGACAATTCTTTTTCCGGGTATCAATTTGACTTGGACCTGAAAACCATTTTTAAAGATCGTGCTGTCGAAACCTTGACAAAGAAGAATAAAAGACTGCCCAAAGAGGATGCGCAGAAATTACACAATAACTTCTTCAACTACAACACCCTAATCACTCACTTCGCCGTCTTGAGAAGGGAAGATCTTAAGAAAGGTGAACACGGGGCCTTCTTATTCTATTGGTACAACAAATGCATATTTTTTGCCAGGTCGAATAAATGCCAGGACGAGAATATGCATGTCGCCGAAGCCTTGGCCAGTGGTCATGTCCTGGCCCTCAGTCCGACCATTTTTGCCAATCTTACCAGGTGTTTAGAGGAGACTACCGTGGGGAAAATTGACCTCCACCAAAATGGCCAGCTTTGGGTTTTTCAACTCTGGTTGTAGGTCTATTTCTCGACACTGCGGCCAGACCTTGCAAGTTTCACTTCTTCCAAACCTATGGGCCTTGAGCTGGCCTCATGACTCATTCCTTCCCACTCAGCCGAAGAGATCCTCAAATATTTCTTCAGCCTAAAAGACTTGTCGGACAATGAATTCCAGATTTGTCGTCATCGAACGTACCCTCTTCCATCATCTTTTCAACATCGACATGGGAAGACACTGAGGAAGCTGATCTCTGAAATTCCTGGGGGTTATTTATCATCACTCACGACTTGCCCTATAGTTGCAAAGCTCAACGAGGAAGCTGGGAAGTCTGTCACCCTAACTTCTTGGCTCGTCAACTAGGCTATCTTCAAGGATGCCTTATGCCATTTCTTACCTTTGTCTCCCTCTTGAGCCGAGAACGCCTCTCCGGCTCTTTAGAGAATGAGTGTGACATAACAGAGAAGGATTTCAAGAAACGGTGTGCTAAATTCCATCTTCAGCTAAAAGCTCCAGAATCTCGGTGTGCTAGCATCTTCGCCGATTGATGGGTTGCTTACACTAAGGACTTCTTCAGCGTTTCAGTCGAGGAAGTCTCCAAGAAGCTTTTTGGTGACCGCCCCAAAATCCAAAGAAATGCCCCAAGGTATACATTTTTCCTTCTTACTTTTCTTGCTTGTTTATTTTGAACTTCTTTTTTATTCAAGCTATGTATTTAGGTGGCTGGACCATAAAGAGGGTCGAGGTGATTGCAATGGCCGCGACTAAGAAAAAGCTTGCCCCTCCCCTGAGGAAAACGACAGCTGTCGTGCCAACCCCGTCAAGCAAATGGCTGGTGAAGCACATCGACCGAAAAATGTGACAAGAAATTGGTAAAGAAAGAGGAACGGGAGATCCATGTTATCTCCAACCAATGTCCTGGAGTGGACCTGGAGCGGACCTCGCAATACTTCGCCATTTTTGAAAGGGCCCTCCGAGCTGAAAACGACCTTTAGGCTGCAAAGGCTGCTTATGATGCTAGCGGACCAAAGGTTGAGGCCATAAAAGTAAAGAAATGTGATTGGCCAACCTCAATCGTTAAATTGCCAAACTTCAGCGTCAAAGGTCGGTCGTCACTTCAGAGCTCAAAAAAGATTTTGAGGCAAATAAATCTCTCCTGACAAACCACGCGGCCGACTCAAATTAAATACAGCAGTTACATCTTGATAAAAGAACAAGGCAAGCCGAAGTTACCATGGGTGAAGTAAGGTGGTTGGAATTGAAAGTCGCTCATAAAGCCTTCCTTCTTTCGACCCCTTAGGATTTTTGGCCTTATTAACCAGCTATCGAATTCTTTTTGTAATTCTCATTTGCACACCTTTTTTGCAGAATTAATGAAATGAAACTTTTATTCTCACATCTCCCAAGTGACTGGATAATATTTCTTTAAAAATTTCCCATTAATTGGTAGCTTATGAATAAGGCCAGTTCGATCTTTAAGGTGGTAAGCCCGATTGCCGAGAACTTTATGGACGATGAACGATTCTTCCCAATTCGGTGACCATTTTCCAAATCTGAGGTAGTTGATTACTACAGGCAACACGGTTTGCTAAACTAAATCTCCCTCGCCGAACATTTTTTATCTGACTCGTTGATTATAGGCTTGCTTGGCAATCATTTTCTGTGCCACCAATAAATTATAAGCATCAAACCAAACTTTCTCCAAGTCTTTTAACTCTTGTCTCATAGCCTGATTATATTCGGCACTGAACAAACTACTTTACTCAATTACTCGCAATGAATTTATACTTAACTTGACCCTGTTACTGATCGAAGCAAAGTCCGATATGCCCATAAAGCCTCGTTTTACTTCAAATGGCACATGCCTGGCTTTTCTTTGATCATTTTTTTTAGAATGCCGATCAAAACTTTATTACTTGCTTCAGCCTGTCCATTTGCTTTTGGGTAATACGGCATGGATTGTTTGAGTCGGATTGTTAACTTCGCCGTATATTCTTTGAACCTATCGTCTGTAAAGATTGTGCCGTTGTCAGTTATGATTGTTTCTGGTATGCCGAATCTGGTCACAATGTTTTCTTCTACAAAATTGCAAAACTTCCTTGCATGTTAACTCGACGTACAACTTTGCTTCGACCCATTTAGTGAAGTAGTCTATTGCAATAAGTATTCGCGCATGCTTAGATGCCCCGGAAAATGGCGTAATTTTGCCGATTACATCCATGGCCCATCTTTTGAACGACTAGGGTTTGGTGACCAAGTGAAGTAATTCGGCTGGTACTCTTTATATAGGCCCATGAATTTGACACTATACACATCTCCTTGCATACTCGATACAATCCTTTAATATACTTGGCCAGAAATAGCCATGTCGGCAAAGTAGCCAATGCATCTTACATCTAGATTTATGAGCTCCGTAAATTCCTTCGTGTATTTATGTAATTGCTTAGGCAGCCTCCTGTGGGCCGAGGCACAACAACAATAAACCATCATTACCTTTCTGATATAATTCATTCTGGTATGACACATAGTTTATGGCATGGACCTTTGTCCTCCGATCATGTTTGTCACTGGGGTTATTGAGATATCGCATAATCGACCTTCTTCAATCGTCTGGTAACGTCTCAACAGTGCAAACATCTACATAAACCTCTCATACAATTGAAATCTAGCTTGAGAGAGAAATAACAACGGTAGTGATCTAGGGATTGAATGATGATGCCAACATCAGTCGAGGCCGAGGTACTAGAGCCATCAAAGTACATCGTCTAATAACTATCACGTGTTTCGACCATGCCGATTTCGACTTCATTACCCTCGAAACCATATGGAGAGGGGTTGTTTGGGCCCAAAATAATATTATTGGGCCAAGCATAGGTTTATGTTCGGTCCGAAGCTTTTTCGAAAATACTGTGGGCCAGGGGTCATGGGCTGCCCAATCAGGGCGGTCGAGTCTTATTGCAAGAAGGATTAATCTGGATAAGAGCGAATAAGTCAAGTCCTAGTATGATAATGAGTCTTAATGGAATAAGGATGTTAAGATTTGAGAAGTGAAAGTGGCCGGATAAGGAGTTTGGTTCAAAATCCTAGTGGAGGTAGGATTGGCCGAGGCCTGGTTGGATTAGGATAAAGAATCTTAATCCGAGTATAGATCTGATTCAGCCAAGATGAGATTGACTGTTATAAATAGGAGGGGGATGTGTCATTCGAAGCCCCCTTTAATTCAACGCACAAATTGGCCTAGGCAAACCTCTCAAACACCTCTGAGACTTTTATTTTCATTTTTCGTCGACACATCTTCATTTTGGATAAACAGCACTGTGAAGGCAACCGGTGGCATTTTCAATTTGGATAAACAATATTATTACCGTAGAATCAGCTGACCGAGGAGCACCTTCAGTTTGGATAAACATCATTGCATCGAGGCTGACTGGTTACCTATCCAAGTCTTGGTCGAGAAGGATTTTCGAATCCTTATTGGCAGAGGTCATCTCATTAGCCTTCTCGAAGAAGTGAAGTGTTACAGATTACTGGGCTCGGCACATCGAATGCCGAGTTGTTTATGATTGGATATTCACAAGTTTAAGAGTTTGTCATTTTGACGGCCGAACCATAATCACCATCAAGACATACATCTCTTTTGAGTACTTGTGTCCATATAGTTTGGAGCCGGTTTGACGTGCTTATACTTTTACAAATATAATCATCGTAACTGAACCCAACGCTGATGATCCGTGAACTTCGCAAAACTAGTAACCTTATCTTCAAGCTCTAGAACTCGAAGGTCGAGACGTGTTCCCTCCTCGGCTGCAGTCGCAAGATCAAGAAGTCAGCAACGCACTTAACGCAACATCAACAAATTCTACTCATCGACCATCGACTTAGCACTCCCTGCATACAACCGAATGACGTAGTTAGCTTACAAATTACTCGGCATGCGCGCCACGTAGGCTTGATACTTTTTAGGGTCAACATTTTAGCACGCCCAGTAAGACAAAGTGCTAAAACGACGAAGTTCATGTCCGTCGAAACACAATCGGTTAAAAAGAAAACAATCATGAGAAAGTCAACGGCCTACCTACCAGTTTAGAGCCCCGGACAAAATTTGTCACATGCACAAAACCTTCTTGTCGCTGTAACGCCGAAGGCTGCAAGTGTAACACACCGAGAAAAAGAAGTTTGTCTCAGTACCCAGCCTCGCAACACAGAAATTCCCAACAAGACCGCATGTGTCTTCATTGAAGGAATAGTGAAGGAATGCGATGAAGATGGTGGTGAAGGTTCTGATCTCCTAACTAGGTCGTTTCTTGAAAGACGACTTGACGAGCAATCTTTGCAGGTTGAACAGACAGTTAGCCAAAAAATGAATAGTTTGCTCGAGGTAATACGAAACAATGGTGATACACATACCAGATTGCTCGAACTACTGGTTAGTAGAGTTTTCGAAAGTGGGCCTGTTGATTAGTTCCGACCACTTCCATTCAAGAGTAATCCGCTACAGGCTGAAACATGATCTATTCGGTTTAAAGCAATTAACTTGGAAAACAGAGGAGGTTCAAGCGGCAGGACAGACGAATCTGACCAGAAAATGGAAACAACATCTATCGATATGATCGAGGTCCAAATGATGATTGATTCGACCTTGAAAAAGGGGCCTAAGTTCCCGAAATTTATCCATCCATAACTAGCTTATGTGGAGAAGTTTGAATATCCCAAAGGCTTTAAGATCTCTGACTTCAACCTTTTCGTTGGAGAGTCATCCTTGTCCTTATTAGAACACGTGGCCCGGTTCACTGCGCAATGCGAAGATATGAATAGTGACTTCCATATACTGCATTTATTCAACTTCTCATTGACGAGCTCGACATTTGCGTGGTACATCAACCTTCCGCCTAATTCCATCCAAAGTTCGGAGGAATTGGTCGAAAAGTTCCATGAACAATTCTATCGGTTGGGGATGGAAATGTCAATCTCATCGCTGGCTAGGATGGCCCAAGCGTCAGATGAATCTCCAATGGAATACTTAACGAGGTTCAAATCGGCCAGAAAATGGTGCCGAATACCCTTCCCTGAAGTTGAATTCGTCAGAATCGCTCTGAATGGTTTGGATGTGGAATACAAAAAGAAATTCTTGAGGGTAAATTTTTTTAGATATGTACGAACTAGCCCAGCACGTTAAGCAAGATGATTATTTGCTCCAAGAGGAAAAGATCTCGAAGTCCCTATCTCGGGGGACAATTTATAAAAACCTCACGGTTAGCTACGCATCAGCCGAAGGCGAGGAATCCCAATACGTCAATGTGGACGCGGACGAGATAGTGAAAGATAAGTTATACGTTTGCAAGGCATTGGCTCAAATTAATTCCAAGGATGCCAAAACCCACTCGGCCTCTGAAGAGATAGTTAAAACATCAAAAGTTTACACTTTTGATATCACCAAGGCTAATGCAATTTTCGACAAGTTGTTACTGGCAAAGATAATTAAACTTGGGCTAGGACATAATATTCCTAAAGCTGAAGAGTTGAAAGGAAAAACATATTGCAAGTACCATAACTTGAATAATCATACCACAAACAATTATGCTATGTTCCGTAATGCTATTCAAAACTGGATCAATAAAGGCAAGCTAAAATTTCTTGAAAAACAGATGACTGTCGATGTTGATCCCTTCCCCTCAGTGACAATTGGCATGGTAGATGCTCATTTGCCCAAGAGCAAAGGGAAAGGGAAGGCCGACTTTGTTCTAATACAATATGTCCCAAAGCAGAACTCTCGGTCATGACTTAAGATTGATCTATTTTCCAACGAACCACCCACAGAGTTATCGGGACTGGCCATAGTCGAATCTATATCAGACTCCAGTACAGAAGAAATTGATGGACCGATGGTTTTGTGCAGCAGTTGTGAAGCTAGCGTCGTTCTAACCAAATCAAAAGAGAGACCACTTCAGGCTGATGGTAAAGGTGAAGGTGGTGGTGGTGGTGGTGGAGATGGTGAAGGTGGTGGTGATGGTGCCATGGTGACAGAGGCCATGGTGGTAGGGATGGTGATAAAGGTGATGGTGGTGGCAATGGTGCGAGATGGTAGACATATGGTGACAGTGATAGTGATGGTAGCAGACATGATGGTTGGGGTGCGTGATTTTTTATTCTTAAAACAATATATTTGTTTTTATGTTTTTAACTTTTTAAATTGTATCCTTGAAAAACACTATAAACATTAATTTGATGTTTTGAAGAATCTAAACCAAATACTGTATATTATTTTAAAAATAACATGCAAACACATTTTACACTCATTTTTGTATGTACAAAACGAAAAGTTATTTTGTAAAACGTTAAACAAACCCTTGTATATTTAAGCAAGTAAACTACGAATGCACAATTTTGAAGTTCGTGAATAGAATTAACCTGCAATTTAGTGCAAGATACACATATTAGTTTCCCGCTTAGTTAATTGGAAAAGAAAAACAAATATTAGTAGGCTAGAATCTAGATAAATTAACCGACAACGATTTATCATTTCTATTTGAGAAAATTAGAATCCCCTACGGTTTTTCTATATCATTAATTTAGATTAAACATTTGTGCTTTTTTAAAATTTGATTAAAGTGGTTTGACCAATAGTCACCTCAAGCTATATTACATGTCATTATTATATTTTTTTAAATTAAAATAATTTTTAATTTATCCTTTTATCTGCATGATGCACTTTTCCATATTTAGTGGAGATATTAGAAATTAAACTATATTTTCTCTTCTTCCAGATATTAGTAATAAAAGCTCCATGTAATTTTTTCAATTTTTTTTGCCTTTTTTTAGTATAGTTTTTGACGAATTATTATTAGGTACAATACATTACATATATATTATCTGCGGGTACGTTTGAATGTACAAAAATCATTAATTGATACATTTATTTGCAATTTTGGTATATTTGATTTGATATATATTGTTAATATTGGTACATTATTTTTATTTTGGTACGTTTTATTTTGTACACATTGTTTATTGGTACATTTATATTATTCTCAATTCTATTTTCTCTTAACATACTAAAAGAAAAACTTATTTTGGTACGTTTGATTTTGTGGGATTTAAAAATATTTTAAACTATTTTGGAAAGAAAATATCTTAAATCGTAGATAATTATTGCTAAATTGTAGCATTATTGGGAAAATAAATTGAATCTAACCAACTTTTTTTTTTTTTTTTACAATTATCTCTAATGAAGGAGAGTGTAATCAAAAGGCTAGATTATAGGAAATTTGATACGATATAATGTGCATATAGCACCAAAATTATGACAAAAAAAATGTTTAATCAAATCACTAAAAGGCATGGATGTTTAATCTAGAAAATTCAAAACTGAGGCATCTAAATCAAAAGATCCCTTTCTATTCTACAGTTATTGAAGGAAGTTGAAGGTATACTATGAAACTAAACAAAAATATGAAAAATAACTCGTATCCTTGAAAATTAATATTATATTTCTACATTAATTTATATTAAGGGGAGGAGGGAGAGTTTGAATCTGGGATAACATGTTCCCTTTCATGTGGGGTTATTTAAGCCTAACATTTGGGTAACACATATTGGGTGACATCGAAGCACATGGGCCATTAGGCTCAACACGTGGATAAAATACTTTGATACTAAGAAAGAAGTTGAGGTTTTACCTTAAAAACAAATTGCAATACAAGGAGTAGTCCAAGTCTTTTAAGTCCATGCAAGGTTTCTTAATTTTTTTTTTATGTGAAATTAACACTCTAAACATAGAAAGACAAGGCATACGTGCATGATGTTCTGCATAGTTTAATTGATAGGGTTTTGGTGCACCAAGAATACTAGGGCTTCCATTTGGTGGCTGATTATAAGATCTTGGACTATAGTTATATGATTTGCCTCTTCCTTTTCCTCCGAAATTGTTCCCCTTGTAACCCCCAAAGTTGTAGGATCCTTGATATGAATTGTTATAGTTGTTAAAAGAGCTATTCCCAGAGTTGTATTCTGTAGTATTTGATCCACCAGCATCATTGTTAAAGCTTTGACTAGAAGCTCTAGAACTAGAACCAATTGCAGTAGACTGTGATGATTCTTGATCAAGAACCAATGTTTTTCCTTGTTTGATTAAGTTCCAGCAAGCATTGCAGTTCCAAATGGTAAAAAAGAAGAAGATTCAAAGAACTGACCAATTATAGCTTCTTTTGCAAGTAATTGTGATATGAAATCCTTGAGAGATATACCATTTTCCCTTCCTCTTATAACACATCTAAAGGTGTTGACCTTTGTAGGAAGCCCCTTCAGCGCAAGAATTATTACATCATCATGATTACTCCTGCTGCAAGATTATCCATTGCATCCTTGATCTTCTGAAGATAAGCAAACACAGATTCAAACCCATTCTTGATGTTTTGAAGCTCAGTTTTCATCTGAAAGATTGTAGCTTTAGTGACTGTGGAGAATCTTTTAGTGAGATTTACCCACATTTCATGAGAGCTTTGACTTCCAATTATGGATGACATTGTTGTAGTAGACAATGTTGCAAACAACAGTTGCATAAGCGCACGATCGTGCATTTTCCATACCAAGTAATCATCATTTTCAACCCCTTCAATATCAAAATCATCATCAAATCTTGGAGGACATTTTCTTGATCCATCAACAAACCTCATGATGCCATGGCTTTCGAAGAGCAACTTGATCTGGAAACTCCAAGTAAGATAGTTAGAGTCATCTAACTTCATTATAACTGAAGTAGACACTGTGGAAATGAGGTTTGTGATACATAAAGTACCAATTGATTTCATTCCGGCAGCAATGACAACTGAAGTATGAAATAAATAGCTTCATCTGCTTCGACCAAAAACTAAAGAGAAAAAAAATTCGAACAGTTGAACTACTGAGGATATATCAATTAGCCAATTAATTTGCCACTTAATACTACAGTCTAGTAGTATTTCTCTTCACTTGTAAGTGATAGGTCTTAGGTTCAATTCCCGTCAAAAGCAAAGTTGAACAACATTATTACGGCAAGCCCATTGTAAGGCTTAGCCCTCTCCTCACTCCCTTAGTGTAGATACTATCATTCGTTCAAAAAAAAAAAAGTAGCCAATTACTTTTATAACCATAATAGAAATATTCCCTCACAATAATAATACATCTGGAAGGAAAATCTAAACATAGGGGGTTCATGCATCATGGGGAATGTTTTCATGCTTCATGGTCCTTTCAAATATCTTACTTTATTTTAAGCGTACCTGATTGGCAAAAAACAATAAAAAGCCTTTGCATTTGTAGAAGATCCTTCTTGGAAAGCAGGAATTGCATCTCCAATGCATTTTATCACGTTCAATACAGAAAAATTAAATTGAATCAATAGCATGTAGATCAATTCAAAATAATAAATTAATCATAATAAGAATGATTAAAACGTAATACTTCCCTGATTACTTCCCTGATTGAAGAATAAACTCTATTTAGCACAGCATCAAGAGCGTGCTGACAACGTGTTGTAGGCATAATTTACTGAACAATTATGAAGACCATAGAGAGAGAGAAAGGTGCGGCAATAGTAGAGAGAAGAGAGAGATGTGTAATTGTGGGTGTGTTCTTTTCCACCTCATTGTGCCTTTATTTATAGTAGTGGGGAAGGTTAATTCCTTATCCTTTAGGATTACAACTCTTAATAGGTAATCAACTCCTAATAGGAATATACGGGATATCCCTAGATCTACTAGGATTTGCATAATCAAATTCCTAATCTAATAGGACTACAACATATTACAATTTAATTTGTACGTAGAGTATATTATATGGTTTAGGGCTGAATGTTGTGATCCAACTTGTATTCTCTACGGGTTTTTGGCTTGAAAATTCGACACATAGCGTGTGAGAATATGAAGAAAAATCTCATACTGAAAGTTTACCAAACTTAATTTGCATATCCTATAAAGAGTGAATGTATTCCCGTATTACTAGCCATTAATTAATATTTACCGTGAAACCTCAACTTCTTTTAAAACTAACAAATACCAAATAATCGACATATATATTCTGTTGTATACATTCAAGTTGTTATAAACAATTTCTTTTTATATTGTGGTAGTCACAAATCATCACATCCCATTCTAAGAGAGTGACATTGGGACAAACGTAAGAAGGTTATGAGTATTAAGTTGACGTTAATTAATGTTGATGCAACTTATAACTAGGTTTGATAATATATTGTTGTTGATTCAACCAAATGATATTATCTACACTAAAGGGAGATGATGGGCTTGTTAGGAGTATTAAGATCCAATGGGTAGGAAATGGACAAGTGTCAAAAGATCATGAAGATAGTTAAGTTGGTTATATTGTTACTTAGAGTGTAAGCTACCAAATGATAGTATAAATCACTTGTAACAAATCATTGTAACTAATAAGAAAATATACTACAATTCTGAACAGATTTTTCTCTCTAATATCTTCGATCTTCTACTTATCTCTCTATCGCTTTCTTCCTTCTTGCTTCTGTATAACCTTCTTCTTCAGGCTGTCAGATTTGTGGCAACCCTTATCATAGTGCAGAAACTTGTTTTCAGAAGAATTCTACCACACAAATGAACACCTACAAGTGGTTATATCTATACCACCAATGAATCTCCACCCTATGCAGACACGGTCAAAGAGTGGTATCTCTAAGAAAATTGCTTTTTTAGCTGCTATACATGAACATGGAGGGGTTGATCTGAGTCAAGTTGAGCCTACAACCTATAAATCTAAATTAAAATCCCCAGTATGGCATGACGCTATGAAAGATGAGATTTCAGCGTTGCATAATCAAGGTACATGGTATCTGGTACCTCTACCAAAACATAAGAACTTAGTAGGCTGTAAATGGGTCTTTAAGATAAAAAAGAATGCTGATGGTTCTATTGGGAGGTATAAGGCTCACCTAGTAACTAAAGGGTTTAATCAAGAAGAACGTATTGATTTTGGGGAAACTTTTAGTCTGGTTGTGAAGCCTACAATAGTAAGACTGGTTCTAGCTTTATCTGCACATTTTGGTTGGACATTGAGGCAATTAGATCTGAAAAATGCTTTTCTCCACATTATCTTGCAAGAGGAAGTATACATGACTCAACCACCTGGATTTGTGGATACAAAGCATGAAGATTATGTGTGTAGGTTACATAAATCTTTATATGGATTAAAGCAGGCACCAAGGGCCTGGAATGAGAGATTTACTAGCTTTCTACCATCCTTGGGGTTCAAATCCACATATGCAGATTCATCATTATTTGTAAAAGTTGTTGACAGTTCTGTGGTGATTTTACTCTTATATGTGGATGACATTATTATTACTGGTAGTGCAACATAAGCAATCACTGAGGTTATTCATTCCCTTACAAGGGAGTTTGATATCAAAGACTTGGGACCACTACACTATTTTCTGGGGATTCAGATTTTGCAGAAGAATGATGGTTATTTCTCTCTCAAGACAAGTATGCTACATATTTGTTAACTAAGGCTAATATGCTACTCTCTAAACCATGTGCAACTCCATGTTTTCCATACAACAGGTTGCTCAAAGATGATGGCAAACCTTATAATAATCCTGCCTTTTATCGAAGTTTAGTTAGAGCTTTACAATACTTACCATTCACTCGACTTGACATTGCTTTTGTAGTACATCAGGTTCGTCAGTTTATGCAAAACCCTATGGAGTCACATTTCATGACAGTGAAAAGAATTCTTAGGTACTTAAAAACTACTCAAGGCTGTGGCATTCATTATGTCAAGAGTTCACTAGATATTACTGCATATAGTGATGCAGATTAGGTTGGAGATCCTATATCGACTACTGGAATGGTTGTATTTTTGGGATCTAATCCTATTTTGTGGTCATCTAGAAAGCAACATATTGTTTCTCGCTCATCCACAAAAGATGAATATCGGGCTTTATCCTCTACAACTGCTGAACTTCATTGGATCCAACAACTGTTACATTTTCTGCAAGTTCCAGTTATAGAAAAGCCACTTCTCTTCTGTGACAACTTATCTGCTATAGCACTGACCTTAAATCCTATTCAGCATCAGCATACAAAACACATAGAGGTTGATGTGCATTTTGTTTGAGAGCAGGTAGCAAAACAGCAACAGCAACTGCAGGTGCATTTTGTCTCTTTCAACGAGCAGTTTGCTGATATACTTACCAAAGGCTTATCTGCTCTTCTTTTTCAGACTCATTGTGCCAATCTCAGGCTCAAATTCTCTGCCCCTGAGCTTGTGGGGGGAATGTTAGGAGTACTAAGATCCAATGGGTAGGAAATGGACAAGTGTCAAAAGATCTTGAAGATAGTTAAGTTGGTTATATTGTTACTTAGAGTGTAAGCTACCAAATGATAGTATAAATATCTTGTAACTAAAAAGAAAATATACTACAATTCTCAACAGATTTCTCTCTCTAATATCTTCGATCTTCTACTTATCTCTCTATCTCTTTCTTCCTTTTTGCTTCTGTATAACCTTCTTCTTCAATAACCTCTTATGGTTTATAGGGCTTAGCCTCATAATGGACTAGCAATAATGTGATTCAAATTCGCCTTTGGCGAGAATGGAACCTAAGAACTCTTACTTAAAGGAATACCACTATTTTGTGGTTTTTTAGTGCGACTTCCTCCAAGATGCCACACCCATTCAATGGATTGATTTCGACATTCAAGCAATTTGCAGAATTACTGAGGATACTCGTGAGTTCTTGCTCATATTGGTCGACAGGCTACCATTGTTGCTCTAAATAATTTGGCTCTGCCGGCTGTTAAGCAACATAAAGAGAACCGAGAGATCACAGAGAAGAAGATAACAGAAGAGGTTTAGAGAGAGAGATAGAGAGATCACAATTCTATTTTCTTGATTAGTTGAATGGTTACAATAGATAGTTGCTATATAGATGAGTCTTAAGCTAACTGCCTTAACCAACTCAGTCTATTACCAACAATCCTAACTAATTATTCTAACAGCCACACTCTTAACTGCCTTATGTATTTGGTTATTTACATGTGTCATGATCCACACCCTCCATATCCTATATACTCTAACATCCCCCCGCAAGCTCATGGTGGCCCAAGCATGAGATTGTTGCAGTGAGTCTTGAACAATGGCGAACTCAGACCTTTGGTAAGAATATCAGCAAACTGAACCAAGAGCTTCTTACTTGGAACCCGTTCTCTCACAAAGTGAACATCAACTTCAATATGTTTGGTGCGCTGATGTTGAACTGGATTAAAGGATAGTGCGATTGCCGAAAGATTGTCACAAAAAAGAACTGGGGGGTGAGGAATATGAACTTGTAGAACTTGAAACAATTGTTGCAGCCAATCCAATTCAGCAGCAGTGGATGAAAGGGCGCGATATTCAGTTTCAGTTGATGACCTTGATACGGTTTGTTGTTTCTTTGAAGCCCAAGAGATAGGATTGTTACCAAGAAACACCACCAAACCTGTTGTAGACCGCCTATCATTAGGGTCTCCAGCCCAATCTGCATCACTAAACGATCTAAGTGTTAAACTGCCTTTTATATATCGAATTCCATGTGTCATAGTCCCTTTGAGATACCTCAAGATTCTCTTCACAGCCAAGTAATGAGAAGCCATTGGAGACTGCATAAATTGACAAACTTGATGAACTGAAAAGGCTATGTCAGGTCGGGTAAAAACCAAGTATTGTAAGGCACTAACAATAATTCTATAGAGGGTTGGATGATTAAATGGGTCCACATCATCCTTCAATAATCTGTTATAAGGTAAACAGGGAGTGGCACATGGTTTAGATTCAAGCATTTCAGTTTTCTTCAACAAATCGTGCACATACTTCTCTTGAGATAAGAATAACCCTTCAGCTGTTCTTGTGATTTGTATCCCAAGAAATTAATGGAGAGACCCCAGATCTTTGAGATCAAATTCCTTTGTTAAATCTGTAATAACCTGTGCAATCATCTTAGGGTCATTGCCAGTGAGGATTATGTCCTCAACGTATAGCAACAAAATCACAAGTGAAGAACCAGAGCTCTTGACAAAGAGTGATGAATCAGCATATGTATTATGTAACCCCAATGTAGGCAGAAAGCTGGTGAACCTGTCATTCCAAGCCCTTGGGGCTTGCTTGAGGCCATAGAGAGACTTGTGTAATCGACAAACTTTAAGAGGATGATGATGATCTTCAAAGCCAGGAGGTTGGGACATATAAACTTCTTCTTGAAGAAAACCATGAAGAAAGGCATTTTTTACATCTAATTGATGTAGGGGCCAATCATGATGAGCTGCCAAAGCTAAGACTAACCTGACAGTTGTTGGTTTAACAACCGGACTGAAGGTTTCACCATAATCAAGTCCATGCTCCTAATTAAATCCTTTTGCAACCAGTCTCGCTTTATACCGCGCAATTGTCCCATCAGAATTCCTCTTGATTTTAAAGACCCACTTGCAGCCAACAAGATTTTTGTTATAAGGAAGATCTACTATACTCCAGGTTCCTTGAGAATGTAAGGCTTCAATCTCTTCAGTCATAGCCTTATGCCACACTGGTTCTTTCAAACCTGACTTATATGTGGCAGGCTCGGTTGTAGTAAGATCAACCCCTCCAGAATCACAAACTGATGCATATAAGGCTTTATGCTTCACAATGCCACTTTTGGATCGAGTCTGCATCGGATGGAGATTCATAGGTGGAATCTCAAGAACAACTTGAAGTGTCTCAGGACATAAATCAAGGGCCACAAGAGAAGGTGTAGAGAAGGATGGAGCAGCAATAATGGACTGTGAGGTAGGTGGGGATTAGTCTTATATGAGCTAGAAGAGTGGGACAAATCTGTGGACTCAATAGATCTGTGAAGTGACCCTGTATGTAAGAGAGGTGATTGACAATTGGATGAAGGTGACTGTGCATGCCCTTGAGGTGATGAATATGAAGTATCCCTAAACGAAGATGAAGTTTGCACTCTAGAGGTTGAAATTGGTGAGACAAGGATATTTTGAAAGGTTGGAGTTGGTAATGGTGCAGTGTCAAGTGATGGAGTAAGAGCAATGACCTTAGAGGTTGGGTAAATTGGTAGTGATGAGAATGGAAATTCAAGTTCATTAAACAGGACATGTCTCGAAATGTAGGTTGTTTTGGTTTGTAAATGATAACAGAAATAACCTTTATAATGAGAAGCATATCCTAAAAATAAGCATCGAGAGGTTTTAGGTTGCAGTTTGGAGATGTTATATGATTTAAGGAAAGGATAACACGAACAACCGAACACCCTTAAGTGAGAAAGGTCAGGGACATCTTTATATAGAAGTTCAAATGGTGATTTGTTTTGAAGGACAGTGGTTGGCATTTTATTGATCAAATAGGTTGCAGTATGACAGGCATAGGTCCAAAATGATGGGGATAAATGAGCAGTTTGCAACAAAGTAAGGGCAGTCTCTACAATATGTCTATGTTTTCGTTCAGCCAACCCATTTTGTTCAGGTGTATAGGGGCATGAAAGCTGATGAAACACACCTTGTGCAGTAAGAAAAGCTTGAAACTTTTTGCTTATAAACTCTCCTCCTCCATCACTTTGGAAAGTTTTAATTTTGGTTGTAAATTGAGTGCAAACATAATGATAGAAGGAGACAAATGTAGGGAAAAAAAAATCAGATTTATTGATTAAGGAAAAAATCCAACTGAATCTAGTACATTCATTTGTGAACAGAACATAGTATTTATAACCATCTACAGATTGACAAGGTGCTAGACCCCACAAATCACTATGTATCACCTCAAAAGGAACCACATATTTTGATTGAACAGACTGAAAAGGTAACTTGCTAAATTTCCCTTCTAAACAGTTTTGACACAATGTGGAAGGTGTATCATGGACAGTGACTATGTTCGACTTCTTAAGCATTGTAGAAGAAACTGAATTGGAAGGATGACCTAGTCGATTGTGCCAAAGAGTTGAATTGACTAATTCCCCAAGCAAGCCATGAGTTTTGAATTGGATGCATATTGGTTTGGTAGAAGGGATGGAATGGGGTAGAGTCCATTATTGCATGCTCCTTGGAATAGAACTCTCCATGTGGCCTTGTCCTGGATCCAAAAACAGAATGCATCGAATATTAGCCAACAATTATTGTCTAAACATAATCGATGCACAAATAAAAGATTATGAGACAGTTTGGGCACATAAAGAACTGAGTTCAATTTCAAAGGATAAGGAGAAGTCCTTAAGAGAGATGTGCCAACGTGAGACACTTGCAAACCTTCCCCATTTGCAGTCTGAACAGTTTCAGTGACTAGATATGGTGATGCCAAGCTTAGATTCCTCATATCAGTAGTCATATGGTTTGTGGCCCCAGAATCCGTGAGCCAAACTTCAGGTGAATATTGTGTTGTGGTGGCCAAAGGGACAGAGTTGGACATTTGAGAAGACATCATGTGAGTAGATGGCACTAAATTTGAGTATGTAGTATTCATGGCAGCCATATGTGGGACTTGATTGGGAGATTTATTCCTGAAGAAACAGGTTCTGGCAGTATGATTTTTCTTGTCACAGATTTGACAAGGCTCAACAGGTTCAGCATCTCTATAGTTACAAGTGGCAACAGAATGACCATGTTTAGAGCAAATCTGACAGATAACATTTGAAGAAGAAGCACCATTATGATAGGAAGATGGAGTCCCAAGAATTCCAGGTGCAAAATCATGGACCACAGGCTTATAATATCTCTGTCCTTGATTGTTGTTAAATTTCCCTTTCCCTTTATACTTTAACCGATTTCCACCATTGAAAAACTTGGATTGTCCAGGTTGACCAGTAAATCCAAAATTACCACCATTGTTGATTGTCGGAGAATGACTATGAAGACCATTTGTAGAAGAATTCCCAACAGCATAACTTTGTGATCCTTGACTATTGTTCTTGGCCATCATTGCAGACATAAATGGCATTGAGGCAGTGTTCTCAATAGTGGCTTCCTCTGCAAGTAATTGAGAACGAAACTCCTTGAGAGATATAACATTTTCCCTTCCACGAATAACACATCTGAACGTGTTATATTCGGCAGGAAGACCATTGAGGGCCAATATCACAATATCTTCATCGGCAAAGATAACTCCTGCAGCTGCAAGAAAATCTCGGGCTGTTTTAATATGTTGAAGATACATGGACACAGAATCAAAACCCTTTTTGATGTTCTGAAGGTCAACTTTCATCTGAAAGATGGATGTACGACTAATAGTAGAGAATTGTTCTTGAAGCCGAATCCAAAGATCCCTTGAGCTAGTGCTGCCTATGGCACAAGAAATGGCTGAGGATGACAGAGTTGCAGTAAGAAGTTGCATGAGAGCCCTATCATGCATCTTCCAAATCTTATACTCATCAGTTTCAGTTTGTGGAGTTGAAGATGTAGAGGTTAGATCCGAATTAGGAGACCCAGATGAAGAAAACTGAGGAGGACACACATTAGTGCCATCGACAAACCCCATGATTCCATATCCTTCAAGCATTAATTGCAACTGAAACTGCCATTGAAGATAATTGGAATCATCCAACTTCACAGTAACTGAATTAGAGACTGATGCAATCATATTGGTAATCGGTGATTGCAATATTTGCAATTGATTTGTAGTGATCATCTTGATAGAATCTGAGTGAGACAAAGATCAAACACCTGGTGTGCAAAAATTCACCAAGAACAAATCAGAGAATTGGGACAAGAGAGACGCCCAAAATTTCCAGAACAAAACAGAGAATCAGTATATTGAGGAAGAAGATAGTAGCGGAAGCAGACCAAGAATCGAGAAAGCACGAATGGATTTCAAGACGATGATACCATGTTAAGCAACATAAAGAGAACCGAGAGATCACAGAGAAGAAGATAACAGAAGAGGTTTAGAGAGAGAGAGAGAGAGAGAGAGATATAGAGAGATCACAATTCTATTTTCTTGATTAGTTGAATGGTTACAAGAGATAGTTGCTATATAGATGAGTCTTAAGCTAACTGCCTTAACCAACTCAGTCTATTACCAACAATCCTAACTAATTATTCTAACAGCCACACTCTTAACTGCCTTATGTATTTGGTTATTTACATGTGTCATGATCCACACCCTCCATATCCTATATACTCTAACACCGGCTAGGGTTTAGTTCATTGGTTTGAAGAGCTTTCTTGTTTTACTTTGATCAATGACATGTTGCTAGTTGTCATTTATTTGACAAATTCAGAAATGAGGTATTAAAGGGCTGCTTGATTAGACTGTGTTTATGGAGCTTATAATTATGTCAAATTGTCTGTGATGATAAGGGGGCGGTTTGAGGCGCCCTTTCAATGAAGTTGACTTAGTGTCAGTGCGCATCAAGCTTCACAAGTTGAAGCTGCTTCTGCGAAAGAGGGGATTTTGTGGTTTTTGAGTGCGACTTCTTCCAAGATGCCACTCCCATTCAACGGACTGATCTCGACACTCAAGCAATTTGTAGAATTACTGAGGATATTCGTGAGTTCTTGCTCATATTGGTCGACAGGCTATCATTGTTGCTCTAAATAATCTGGGTCTGTCGGCTACGGTTTAGTTCATTGGTTTGAAGAGCTTTCTTATTTTACTTTGATCAATGACATGTTGCTAGTTGTTACTTATTTGACAAAGAAATGAGGTATTATCATTTTATTTTCAGTATTCAGTTTTTTATATGTGAAAATCGAAAGCTATTTTTTTGAGTTTCAAAAATTTCTTTGGTTTACCGCTTTGAAAACGAAAACAGTAACTAAAAACTAAAAGCTGAAAGTTTTCAAACTAGCCCTAATAAATAAAGCGTACATAGTATTTTTTTTAGTATAATTATTTATGTACATTTATGTATGAGAAATTTTGTTTGGACCCAACCTTTTTATATCTACACCCAACTAACAAATATTTTCTACTAAACTTTCAAATTTGCCCTTAAATAAATAAGAATGAGAAAATAAATATTAAAGTTTTTATCTTTACATCCAATAACCCTAACTCACATCACCACTGCACCTTCATTTTCTCTGGTGAACCTAGTCCAGGCACTGTGACCACTGGTGCTCTTGTTTTTCCTCTCTCTTTTGGATCTAACTACCCAGAAAAGAAAAAAATCCAGTATGGAACGGAGAGGATCTCTTTCCTTGGCGTTCCCACTTTCTTGAGAATAATAGTGTTAATTTCATTTCCGTAAATCAATATGTGAAGAAAAAGGGCTTATGCATATGATGCGGAGGGGACCTCTAAACCCTAATAGGTTCCCTTATGTTCTTAATTAACCCAAGGTACCTTATGTTCATAACCCAAGATCCTTACGTCGATTGAAATAAAAAAGGGTTTTGCAACTTAAGTTTGCTTTAAGATTCACATTAGGACTCTATACCATTTGTTCTCCAGTCTTGATTTGTCAATTTTAGTGTTGTTGGCACTTGAGTTGGGTTCGTCGGAAATAATGGAGGCATGCAGTTGTGGTCGTGGGGTTTGGGTGTAGAGATTCAAAGAAAACTTCAACTTTTATTATTTAAGGACAAATTTGGAAGATCAGAGAAGTAAAAATATTAGTTGGGTGTAGAGATAAAAAAGTTGGGTTAAAATTTCCCTTTATGTATTTACATATTTTGTATCACAAATTTCTTTTAACATTTTCTCATTTATGTTCATTTATAATTAAAGAACTAAATATGTACATATTAATAAAATTAAAATTTAATGTAGAAAGATTAAATAAAAATACACATTAAATAACAAAAATTGAATATAAATTTTAATAAAAGTACACTTCAAGGGATTAGATTGAATATCTAATCTAGCACCAAGTTTTTTTTAAATTTTGATCTTTTGTAAGGACTACTGTTCAAAAACCCTTTTGAGAAATCATCTACAATTAAGACAGTGAGATTGATTAATAATTTAGGTTCTAAACCAAATTAAACTAATTGTTCACGATTACTATTTTTCGCCGTAATAATCTTTAAACAGATCAATTGACTAAAAGATTTTTCTTTTTTAAATTAGAAACAAGGTTTGTTACAGAGCCAAACTATTTTTATTTATGCAAAAGTCGCATGACTTCTTTAAATCCCTGACTCAAAAATTTAACCAAAATTTTTATTTCGGAAACTAATTTCGGTGATAGGCCAATATTAAACTCTTGTTTAATTAACTAACACTAATCATAATTTATTTAATAAATTCTTAATTTCTCACATAACCTATAGCTAAATTTATTTAACAAAACATAAGGTTCAACTGACACACCCCAACCAGAGTCAAGGCGTGCTGGCCGTCACCAAAGGTGACATAACCAAACGTGCAAGCACTACAACAGTTTGGGTCTTTTACGACTTGAAATATACGGCGTACAATATTGGTATGCCTTAAATTATATTATTCACGATATTCGTAAAGTTCATGTCGTAATACTTGCATATAATCTAGCATTCACGACATCACTTTTGTGCAAGTCGTTAAATAAAAATATTTACGGCTTAAGCATTGTGTGTCGTATTTGACAATTTACACGATGTACTTTTCTGCTCTTTTAAGGCATCACGTTATGTCGTAAAGTGAATTTTCTATATATTTGGGTCATTACCCCTTAAGACACGAATGACACATCGTAAATAATGGCTTCTAACTTCCCGCCTACACTTTCCCACTCCACACCTAACATTTGTCTCAAACTTCTCCCTCTTCTAGCTTTGCGCCTAAACTTTCAAGTTTAGAGTTTTATTTTCATTTTGCTTCACAACTTTTTAAAGAAGCATTAAACTTAGGCTAAATAGCCAAAATGGTCCTTGAGATTTGCATAACTCATCACTTTGGTCCTTAACATTTCAAATCGATAAAAGTGGTCCTTGAGATTGTTAACCATCCATCATTTTAATCCTTCTGTTAAAAACTCCGTTAAGTGTCCCGGAGCTCTTGGCCGGAAGTTTAGATAATTTTCAAAGCTTCGTAACTCAATCATTTCTTAATCAAATTCGACCCATAATATATCAAAATGAAGATAGGAAAGTGTAGAATAAGATTATATCTATTTGGAAGCCCAATGGCTGCCAGAGATAGCCAGAAAATAGCCTCAAAGTTGACTGGTCCAAAGGAAAACTGGGTAAACTTTAAACGTTCATAACTTCTTCAATACTCAATGAAATCAAGTGATTCAAAAATGAAAATCATACTTCTTGACGAGACGAAGAGAATGGCACCTTTTTAGACAGCTAACTCGCCATGGTTTGGCCGAAAAATAGCTGGAAAGTGGCTGTCTTGGTCTCGAGTTAGCCACTTTCAAGCTATTTTCTGGCCAAACCACGGCGATTTAGCTTTCTACAAAGGTACCATTCCCTTCCTCTCGTCGAGAAGTATGATTTTAGTTTGTGAATCACTTGATTTCATTGAGTATTGAAGAAGTTATGAACGTTTAAAGTTTACCCAGTTTCCGGCGAGTTTTCGAGTTTTCCCTCCGACCAGTCAACTTTGAGGCTATTTTCCGGCCATCATCGGTAGACATTGGGCTTCGAAATAGTTATAATCTTATTCTACACTTTCCTATCTTCATTTTGATATATTATGGGTCGAATTTGGTTAAGAAACGATTGAGTTACAAAGCTTTGAAAATTGTCCAAACTTTCGGCCAAGAGCTCCGGGACATTTAACAGAGGAAGGACCAAAATGATGGATGGTGGACAATCTCAGGAACCATTTTTATCGATTGGAAATGTTAGGGACTAAAGTGATGAGTTATGCAAATCTCAGAGACCATTTTGGCTAGAGGTGGGCACAGTCCGGTTTAGCCCATTCCACCCTCAAAATGGAACCAAAACCGGAAAATTTCAACGGTTCGGTTCGGTGCGGTTCCGCTTAAATTTATTACTAAAACCGTACGTTTCGGTCCATGACGGTTCCAGTTCAGTTCATGCCGTTTTACGGTTCTAACCAAAATTATATATATTGTTTTTTTCTAATTTTCTACTTCTAATACCAAACACATATTTCAACCACAAATTCAAGTCAATTTGAGTTTCCACTACTAGATCTACAAGATTTGTGACCGGATGATAGAAAATGTGCATATAAATATAAATCAAAAGATAGAAAGACTCATATCAAGACCAAAGTGTAGATCTTAAACTAAAACTAAAATGTATATAATGCATAATATACTGGAAAAGAATGAAGAAAAATAATGTAGGGGTAGAAAAGTGATAAAACAACAAAGGAGGGGAAGAGAAGTGAAGAAAAATATTGGGCTTATGCACATGGACTTCTTGGAAAAATGTCTTATTTATATAAAAATAATAAAATAATAATTTATATTAAAAGCGGTTTGGTCCGGTTCCTCTGGTTCTTAATATTTCCAAATCGGAACCGGAACCGTTTGAAACGGTTCGGTTCGGTTTTTGTTTCGATTTTGACTTTTTTTGTCAACATGGTTTTTTACGGTTTTTTTTGTCACGGTTCGATTCGGTTTTCCAATTTGGCAGTTTTTATGCTCACCCCTAATTTTGGCTATTTAGCCTTAAACTTAAAAACTTGATTCCCTCTCCCTTTCATAAACGTCCAGCTCCTCTATTCTCTCTGCTCTCTTCCCCTTTATTCTCATGTATCCTCTCCCCTCTTCTCTTTCACGCAACAGTACCTCCGTCTTCCGGTCACCAACGACCGTCAAATCATATCTCCAGAATCCTCTACCCATCATCTTTCCAACCCTCAAGTTCGTTTCTACAAATTCGTAGCCGAATTCTCTTAATTTTAGATCTAAGCAACAGTGACCGCGGGCTTTCCAGCCAATTTCCGGCCAAGTCTGCCGGAACTGAACCTCAACCTAATGATATGATTTGTAATTAGTGATTAGCTTAATCACTATTAAAGGTTTTAATCTTGGGATTATTTGGCCTATTCCTGTTTTAGTTAAGTTTGTTCTAATTAGCCAGCTGGCATGATGAGTTGTGACTTGTATAAGAGCACTAGCTCTCACTATTGTAATCAAATGAGAATTTACACAAAAAGAAATTAAACATAAAAATATTTGGAGTTCTGCTCCTTCTTCTCTCCTTCCCTCTTCTTCCATAGCTTTCTTGTGCTACTTGCAGGTTGATTAAGGGAATTGAGAATTGGATCGAACCAATGGTATCATTCTTCTCGACTCATGGTTTCCCTTCTGTGCACGCCCACCCGACCCGTCTTCTAGCCATGGATGCACGCCTCTCAACTACAATCAACTCTCTTGTAGCTTCGATGTGTGCTGACCTCCGTGCAATTGGGGATTTTGACTCTGCTCTCTACAAGGCTTTGGATTCTGCAGTCGCACCACTCCACCGTAACCTTGCTCTGTTATGCCATGACTTGGCTTTAGGTGCTGCGGAAGGTTCCGGTCCAGCCTCGATGTTTTCCGATGCCGCTGCATCCATCAATCTAGGTCACAAGACACTTCAAAATGTTGGCCAACATGACGGAAACGGCAGCCCACATCGAATTTCATCATTAACATCCGTCGATTCTGTTCCGCCGTTGCTCTCTTCTTCACCATTATTATAAGCAATAGCAATTTCTCCTGTCCAGCCATAGTTGAACTTGAATGCTTCAATGGCAGCACACACCAACAATAATAAACCATTTTTAAGCAGCCAGGAAACTCCAACCAGTGGGCAGGGTCTAAGTTTTACCCCAACCCCGATGTCTGCTATCAATGCTACAGACGACTCATTTTCGACCCCGTTGTTGTCGGCTGGCGTTGAATCGCTAGTTGTTGATCACAATCCGCTTCTATGGTTTGGGATCCACAACGGAGAATGCAGCCCACCGCGAATTCAGAGTTCACACCGGATCGAATTCCCTCGATTCTCTATCGAAGATGATCCGTTCTCCTGGATCTCCAGGGCGGAGCAAATTTTTGCCCACTTTAACACTTCTGCATCTCCAAACTTCAAAATTACCTCATCTCATCTAGACAACGAAGCTTTGCAGAGGTTTTGTTGGCACAATTGCATTCCCGCTACATCTCGTTGGGAGGAATTTATAAGAGCTTTCTGTTGAGATTTTGGCCCCTCCAAAATTGAGGAGTATAGAGATTACTGGAGCTTCAACTCATAGATTATCTGCCTCTATATGTTGCCCTCAAACCATATGAACACCACGAAACGTCGACATGAGGTATTGACATCCTTGCTTTCCAATTTTAAAAATCAGATGGACAAATTGTATTGGATTTTGCAGTTTATTCTGGCATATTATACTGGTGTTATTGTGATCATGTATGAAGACTTCTTAACTGATAAATGTGCATGGGTTAATTGGTATCTTGTGGGAAAAATTGTGAAGAAAGAATTTTATGCATTAGAACTGTTTGATGAAATGCCAAAGAGAGAGTGTGAGGATTTTAGGGGCACCTATCTTGAATTCATATTCTCTCTCAAGTATCACCGGGAAATCAATTTTGGTGCCTTAACTATCGATCTACATGTTGTTTTCCCTGTGTTATTCAATAGTAACCTCAACTTTCGGCCAGTATGGGATCCTAGAGATGCATTGGCTCAAGCTGTAAAGCTGATGCTCTATCTTCAGTGCAAGGAGGGCAAGCACATGGATAATTTCTTCGATGTTCAAAGATTTTTGCAGCAGTGTCTCGTAACATAAGAAGAGCATTGCTTTATGAGATTGAGCAGTACAAAAATGAAGCCTTAGTTGAGCAACTTGGTTGTCTTGACATCCAACTCCACTGTTCTGATTTCCATTCGGAAACAAATAATGAAGGAAACTGGTCCAAAGAGCACAATGGAGTTATTATTACTGTAGCTATGTTGCTATTTGTTTGTACAAATGTTCCCATTGTACAAGAGAGCTCAATTCCCCAATACATGGCTGAAGTGGCAAGGCATGTGATTACGGTTGCTCCTGATACTACTAAAGGACTTGGTTGCATAGCAAGGAGTGATGAAGGGTTGGTGCAATTTCAGTGGCTTAATCATAGACTTAAGCTAGTCAAGAGGAACTATGAGTTCCCAACTCTGTATACTATGGATTGGCATGACATTGAATTCAGAATCTCTGAAGGCATTGATCTTATTGCAATGTCAGTTGTAAACAGTGCTGAATCTGTGAAGCAATTGAAAAATCACCTATTCACCAAATCAGCCAAATCCATAAGAGTTTTTGCTATGATTGAGAGTTTGGAATCCCTTCAGAATTTGGAAGAAATTATAAAGGCATTGGATAGAATCAAAGTTGCGAGAGTTGACCTTGGAGTTGAGATCCCACTTGAATAGATTCCAACTATCCTAGAGGGAATAACCAATGTATACAGGCAGCTTAACAAACTAGTTACTGTAGCTTATCAGTTTCTTGAATTAGTGATAGAATACCCAACTCCAACCCATGCTAAGGTTGCAGATGTTTCTGAAGTTGTTCGACACTATGCATTCAATATTGTCAGAAGTATTTCCATTGTTGAATCCTTATTTAATGCCTTCAGCCAACAATGGTTTAGTGTGAAGCTTATATATGCATTATGCTGCTTGTTAATTCTTATCCTTAGAATTGTTGGGATGCACTATGTGGTCAATTTGGTGGGAGGCTTAAAAGAACCTATAAAAGCGATGGCTGCCATTGAGTCCATTGCTTTAGTGTTAGCATATTTCACTAACAAAGGAATTATTACTTTATTGCTTTACTATGGTGGAAGAATTGGTTACGGGAAAGAAAATCATGAAAGGCTGCTGGGCAAATGGGAAGTTGTGGATGTCAATGATTGTTGCAGCTGTGCTTTATATTTGGTGGACTCTGGGAAGATATATGGCAAACACCTCTATACTACTAAGAACTTCCATGTGGAAGGCTCGAGCACTGTGTCTTCTAGGAAGCCTGTGATCTTTGCAGACGAGACATGTGCCTCCCAGACTGCTGCACTGGAAAATGCTAATTTTGCACCTGTCTTTGTTCAAGGATTTCTAACTTCCGTGCGCAATCGGTATCAACTATTCATGTCAGCTGTAGTGTATACTGCTGATGAGAGTTTCGAATCCATAACCAACACACAAATTGAATTACAGCCGATAGAGTTAAATGCACAAAATTTTGTCAAATTCAAAGTACAGAACAGTGACTACCCCATTGGACCATTGCAGAAAAAATAAAGCAAGTTCATTTTTAACCTTGAGGACAAGGTTGTTCTTGAAGGGGGGAGTAATGATATGATTTGTAATTAATGATTAGCTTAATCACTATTAAAGGTTTTAATCTTGGGATTATTAGGCTTATTCCTGTTTTAGTGAAGTTTGTTCTAATTAGCCAACTGGCATGATGAGTTGTGATTTGTATAAGAGCACTAGCTCTCACTATTGTAATCAGATGAGAATTTACACAAAAAGAAATTAAACATAAAAATATTTGGAGCTCTGCTCCTTCTTCTCTCCTTCCATCTTCTTCCATAGCTTTCTTGTGCTACTTGCAGGTTGATTAAGGGAATTGAGAATTGGATCGTATCACCTAAGAGGTAAAAATGATCCTCTCCTCAGGGGTTGTTCTCTAGTGTAAGTGCTTTCTCAAAATAAAAACTTTCAGTTGTGAGGTCGATTCTAGATTTCAATTTTTAATTCTGTTTTCTGTATGCATGTCGAAGATTGGGAACAAGGAAGGTGAATTAAGGTTGTTTCCAACCTGGGCCGAGAAGAATGGAAGGTTGTGTGGATAATCCCTTTGCCTTAGAAGATTTCTTTGGTCCCTTCAAAGACAAGATTCCATGGTAATCCCTTTGCCTTGTAAAATTGACATAATTGATGCCCCTTATTCTAGGAAAACGAAAATTTGGTGTTTAAGATTGTTTGTTTTTATGCTGTGTCTCCAGAAAAATGAAAAGCTGGTTTTTCAGAATTTGAAAATTGATCTGTCTCCAACAGGTTATGAATAGATGAATATAAAGTTGGCATAGGCGATTATTAATAACACTAAAGAATCAATGAAACCTTGAGAATGAAGAAATCGAAAAACAAGTAGTAAGAGGAAGAGAGACAGACGTTTCTGTATTCAATGGATAATAGAAAGTTTTGTTTTTACATGATACTGCTCTAAGTCTCTAAACAAAGCTTATATAGAAACTATGATGAGCAAATTTACACTTTTACCCTTTTAACTAACTCTAACTGTTTTTCAACAAACTCAATCTAATCCAAAGTTATTTGGTTAATACTCCCCCCTCAAACAGAATTGGGATCTCCCAAATTGTGTTTGCAGCACTAAAGGAATGATTGATCATGGCAAGGATGAGGAGTTGACACTGATATGATCTTTGTCTGCTGCTTTTGGCACTTGTAATATCTGTGAACATTGTTGATTACCACCAGGCACGCCAATATGAAGATTTGCACAGTGGTGAATGAACACTGGACTATGCAAACCTTTAGTGAACACATCGGCTACCTGCTCATTTGTTGATATGTACTGAACAGCACGATCTCCCTTTTAGACTTTCTCACGAACAAAGTGATAGTCCGTATCGAGATGTTTAATCTTCGAATGGAACACTGGATTGGAACATTGGGCCAGAACTGAGAGATTATCACAATGTAAAGTAGGAGGTAGTGTAAGAACTTGATGCACATCCTTAAGAAGAGAACGAATCCAGAACACATAAGCAGCACAATGTGCCAAGGTTTTGTACTCGGCCTCTGTGGAACTATGAGACACTGTTGCCTGTTTCTTTAACTGCCATGAAACCGGATTTGAACCCAAGTAAACTACATAGCCCGTAATGAACCTTCTTGTATTAATGTCTGCTGCCCAGTCAAAATCAGAGTATGCATTTATCTGAAAATCAAAAGAGTGAGTGTATCGTATACCATAGTTTGCTGTACCCTAGAGATACCTTATGATTCGTTTCACCAGATGCATTTGTGACTCAGTAGGATTGGTCATATATTGGCACACAACATTGACAGAGTGTGCTATATCTGGCCTAATAAAAGTAAGATACTGCAGGGCTCCAACCAGACTCCTATAATGTGTAGGATCAGACAATGGTATTCCCTCAGTTGTAAGTAATTGGGAATGTGGTTTGGAAGGTGTTGAGGTTGGTTTACAGTGCTCCATTCCAGCCTTTTTCACCAATTCCTTCGTATACTTTGACTGATTCACAAATAAAGATCCATCTGCATTATAGTGAATCTGAAGTCCCAAGAAATATAACAATGTGCCCATATCTTTTAAATCAAACACATCTGCAAGACTGTCAATCACAGATTGAATCTTCTCAGTATTTGACCCAGTCAGGATGATGTCGTTAACATATAAAAGGAGCAAAATAACATCACTCCCATTAGCTTTCACAAACAAACTTGTATCAGACATCGAAGTTTTAAACCCGAGAGCATGTAAAAAACTAGTAAACTTGGAATTCCAAGCTCTTGGAGCTTATTTCAATCCATATAACGACTTCACGAATCTGCACACATGATTTGGATGTTTTTTATCCACAAACCCTTAGGGTTGTTTCATATACACTTCTTCTTCAAGCTCCCCATGCAAAAAGGCATTTTTAATATCTAACTGTCTTAAACTCCAGTGAAATTGTGCTGCCAATGCCAGGATAAGTCTTACAGTTGAATGTCTAACCACAGGACTGAAGGTTTCTAAGTAATATATCCCTTGCTCTTGACTAAAACCTTGTGCCACCAATCGAGCTTTGTATCTTGACATTGTCCTATCAGGATTCCTTTTTACTTTATAGACCCACTTACAACCTATCATTATTCTATCACTTGGAAGAAGAACAAGTTTCCATGTACCCTGAGACTTTAGGGCATCATACTTCTCCTGCATAGCTTTTTGCCATTGAAAGACTGTTGATACAGCTTTAAAAGTTTTTGGTTCCTCTACTTCATGTATGTCAGCCAAGAACGAAAAACCGCATGATATAGAGCTATTTGACTCCCCAATATCACCATCCAGAAACTGAAGAGATTCTAGTTGAGGTAATGTAGCCAGAAATGATGTGTAATCTCTCCTTATGATAGCACCAGTCTTAAGTCGAGTTTGAATAACATTATTCTGTGACTGAGATTGAAAGTGTGTATGTGATGAAGGCAAAGAAAGAATTACCTGAAGCTGAGCAGGATCAAGGACAGGAAGCAAGGGACCTGCACGTGGAGATGAGAAAAGAGTTTCTGTAGATGTCTGTGTTTCAAATCCCAAGAACTGCCTGTGTTCGAAGAAGAAACTGGTGTCTGTGCATCATGATGAATTGCAGTGGATGAAGAACTATGAACAATCCCATTACCAGAAAAAGATTCTTCCTAATCATTTCGAGGACTTGAATTTCCATGATCTGAAGATCTTTGTTGCACTGGAATAGGTACCACTATACTTATATACTTAGATTGAGCTGGAATATGTTCTTGAACTGTAGATTTTACCAGTGCATAAGGAAATACACTTTCATAAAAAACAACATGTCTTGAGATGATATATTTCTTATTTTGAACATTGTAACAAATCACACCTTTATAGCCTATAGAATATCCTAAGAACACACATTGTGCAGATCTAGGTTGTAACTTATGCACATAACAAGGTCTTAACCATGGGTACACTGCTGAACCAAACACTTTCAAACTTTTCAACTCTGGAATCTTGGCAAATAGTTTCTTATAAGGTGAATCCATAGACAACCCTTTACATGGCATTCTATTAATTAAGAATACAACATGTGCACAAGCATAGTACCAAAAATCAATTGGCAATGCAGCCTGAACAAGAAAAGTAATGGCAGTTTCTACTATATGTCTATGTTTTCTTTCAACTACTCCATTCTGTTGAGGAGTGTATGGGTAGGAAATCATGTGTTCAACAGCTTTTGCATCAAGAAAAGCTTTAAAAGAATGACCTGTGTACTCACCCCCTCCATCAGTTTGTATACATTTAATGACAACACCAAACTGTGTATGAACAAGATTATAGAATTTCAGAAAAATGCTATACACATCTGATTTGTTATACATTGGAAAAATCCAAGTATATTTTGTATATTGATCAACAAAAGTTACATAGTATCTATACCCCTCTGTTGTTTTCACTAGAGAAGGGCCCCATACATCTAAGTGCACCTTTTCAAATGGTAAACAATACCGATCACTGCTAGGAGAAAAAGGAAGTCTACACATCTTTCCTTGAATACAATGGGTACATATACTATGACTTTCATCTAATTCTAGTGGTATGTTTGACTGTCTTAACATGATAGACATTATTTCATTAGTCGGATGACCAAATTGTTGATGCCACAAAGTTGACTTTACTAATTGCCCAAGAAAAACAGAAGGTTCTTGAATCACAAATTGTGCTCCTCTTAAATTCTTGATAACAAGGATTTGAAACAATTGTCCGGCTCTACTCTTTCCTCTGTACAGGATGTCCCTTGTCTTCTTGTCCTGCACAAAAAATTCATTCACATCACAAATAAACCAACTATGATTGTCAGCACACAATTGTTGAACAGATAGCAAACTTTGAGCTATTTTTGGTACATGTAAAACATTGTTAAGAACAAGGTTATGAGAGTTGGTTTTAATTGTAGTTGCACCAGTATTTGCAATAGATAAACCTGTCTCATTGCCAATTGTGATTGTATCAGAACCTTGGAATGGTGTGACTTGACTCAGTGTGTTGACATCAGCAGTGATATGGTGAGATGCACCAGTATCAACAATCCATGCATCATAAGGAATATGTTGTTCTGTTTGCTGTGCTGCCATTGCTGTTAAAGTAGAAAATGGTTGTTGACCCTGGAAAACATAGTTCCCCTTGTGATAACATTCAAGTGCTGAGTGACCACGTCTACCACAAATCTGACACTCAATTTGAAACCCAGTACTTGGACCATGACCATTTCTGTGAAAACAATTAACTGCAGTATGTCTTCTTTTGTTGCAAATCTAACATTCAATTACTGTAGTGGACCTGTTCTCAGTATTCCCATGCCACCCACTTGAACCATATTGTCTAGAACTACCAGATGAATATCCAGAGGAAGAACCTGTATTGTATCCCTTACCTTTGAAACGAGTGTTAGACTTATAACTAGGATTACCCTTATAATTTGGCTTTTGCATAAATGGAGGTTTTGGACCAGAATTTGGAACATTACCCATATATCCAAAACCATAAGGAATAAAAGAGTGAACTAGAGCAGGAAATTGTTGAGGTATTAAGGGTTGTAGGTATTGCTATTGGAGGACAAATGGTGATGGATATTGTTGCATATAAGGATCAGCAGAATAAGGGTATTGACAAGAAGTAAGAACACCCCCAGTTGTTACTGGTAAATGGCTATGCCCTGCAGGATTAGAACCTGAAGCTGATGAATCACCCTGAGTTGACTAAGACCTTTGAACATATAAGGCAAAAAGATTATGAGACACGCCACTTAATTCTCCTTCAATTTCTTTTTCAGCCCCAAGCAACAAAGCCCTAAATTCTTTCGAAGAAATAGAGGACTCTCTAGCTAATATTACTGTTCGAATTATGGCATATTCTTTTGGTAACCCAGCTAACCCAGCAATTATCACATCATTATCAGAAATTAGTTCTCCAGTAGCAGTTAACTGTTCCCTTATATTTTTCAACCTTAACAAATATCTATCAATTGAATCTCCTCTTTTCTGAATTGTATGCAATTTAGTCTTTAGATGGTTGACTCTAGATTTAGACACTGAAGCAAAACGATCCACAAGATTTGACCAAGCCTTACACGCAGTTACACAACCAAGAACATATTCAATAGCCTCATCAGACAATGTAGCTAATAAAAGACTCAACAATGCCATATCTGTGGATTCCCAGTCAACATAAGCATCAGTAAGTTCAGAAGTAACACCTCTCTCAGTATGAATGACAAATTTTGGTGGACACACAATAGTACCATCAAAATGCCCAAACAATTTATGACATTTCAACACGGACTTAAATTGAATTATCTTCCTTCAATTTTATAGTAATCATTCCCAGCAGATTTTCAACCTTCACACTAGGATTAGTCATGATTTCTCAATGCAACAAACAGAATCGTTCAAGAATCTACAAAACACCCAACTATTCTACAAAATGAATTGATGGAGAGACTGAAACTCCCGCAGTAATCAAGAAAGACTGAAACTTTCTTATGAATCAAGAGAGATTGAAACTCCCGTAGTAATCAAACAAAAGAAATCGTAATCAAATACACAACATTCTGAAATCTTGAACTTCTAATCAGGACTGAAACCCAATTACTCAATAGAAAAACACAATATCACCTGAATCGCAGCTTTTGATGAAAACCCCAAATATCCAAAACTCAAATTCGGCGAAATCCCCTTTGACTCTTCGATTGTGTATAGTAGTAGCGGAAGACCTAGGATCGACAACGGCAGTGAGCCAATGCTGACTCTAATACCATAATAACACTAAAGAATCAATGAAACCTTGAGAATGAAGAAATCGACGAACAAGTAGTAAGAGGAAGAGAGAGAGACGTTTCTGTATTCAATGGATAATAGAAAGTTTTGTTTTTACATGATACTGCTCTAAGTCTCTAAACAAAGCTTATATAGAAACTATGATGAGCAGATTTACACTTTTACCCTTTTAACTAACTCTAATTGTTTTTCAACAAACTCAATCTAATCCAAAGTTATTTGGTTAATAATTATGTTATATAGTGTAGGTTGGAGTTTGATTAATCCATATTTGATATTAATTTTCAATTACTGGTTGATATTTGATTGGTTATCCCTTCTCTGATTAGTATTACCTAGTCATTTGGTTGCTTTGCTTTATTACCAAGTCATCATTTGGGAATTGAAAATTTAGGTCTCATTGTTTTTTAGGAATGGTATAAGGCTCATTTGGGTTTGGTTCTAAACGCTTCTACATTATGTACAAAGGCAGTTATTTACTTTATGTGGCACGAAATTGAGTAAACGTATGATTTTCTTTATCCAAGTAACTACAGAGTATTACAGGAAAATGGAGTTCCAGTTTATGTTCATATTCTTGCAATCGTAGATTAGTTTAGAAGTTTAATTAGAATTTAAGTAGTTTTTGTTAATTTTATCTTTTGTTAGTAGATTATCTAGTCCTGACATTTGGAGTATTGGTAACTGACTAGTATAATTAATTAGTGAAATCAGATACGCAAAGGGAGAATGAAGTTATCATGGCACAATTCTGGTACTCTTTGGGAGTTTTGGTATTGCGAGTCCTGTGTTTGGCTTAGATGTAGGCTTGAATTTGGCTAGTGCTAGTTTATCAAAAATAATAATACTAACTTAGTAATGTTATTTTTATTGCAGGTGTGGGCTTGAATTTAATGTAATTGCTCTTGCTTATGACGCTAGTGATGGTGAATTTTATTTTAGGTATATCGTATAATTTGTCCCTTTATTATGTTTTCTTATTGGTTGCTAACTTGTGTTAATCTTCCATTCAACTAATGCTGAGAATATTGTATAGTTTGCCCCTCTGTTATGCAGAACACACTGAGCAAGGAGCTTTCTACAAGTAAGTTTGATTATGCTAGGAATATATTGTATATTTTGGTTTTTTGTGCCTTGTGTTAATTCTACGTACATGGATGATGTCCTTTGCATTTTCTTGGATGTCGGAGTAGTTTGATCATGTCTAATGCTAGATATGAGCAAGGAGCATTGTGCAACTAAGTTTGATTCCCTTACTAGTTACAAACTGTAGTCATTAATATAATATCAAGTTGTTGTGAGAATTTTCCTAAGTTTCTGAATTTCCTTTGTATTCTTGAGGGTTACTAATCAATCCCAGAGTTGAATTGCTTCTTAACTATTATTGTGTTGGCATCTAGAACATCTTTCGACAATTTCCGCCACAGGAGGCTTCCTTCAGGTAATTTATCTTTTGGCGAATTCATATTAAATTGTTGTTGGCATCTACAATAGCTTTCGACCATTTCCAGCACATATCACCGAAACTTTAGAATCAATAATCTAGAGCGTCTGGTTTAGGCTTTCTAAATCCCAAAGCCTTTGGTTGGAATTGCATGACTATTTTAACATCTAATATGGAAGTGAAATTCAATTCTTATACAAGTAACATGCATGCTTTCTTGTTGACAAATTGGTTAAGCTTTCTTGGATTATTGTAATACTACGGTGTTATTGCAGCTCTTACCCATTTTCTAAATTTTTACTGTTGTTGGTATGGTGCTTTTTTGTGACCAAATTGGATACTCTATGGGCAATGGACATGGAGGATGAGCTTGGGAGATTGCTTGGGGGTGATGCTGCTTTGTAGTCATAATTTGTTTCCTTTGTCAACTTTAGGATGTGCATCAGTTGTAAAGAGGAACAAAACATTTTTTGTTTGTGTCAAAACTTCCAATTGTACTGTAATTGACAATTTTTACAAATTAATTTAAGTATTTGGAGTTTAATGTGTTTGTGGTGATAGTTGTTATCTTTCTATTGTGTTCCTTACAATATTAATTTACATGTAATGAAGTTAGGTTTGTATAAAATGAATTGTTAAAAATAAAATAAAAATCAATGTAAATTACAGCTACAAAATTAGTAGTAATTGTTGATGGTAGTTTTCTTTTTTTTTTTTCTTTTTTTATGTACATTGTGTGCCGTTATTGCTTTTACATTATAACGACACTCAACAAGCGCCGTATCAAATATAAATTACGGCACACATGTATGCTGTAATTGCTTTTGCAGTATTACGACACTCCATTAACATCGTATTTAATATTAATTGAGGTGCGCAAGGCACGCCTTAAAGAGCATTTACGACGTGTTTTGCTTAAATTATTCACGGCTACTAGAGAACGTCGTATTTGATAAAACATCCTTTACGATAGGGGCTTTTATTGCTTGGGGGCTCACATCGTGAATAACCGTTTACGGCGCTCTTTGTGTGCTACAAAATACCAATTCTGTTGTAGTGAAGTGATGTAAGGATGTGAATAAATTAAATTAGGACTTAATTTAACTAATAAAGTGAGTGCGCAGTAATGGGTAGAACCCATAGAATACAAATATTTAGAGCATAGATATCAACAATAATGCAGTCGAAACTACATACGTGTTTAGCACACAATCGAAAACAATTCCTACTTTTAATTGGAGTATGTCAGAATCAACAACTATTCCTCGTACACCACTAACATAATCAGCTAACTAGGACCTAAAGGGGCGAAAAACAGAAGGGTGAGTAGGCACAAAAACAAAGGTTTTCAAAATCCATTTATTTTTGGAACATACTAACCCCTCGCTGTAAAACAAGTATAGTTTCCCCAAAACATACTATGTATAAGTATGAAATCAAATGCATGCCAACAGTAAATACAAAAGTATGCCACAGTACAATAAGTCAACAATAATATAAATATAGGCATGTGCTCCACAATCTAAGCGAGTATGTCAATCGGAGTCACCTAATGTGACATGTACGACTGCACTTATTGCTCATCAATCTAAGCTACCACACGAGTCGGAGTTGCCTAGTGCGATATGTACGACAAGGTTGGGTGTAATAATATACGCTCTAGTGCTACGATCAAATGAAGGCAAGCACTATGCAAGGTCACCTACGAGTCGGAGTCTCCTAATGCGACTTGTATGATAGGGCTAGCACCTACTTGGATCCAAGGCGAGCATGTGGTGCGGACGTGAACATCACACCGGGGTGCAGCAATGATGAGCGAACTATATGAATATGAGCATGCCATAATGATGCAACAATTCCAATCCGCATAATGAACTTACCTGAAATTACCTGCACCTCCCGTAGGGCTACTTTAGCATTTCACAACAGTACAATATTTATGAGCAGGTAAAATGCGTATGCATATGCCATGACAGTATATAAATCTCAACCACGTAACAATATTTTTAAAACTAAATAAATCATGACATAATATGCATAATTCAAGTTAAAAGCATTTTGTGGAAACTATACAATATGCATATATATATATATATATATATATATATATATAAACAAAATGCCCACTCACTGGTATGTCGAAGGATCATAGCCCCCTAGCCTTTCTTGTCCACGTACGTCCTTAAGGTAAGTCTTTCCTATATGCGAAACAACTAATACTAATTAGTTAATAAGGACATACACTAAAAACTAGGAATAACTCCCAATAGTTTGGTCAAACGAAAGGTTTGAATATAGGAAAATGTTCCACTCGAAGTCATGAACCGGTACTTATCAACCACTCACCAGCCGAAGGCCGGACGTGTCATTCAACCCACGGCCACACGCACGGCCATCCGCAGGCACGTGCACTGCAAAAGCTAACAGAACCCTAAAATATTTCGTTAGGAATATTCCATCAGAACTAACAGAATATTTTGTTAAATAGTAACGATGTTACCTGACGTTGTTAGAATATTTCGTTAACTTTGATGGAATATTCTTAGTCTTCTCCAATAAGCTTCGCCGTCTGGTTCGCCGTAAACTGGGGATTTTTTGCCAGTTTCTGGAAAATTTTCAAACCTTAATAACTTCCTCATTTCTCAACTATTTTTAGCAAACTTTACATGGAAATGAAGCCCATGACCTGGAGAATAAATCTATACCTTTTGGAAGCCTAAAAACGAACGGAAAATGGTTTGAAAATGGCTAGAAAGATTTGGCCAAAAACTTGTCTCTAGAACTCGTGCATGCTCGTGTCAACTCTATTCCAAACTTAGTCTAAGGACCTCGATGAGTCGCCTAGAAACTTCCGCAACCTTCAAAACACCATGACTCGACCTACAACTCATCGAACCAAAGCTCACTGAGTCGGGCCTTACAAGTTAAACGTCCAAGACTTGGTCAAAACGTAATCGGAAGGTACAGCTGAGTTCGTAGTGTTGTGAGGAGTACGATGGTGTAGTTTGTAGATTAGATTTGTAAATTTTGATGGTGAGTATGAGTGTTGCAAAGAAGAGGGAGCTCGGGTGAGGTGAGAGAAAGAAGGTGAGAGAGAGACTGACAACTTCTGATTAGGGGAGAGATGCGAGGAGAGTTTCTGATTGGTAATGAGGGTTTTGGGGAAAAATGAGTGAATGTGAGGGATTTGAGTGCATATGGGACAAATTTTTAAATAAGTAAATGGATAGGGTCTGTACAAAGGTGATCAGACGAAATCTATCCAAAATAGTGTTTCCAACACTAAATAATTAATACACCCATGAATAAAACTACTCGTTTTTAACGCACTTTAACATATTGTAACTTTTCCATCACAACTCACGCTCACGCGTTCGTAATAATGAGTACTATGTAATTACAATAGTGAGAAAAATGATTTAAGCATGAATAAACACATCCACATTACCTGCAAACAAGGGCATAAATATCAATTCACATACTCGAGGAGAAATTACATAGAAAATTAGGGACGGGTCATCACATAAACTTTATACCAAACACCCAATCCCTTTTCTTCTTTCTAATTTTCAATAAAGATTAATCTCGGTTATTTTAAGGTTGCATCTAAATCCTGTTAGACTACCTACGTACCATTGAACGAGATCAAGCTTTTCGTAGTTCACCATTCAATCTTAATCCATTTCCAATTATATTCCTAATAAACGAAATATCCAACATTAGTTCTAATGATTAAAACACATCCAATGGATACCAAATTTGTATTTAGAATATCAATTAGCATCGACACACTGGCCACGTGCCACCGTGGGTGGCAGTTTCCGACACACGGAAACCCTAAATTTCGATCAACTTTAAAAATTACCAAATTTTATAGGCAAGTATAGCTCAATGAGAGGAACAACTTTCATACATGGGCTGAAGTCAAATTCGGTCGAGAAATACCTCAAATCACCCTCGAACCGCCGGAAACCCCTGATTTGGGTGTTCTTGATTTGACTCCAAAACAACCCTGACGCCCCAACCAATGCATGGGCTTTGTTCCAGGCCTCAAGGAGAGTCCAAAGGTGGTGGTAATTGAAGGGTTTAGCTTCAAGTTTTGACGAATCGAAGTCAAACCCGTCGCACCCATCGTGCGGTTTCTCTTAAAATTAAACCAATTTCTTCAGTTTTTCGGGTGCAAATGGGAAAGGGAACGACTGGGTTCGAAGTGAGGAGTAATTTGACACTGACCCCATCATCAATGGTGGTTGGAATAGAGAAATGAAGTCGGGTCAGCAGATCGAAAAGGGTCTATGTTCCTCTCTTCTTCATTCTCCCTCATTTCTCTCCTTCCTCCTCCCCCCTCCCCGATTGGGCAATTTCTCCACCCTTTTCTCTTCTTTCTCTTCTCTCATTTCCCTCTCAGCCATCCATCTATCTATCTTTGCTCTTCTTTTCCTCTCATCCCTGCCACACACGTGGCACAACTCATTACTCCAGATTTTCTGGAGCCTTCTAAATTGAAGTAAATTTACCAAAATGTCCTTGACTTTAAATGTTAATAACTCTTTCGTTATAACTTCTTTTCACGAACGGTTTGCGCCTATGCGCTCATAGGACCAAGCTCTACCCAAATTTAACAAGACATAATCTAATATGTATGAGTATAAAATACGTCCTCATATATAAGTAAAACCAACTAGGGCCATTTTCATCTTTTCCACTTATCGATACATTTTACAACGTAAATTATAATAAATTCCGGTAACAAAATTTTAAAATTACTCAATTAAATTTTCATAACCATAAATCGATTTATTTTGTATTTTCTCCACATATTCATAATAATGAATATCAAACTCATATACTTAAATTTTTCAAGGTATTACATTCGACCCCCATTAAAATAAATCTCGTCCCTGAGATTTCCAACCATCGGATAACGAAAAGGGATTTAGAACTAATCCCACCATTCCATTTATAGTTAATAAAATCATAACTTCAGACTACGATTTTATTCAAGCTCAAATAAATAATTCAACGAATTAATTATCATGATTTTCACATCTATACTCAAATTTCCAGCCACATTAATTGGCAGAATAAATATTAGAAATTCTAGCCATACACATTGGCAAAATAAATATCAAACATCAAGCCACAATCCTCGTCGGCTAAATAAATACCAGATTATCCAACCATATCTACCATTGGCTAGATAAATGCTAGCATAAGAACCACAATCATGAGTAAAACTATTTACCATCATTGGCTACACATAGCCATTACCTTGATTCTTTCTCAAAATTTCTGACCACAATCACTAGCAATACTAGACATTAGAAATTTTTTGTCATATTCATATATTCCCATCGTCGCCATCATTGGCCAAATAAATATTAGAATTTCAAGCCATAATCACTGTATGAAAATGATGAATTTAAAACCAATCTAAAATTTCCGTTTATATTAAATGAACTCAAATTCTCATTCTATTATCCATGTCCACCAATAATTCAGTAAATGAAGAAACCTCCATAGTTTTTCCACCATTCCAATTATAATGAACAATTCATAACTTTCATTTATGATTTCTTTCCCGTTCTATAAATTTCATCTTGATTTTCATAAATATTAAAATTTCAGCCATCAATATCATTGGCAAAACAACTATTTCCTCACCTTTTTCTTTTATCCCAATAAGTGACTAGCAACTGGAAAAGATAGTAATATACCTAGTCAATACACATCACATTGACAACTTTGGCCCACCAACTTCGAAGCTCAATTCAGGATCTTATCCCAGGGCTCGGATGACCACTTCACTACATTCCAACCTGCCTAAGGACTTGGCCTAAGGTACTCACTAAGGCACATCTACCACACAAACAACTAGACCTAGAAATATTCTTAAATGCATATGCACGCGTCATCTGACACGTTAATGCTACTACCAGATCATGCGAACCGCCACAAAAATTGAGCTAAAGGTCACCTACTAGAAATTACAGTCATTGTTAATGTCAAATGGCCAATCTAGTCCTGATCCAGCTCATTGATATAATCGAAGTTTCTCCTTCTCCACTACCTATAAATAGATCCAGGCCTTCAAACTTCGGACCTTTGTCAAGTTTAATCTCTACGATTAAACAAAACCTTGAGTGATTCTTCAATCAATCCAACTCTTATATGCACAAACTCAATTGCCTTCAACTACAATCTCAAAGCCTTCCTCGAAGCAAACACTGCCTACGATCGCTGAGATCTAAAACTTTTACAACTTTACCAACCTGTGGTATGATTTGGTTGATGTACCATTCCAACCACCCTGATTTCATTTAAGAGGCATATGTTTTGTACTAAGTCCAATCTCATACTAGTGATCTTGATGGACTCCTCTAGCATTATCTTATCTTTCATGGCTTGCTAAAGTTTTATTGCTTTCATTACATTGCCAGTCAATTTACATTTCAAGTCATGTAGCTCAGCTCTTTGGCCTAGAATTTACTTTGTAAACGTTTGTAATCTTGACTTTCATCACTAAAGGATTGTACTCTGTTTCTCGCTTTAGTTTCCATTTTGCTTTTATTTACTTATTATGTAAGTATACACGAAATTACACTGAATTTTAAGTCATTGTTCACTCGAGGCATAAAAAAGAACTTAATCACACTAGCGTCCCACTCAGTGCAAAATCATTTGGTTAAGAAGTCAGATTTATGGGCAACTTTCACACTCACTCAAAACACAAATATTGTATGTTAGCAGCCTCCAACAGTGGCGCCTATTGTCTTTTTCTCTTGAGTCATCTCTTGGCACCGCGAACAAAAGTAACATTCTGAACAAATACGTATTAAACCAAATCTAGACTCCGTCCATGTTTTAACACCATACATGAGCATTTTAGCAATTAGTATCACTTGCAACTGAGATCTTCAATGACTCATTTACAAATTCATGATCATAATGAGAAGAATGAATTGAGAAAGAATTGAATTGAGTATAAGTTGGAATGGGGTGGAATCAGAATCAGATTCATGCAGAAATTGTTTACTAAAATTTTCAAGAATTGGAGTAGAAATAATACTAAACTATATAAGTTGTTTACTAATTCATGTGAATCAAAATGAAAATCAATTTAAGTACTAAAATACTTCTATTCTAGTAACCTATTTTATATGCTAAATCTTTTTTTTTATATATAAAAAAAATTATTTCTAATTAATTTTGCGAGAAAAACTTAATTTTTCTATTTTTGATATTTTTTTTACTGAGAAAACAAAATTTAGTGTTGGGTTATTGCGAAAGGCAATTTTGAAATTTTAGAAATAAGTGAGAGTCTAAAGGGAGGAAAAATCCATTCTGATTTTTTCAATTACCCGGAATTCAATTCTTGTCAAATTGTATGGAATCCAATTTCTCCAAGTTTTGGAGTTGGATTCTTAAATTTAAGTGAGTCCTATCAAATTTTTTATCCCTAATATCTGGTAAACACCAAATTATTTTGTAATGGGAATTCAATTTCGTTGTTTTATTCCAATTACTCTTACATAAACGTGTCCCGAGAGATTCAATTATGAGTAACCCAAATGAGGGAAATAATTGAACCGAATATCTTCCTGATCCATATATACTGAGCTTGCTGAGCAGACGATCCGAGCCATTAAATCAAATTTCAACGGCCCGGATCACCTACTTAGCAGGCTCAGTTGAACGATTAACGGGACCCTACAGAAATCAAAAGCATCATATTATCCACAGATCTATACGAAATCATTTTCTCCTAAAAATAATAATAAATCCAACGCAGTCTTGTCATATGCATCCCCTTTGGCAGCGGATTTAATTTTGGTACTTTACTTCTCTGCAGCACAGAGTTGGTGAGAGCCCACCAAATCAGTCAAACTGAATAAATTATGGAACCACCATGGCTAGTTAGGTCATGACCAATTCCAAATATTAATTAAGTCATCCAAAATGATACAAAGACCTATTCAGAGATCATGTGACATCAATGGGGAGAAACTTTCTTGACACCAACCATTCTAATGGCATTGAGTATTCAATAGACGTTTTGATACTTGTTTTAAAAAACGTGAATGGTCCTTCCAATAGATGCATGCCGAGTGGTGAATTGATAACAAAAAAAATCTCTCCTAAAAAAGGACATGCAAATAAAGCATCTATAATAACCCATCAAAGTAAAAATAATTAACCAACTTGCTACAATATTGAAACATGGAGGCCCCTAAGATTTCTCATTTCCTTCTTCTATGTGCAATCTGCCCAAATTTTGTTGTGCTTTTGAGTGCCTTTCCATGTTTTGCTTTCACTTCATTTGTGTTTGGAGATTCTCTAGTGGACGCAGGAAACAATGACTACATTTTCACACTCTCAAAGGCTGATTCTCCTCCTTATGGAATAGATTTCAAGCCTTCTGGTGGTCAACCAACTGGTCGATTCACAAATGGTCGAACCGTATCGGACATTGTAGGTAAATGCACTAAATGTTTATTAATCCCACCAACTTAGCCTCACTTGGTATAACTACTCATTTAAAAGGGTTTTGAAGTTGGAGGTATGGCTACTAGTTTTAGAAATTTCAGTTTTGGTAGTAATATTTCCACAGCTAATTGGTTTTTGTAGCTTTCATACTGTTCACTTATAGCTTAGTTGCTAATTGCCCGCCAACCAAATTTCGGTCATTTAATATAGCGCGGATGATCTTTTGGTTCAGTATCATCGATCAGTCTATTTTATAAATGAAGTTCTGAGTGCAAATTTTATAAACGAAGTTGTCGTTTTGATGATCAACTCAACGAGTTTTAATAGTCATCTCTTAAGCCAATAAGACAAAACACTCAGAAGATTAAGTGGAGTTTAATCATACTGCATGAGTTTTAAATTGGGTCACATGAGTTTTTGCTATTTATTTCAGTGAGTCACGTGATAATGCAGAAGCCATTGTTTACAAGGTTTATTTTTACAGGGCCCAGAAGTTTATTTAAATTGACTTTTAAATTGATGTTTGTTGACTATCAATTCATAATTAGTTAACCATTTTTAACACTAACTGTAGCTTAATTTGCATGGTGCCATCAGGTCAAGCTCTTGGTGCTAAGTCATTTCCTCCACCTTATCTAGCCCCAAACACTCGAGCAAACTCAGTCCTCAAAGGAATTAATTATGCTTCTGGAGCCTCAGGAATATTGGATGAAACAGGAGTTTTGTTTGTAAGTAATACTTAATTAGCACTAATCACAATATATACAATTTTTTTTAAAATATTCTGAAGTTGTTGTATACAGATTGGAAGAGTCCCACTGCGCGAGCAAGTGAATAATTTTGAGGAAAGCAGATATGACATGGTGAAAATAATGGGAGAGAATAAAACAAAGGAATTCTTAAAGAAGGCAATCTTCTCGGTGACAATTGGATCCAATGATGTTCTCAACTATTTCCAACCGACCATACCATTTTTTGGTGATGACAAGGTCTCTCCTTCCATGTTCCAAGATTTCATGGTCTCTAACTTGACCATACAGCTTAAGGTACAGTCTAAAACCAATCACCTAATTGAAATGTTGAAGAATACAGCAATCACATATCAGATTATTGACAAATTTAAATATGAATTGTATTGAGTTGTTCAACTTTTAGTGACACCAAGATTTTTTGTGATTAACCACTACACATGTCATATAACGCAAATTTAGAGAGTCACTGTCCGTCTCTCTAATATAATGGCAAAGGCTTAATAAACTACCCTAATTAACCTTAATATTTTGATTTGTGAAGCGACTGCACGAGCTGGGAGCTAGAAAGTTCGTTGTGGTAGGGGTTGGACCCATAGGATGCATACCATTTATTCGTGCCATCCATTTGTTACCAAGTGGACAGTGTTTTGCTGAGGTGAATGAATTAATCCAAGGCTACAACACGAAGCTTAATGGAGTTTTGGATCAAATTAACCAAGAGCTGGGTCCTGAAGCGATCTTTGTCTATGCAAACTCCTTTGATATCTTCACGAAGATCATAGTAAATTATCATCAATATGGTAGGTTGGTAACTAGGGTTTTAAAAGTAGACATACCCTTCCATTCGTTTTTAGTATATGATCAAGGTCATTGATCTATTTTTCTTTTGGTTTTTGAATCTGATATTGCTAGGGTTTGCGAATGCAAATGGACCATGCTGTGGAGGTTACTTTCCGCCGTTTGTTTGCTTTAAGAGCCGCGATGCAAGCAGAAGCTCTGCATTGTGTGACGATCGATCGAAGTACGTGTTTTGGGATGCATATCATCCTACAGAAGCTGCTAATATGATCATAGCAGAGGGGTTACTTGATGGAGATAAAAGTATTAGCTCTCCCATTAACATCCGTGAGCTCTACAACTATAACTCCTAGTGTGAGACATAGTGAAACTGGCCTACTGCAAAATTGTATTAAAAGATTGTAATGTAGGTAGTGAATTGAAGTAAAATATTTATGGATGATCCTATTGTTCAATCATTGAATGAGTATTGTTCAAACATTGCGTTAAAATAACAATGTATATGACTAATGTGGTGGTCACACCACTGGAATTAATTCATGTCTTAAAATATAAGGAAACTATAATGTCAAAATTCATAAAATGAGGTGTAGATACACGCATTAAAACATGAATGATTGTGTTAAAGGAAGTTAAGATTCCACTATATAATACCAAGTAGTCAAACTCCTTATAAGCACATTCAAATTGAAAGCCTTCATTTACAAATGTCAACGTTAGCATCAGTTTTTCCGATGCATAAATGAAATCCAAAGAAGTTGACCCTCTCTCCCTGAGACTAATTTTGAGGAATAAAATTAAAAATAATCAGCTTTTCTCTGTAACATCTTCCCTAATATCTTCCCTAATATTATATTCATCTTCATCAATGAGAGTTTTTCTTACACCAAAACTACTTCTAAAAAATATGACAGGCCATATATGCCATTACAGTCTAATTCTGTTTCCCCAAGTACCATCGTCCATCAAATCGTACATAAATGAAAACTAACTAGTCAAACTGCAGGGCCCTGCATGCAGACCTTTGGCTTTCACCTGTAGTAATGGAGCTCACTGAGATTCCAAAACCAAACTGCAACACAGAAATCAGTGTTTATATATATTATAATACACTGGTTTATCCTTCCCAATGTTTTGAGATAATATGAAAATCAAGATAATTTCCCCATGTTTATTGTTGGGTAAATATTATTCTTAAGGAAAATTAACAAAAAATCTAAAAAAACTTTAGTTTTAATTAAAGATGATAAATAAAGGTGTAGTAAATAGTACAAAGGAAAGGTAAAAATATGGTTTTTCGTTAAAAGTTAACAGTACCAAAAGTGTTTCGTTAAAACTCCATCATGTTTATGCATTAAGAAAACGTTGACTTTTATATAAATTGAAGGATTTGGATCCCATCCGGATCCAAGTTGTGGGGATCCTAGAGATCCTCATATCCTAACTGTTTATCGTACATTGTGCGATCAGATATCATTTAAAATTTATTTATTTAAAATTAAACACAATAATATATAACAAAAATTGACAGCGCGGTATTTAATGAACGACTATGATGTAAGGATCTCTAAGATCCCCACAAAGAGGATCCGGAGAGGATCCGGAGAGGATCCTCATCTGGCAAAGGGTATGTAAGGTGTTGGGTATTATGAGATGCCAGTTTCGGGTGCAGTTTATGTAGGTTGTTCGACAAATAAAATTTCATTAGCTTTGGTTGTAGGTTGGGAACTTATATATGAACCTAAAGTTAAAGATTACGAATGTGCCACTACTAGTTTTCGCTAGTAAATGGTGTGTCTGTGATAAAATTGCGCTATTTAACTTCTAACCAAAAGATTATGACATTAAGTGGAACAGGCTTAACTCAGTATTTTTTTTTTATATATTCAATTGAAATGCTTCATAAGTAAAATAGTTGAACATAAACAAAAACAAAAAACTTCTTGCTCCAAAGAAAATATGTATAAACTGAATTGGAAATTTACAAATAAGTAAATACATTATATATACTAAAACTCAGTTGAGTTTTAACACTGTTCAGCTATAGTAAAAGGGCGGAAATGCCCTTGGGTTTTTTGTTTCCTTAGCCGTTTAGCTGCTGCTTTGCACAGTTAAATATCTGTTATACCCCTTATTGCCATGCATTGATCATCCTTTGTTTGTGTGGTTCGATTCCGTCACTTCTAGCCCACGCATCCATCATCGATGGCCTTTCAGTTCGACTTCTTCTCGATTTCGCTTCTCTCTCGCCATTCTCACCTTTTGGGTATTTTGGAACCTAGGTTTTTTTTCTCTCCCGCATCGCTATTTTACTTGTTGTTTATTGTTGCCATCATTCTCCAGATCGGCAGGCCGATAGAACCCGGCGAGGTCAGCATGTGCTTCTATGGAATTACCGCCCGTGATCTCAGCCATGCTCGCGCCGCCGTCAATTTCGTTGTTCTGTTCAGGTTCGCACATTCAATCTCATTATTTGCATGTTGATTTTAATATTCATGCAATTAATTGTGCTTTGGATTAGTGTGGAAGTTGATATGTTTGATTTTATGCATGTACTTTATTTTTTCTGTTTTCTGTTAGAAATTAATTTACTTTTCCTTGGAAATCGTTGAGCTGCTAGAAGTTTTTGCCCTTTTTCTTAATTGATCGAAATCCATTTCTTACCCACATAACCTAGAGTCCCCTGCTGAGTTTTTCTTCTTTCTCAGTGTGTCTTATTTAATTTTTTTTTTTGTTGTTTTCGATTTATAGATGGATTTTGTATTTAAATTTCTTTTTATAATCTTGGGGGTTTTTGTTTGTGTGCTCGGATGCTGTGTGTGGCTGTCTGATTTATTTCTTTTTTGCTTTCAGGAAACTCTGGTGTTCTTATTTAGGGGTTTTGCTGAAGGTATATAATTTGTTGAAATATTTAGTTTTTAATATATTAACAATTTTGTTGGGTCAGTTTTGTGTTAGTTTTGTTACTAACTGTTTTTTATTTCTTGTTTTTTTGCTTTCGATCTCCTTCTATTTGAGTGGTATACTGGTATACAATTTATTGTCCTAAATTCACAATCTTATTGTCCTAAATTCATAATCTTACACTTCACGGATTTCACCACTCAACATATACTCAGGTAATCAGTTCGAAGTTGGACTATTTTAACCCTTTCAGTTTTTAGACTCTATAGTGTTAAATCCAGTGTTTTATTTTGATTCTACATTTATTTTGATTTTACTTTTGACTTTCTGACACACCCCGGTCCTAGAATCAAGACGTGCTGGCCGTCACATGAGCGTGATGTAACCAAAAGTACGACGTGGAAGCAGTAGATAAGAGAAATACGAAGAAATAAAAACTAAATACTAGCAATAATATCCAACTAGCATGCTAGAGTAAGTTTAAGTGTGAAACACACATATTCAGAGCATAAGAACTAGGTGCAGTCAAGTAGGAACATTACTAAATTACAACACCCGAAGGTGAGTCCTACATGAGTAGTCTGTCAGAATGCCGTGGGAATCCTCGTGGGCCACCAACGCTGCTAACTAGAACCTGGAGGGGCGCAAAACAAAATTGAGTGGGTCAGTAAAACAAAGCCTTTTGAAAACATTTCTAACCCCTCGCTATAAAACCTGTATACTTTCCCAAAAAATAACATAATATGCATATAATCTTCATATATATCTCAAATCACAATTCTTTATCAAAAATCAGAAAGTATGCAATGCGAAAATGTCAATAACAGAATAAGGATGCATCAATATAACAGGTGAAATAATGAATCAACCGGAGACCCTGCAGTTAGTCCTGTACGGTTAATTCTAAAATTCAATATCCAATCCAACCGGAGTCACCGCAGTGACCTGTACGGCGCTACTCTGCACATAAATCGGAACTACCTGAAGTAGTCTGTACGATAAGAAAGGTGTAAGAATACGCTCTAGTGCTTCTCACATCAACAGTTGTATAATAATCTAAAATCACCTACAGTCGGAACCACTCTATGGTCTGTACGACACGTCGAAATCCTCTTATGGTCTGTACGACATGCACCTACTTGGATCCAAGGTGAGTGTGTGGTGCGGGGTGAATAATATAAGCACTAACACCAAAGGTGCAGGTTATGAGCTCTCAACACAATTCACATGATCAATAGTTCACATGAATAACATAAACTCACCTGATACTCACATGTGCGTCCACAGCACCATTTCACATATATATGCATCAATTACTAATTCATATAATTCATAATATGCATGCATGGCATTTTAAAACATACTTTCATTTAAATTCAATTTCTGGGAAATTCAGTAGTATATAGGTAATAACAGAAAATAACTGCCCACTCACTGATAAGTCGAAGGGTCATAACCCCCGTGACGTCCTTCAATGCGCTCGTCCTCGGGATAGGTATCACCTATATGCGAAACAACTATAAAAACGTTAATTAAAGCACATAACCGACAATTCAAAATAACTTCTCATACGATGCTCAATTTGGGTATATGAATATACCACAGTGAACTACTCGACGTCACGGACGTCGAGGTATTTTTAGAAAAAAATTTCGAGGCCGCACGCGCGTCACCTTCTTCCTCCAGTCGCCGGACTGGTTTTGTCGGTCGTCGGAAAACTGGAGATTTTTCAATCTCCTTGTTCTCCGTCATTTCTCCACCATTTTCTATGCATTTTATATCAAAATGAAGCCCTAAGCATGTAGAATCACGTTGTACTAGTTTAAGGCTCTAAAAATTACGAAATCTCACCAAAGAAAAACCAAGAAAACCGGCCAACTTTGAACCCTACAATCCCGACGTCCAAAACCTTCAAACTAAGTACTTTGAGCTTCCTTGGGACCTCACTAAGCTCCCTGTAAGCTTAGAATTCCCTGAAAATCAACAATTCACGTGTGCATGAACAATGACATCAAACTAGGGTTCGGATTTCACGTGATTTCGAAGGTTCTAAGTTCCAAAAATGATACCATTCAACTCAGGAGGTTGCAAGGATGAGGAAACTCACCTTATTGACGTCGATCCGTGATGTTTTGAGGGATTTTGGGTTCTTGTCCGTACGGTTCGAGAGAGAGAGAGAGAAACTGAGAGGGAAGAGAGAGAGCACGGGGAAGGAAAGGGTTTGTCCCGTGTGTGTGTGTGTGGTCCACCCAAAACAATTCACTCTTTAATTCCCTAACCACACAAATATACACACATCCTTTAATCCAACTTAAATTTTCCAAAACTTGGGAAAATATGCATTATTCAAAACATGCCACACACATACCTTAGTAACCGTCAAGGGTACTTTCGTCATTTCACAGCCTCAATAAATAGAATCTCGGGACGGGTTGTGACACTTTCATTCTACATTCATTTTGATTGAGTTGTTTTAAGGATTTTGCAGGAGGACTGCGTTTGGAATGGCCAAATGTTGTTGTTTGTCGGGTGGATGCCTTGGAAGCAGAGTTAATTGCTACTAAAAAGGTATATAAGCTTACCTAGACCTTAATTATCATGTAAGGAAGTAAATAACTATAAAAGTAGCTTCATTATGGTCTATAGTCATATGCCACACCTTTGTGTGACTCTTATCTACCTTTGAAATTGAATTTGGGATTTGATTATTTCAATTAGTTTCTCTGGTTTATATTTCAAGGTTAGCCGGTTTTGTATTTAGCATCAATTAATTGCTTTTTTCTTGGTGAGGACCTAAATGTTTACACTTTCAGTTTAACAGAAAATGATAAATTGAGACAAGAACCTAATAAATCAATATTAGCAAACCCATAAACTTATTTCGTGACTATCACAATATTCTTTCAATATTCTACGTTTTGCTAACAATTATGTTCTCTCTAGGACGTTAAAGTGCATTTTTGGTTTTTAAGTTTTGCCGCCAAATACCAACTGTTTGATTGTTTTTTCTAACCTCTCTGTTCTCAATAATGTTAATGTTTTGTGATACCATTTTTACATCTTTCAAACGTATATTTCACATGTGTGGCTATTGATTGAAATTTGATTTGCCAAGAACTGGAGATGGTCTCGGTTTTAAGGTTAAAATTGAATCATCCATGATTTTAAAAATATGGTATTTCTGATTAAACCTATAATGATGGACGCATAGGTTATACATGCGGATTGTCACATTATTGTAGTTCTCAATTCATTTATGGTAGGTAGTCTTAACTCTTCATCTATGTACCAATTTTTTTATTTTAGTGCTCAGGCAAAAATTACAGAGGAGCTTATTTGTTGGAGATTTAAAGAGTAAAACTTAGCAGCGCGGTACCGCTGGAAATGGTAATTGTTAATCAGATTTCCACTCTTTTTTCCACATACTTTGGTTCAAAAGCAATATCATTTGAATGATTAAACATTAAGTTAGCATCTCAAGCGAACGATATTTGCCACTTCCATTTTAAATGAATTTTAAGATCAGCTTCAGTCTATGTTTGTTTAATTAACAATGTTGTATCATTCCTTATATAGTTTCACAAAGATCGAGCATAATTCTTGCTGAACTTGGTTTGGTTTTCTTTTGTTTAGGGATAGATTGAGTGAATCACAGTTCGACCAAGTCTTGAATGATGAATTGAGCCAGATCATTGAGGTCTCTTTGTCAAGTTAAATTTTCATTATACTTTTTATTTGTAATGCTCAGTTCTTCTTTCAAACATTGCTTATGAAGTGAATGAATTTGCATAAGTTTGAATAAATTTCTAATCCCGCAGCAACGTGCGGGCACCGTTGCTAGTTATATATACTAAAACTTAGTTGAGTTTTATCACTGTTCAGAAATAGTAAAAGGGCGGAAATGCCCTTGATTTGTTTGGGGTTTAGGTGCTGCTAAATTGCTTTGTACAGTTAAATGTCATTTTTGCCCCCACTAGGTGGGCTGTCTTCAGCTGCCCGAAAAGTCCTAGGCCTTTTTTATCTCGCCTGTTGAGGGATTTGGTTTATTTTCTCGCCGTTCTCATCAATTTTCTACCTACCTCAAACTGCTCTCTCATCTTTTCATCTCTCTCCCAAATTATCTGTGCGAAATCAGTGAGCCTATTTTTGGTTGCTGGAAAAAAGTTTGGTTGCTACAAATTTCTTGCGTTCAAAATCCCTCATTCGCTACGAATTTTGTTCCTTTTTTGGATTTATCAGAATCAATTTTTTTGTGTCAGAGGTCTACAGTCCTGGGTGAGTTTTTTTTTTGTTTACTTCTTTGGTATCGTTGTTTTAATTTTTTTCTTGGTGGTTTTCGATGTTCAGATGCTTTTTGCGTATGAATTTTGGATGGTTTTTGTACATGAATTTTGTTTTTATAATATTAGGTATTTTGTTTCTATGCTTAGATTTTAATCTTTTTTGGGGTAAAATATTTAATTACATCATGTCATGGGTTTTTATGGGTTCAATTGGCAGTTTTGATTTTCTTTCTCTTTTCTTTCTATTTTGTTTCCATTCCACTGCTGTCTCTCAATTTGTGTTGCCTTTCTGATTCTGGCTTCCGCGTGTGTCAAACGATAGAAACCGGCTGAAGTCATTTTTCTGAGGCTTGGTTCTGCTCCTTGGGTCACTGACCTGGAGATTAAATTATCAAAATTCGGTGTTTCCACGTTGCCGATTCCAATTAGTCGTTGCTAAGAGGATCAAATTGGTGAATTTCGAAACGAAAACGTTTTTTCCTAATTGATTTCCTTTCTTTTGCCTATTATTGTTGGCTTTAATGCATGTTGAATTTTTATTTTCAATAATTTTGCTTATGTGGTTTGCGATTTTTGTTCTTCATTTTGTTCAGATTCTGAGGCTTTGATTTTGTTGTTTTTAGGTTTTTTTGCTTTCCTAATTTTGAGTGAGTTATTTGTGATCATTTTGCATTTATCAAAATTAAACTAGGGGAAATTGGTCTCTGTGTTGTGCCAAATCTTTACAGATTACATTTGGCTTAGTTTTGTGGATTTTATTTGGTCTGTGTAGCTATTTTTTGCCTGATTTTTCTTAATCTTATATGCTTGGGTTGTAAATTGTGGCTTTCCAGTATTTTGATTTTGTGGTCTTTAACTAATACACAATTTGCTCTGAGGTAGAAGGAAAAGAAAGTCAAGTATACGTATGAGTTAGAAAGTAAGGTGTGACTATTTTGAAGCACCTGTGATGCTGCTGTTATATTTTGGGTACGTTTTCTGTCCTGCTTTTTTCCAGTTTGGAGATGCACTGATAATTGTTGGATTAAAATGGATTTGTATTTTTTGGGAAGAAATGAGAGGAGTTGTTGGAATTTTAGAAAGCTTTGTGTTTCTACCTTTTATGTGACAGAGGGAATACAGACAGGGAGAGGAAGAGAGAAAACATTAGTTTAGATTGCAATTTTAAAAGTTTTTATGTTGTTAGTGTTGGAACCAATGTATTTTGTTGGGAAATTGATAATATTTAAAGTTATTAGGATTTTGGAAAGATTTGTCTTTCTCAGTTTTATCTGCCTGAGGGAACACAACTCTTACATATATGATTTCAAGTTGTCCCTTTAGAAATTCAAGCTCTATTGAATACATGAGGTGTAAGAAACTGTTTGGGATATTTTCAAGTTTTTCTGATTCCTGAAAAAAAAAGCATGCTTAAGAGTAATTATATTTTAATTTTTATTGAATTCAAGTAACCATCTTTAGGTTTTTTGCTTTGATTTGAAGAATTTCTTACCCAGGAAAGCCAAGGCTTCCTGATGAGTTCTTTGGGTTCCATATCTGACATCTTTGTTTTGTTCAAATTTGGGGCGTTTGTGATTTGGGATTTATGTACTGTCTTATCAACTCTTAATGTTGAACTAGGTAGCTATTAATGTTGGATTAATCAAACTTGGGCATCAGTTCATATGTTTTTCAACGTTTCTATTCCGATTTAATAGCGTGATTTAATAGTGTGATGCTGATTTAGGCTATAAATTCAGAGGCTTTTGAATAGCCAAATTTGCAACACGGATTTCAGAGGCTGTTGTATCATTAGCTGAAATATGCTACATATAATCCTTAGACATCATTTTTCACTTTGATTAAGATGTGTGCCTACCTTCTTAGTTTTTACCATTGTAGATGCGGGTGGTATAAATTTTTACTTAAAAAATTGAACTCGAAATGAAAACCCAGGTGAAAAAGCATGGAAACAACTCTTGCGTAGAAATGACTTCTGGGAATGAATTTTCTTGAGATTTGATCCCAGCTATTTGATAAGAGTCAGGTTTTATAACTTAAACCATTTCCAATAACTATTTGGTAATAGGATGAATAATTAATTGTCAAAAAGTGAGTTCATATATATGAAATCCTGTTTAAGCTTACTTTTTCCCTTATGAATATTTCTTAATCTGATAGGCTGATTCTTGGGTTATTGAGAATTTTGCCTCGGTAGCAAAATATCTATATGCCCAAATTATGGGACACGGGTGTAGTTCTTATTTTGATAATTTTTTCTTCTTTCTCTCTTTGATACTTTTCATGTGTATTCACTTGGGAAAAATACTTAAGTCTTAATGATATTAATGTTGCAGGATATAATTTCTTCTGCAGCCATAAAATTTGTAAACAGATTTCCAAGTTTACAAGGAGGTTGCTGGGTTGAGTTTGGTTACACAGATAACGCTGCAGTATACCATACAAAGGTTTTTTTTCTTTCCTTTTGCCCCATTTTTGGGATATTGGTTACAAAATCCGTTTTTAGCATAGGTGTGAAATTTACAGTAGGGGTTAGTAAGTTAATTAGTTAATTTCATTCTCAATGTGCACAAATGTTGTACTTGCATTAATTCATTTTCTTTGTATCGAAATTGAATAAATCTAATTCTCCTTGATATCCACTCATTCTGCTAAGATATTTATGTTGTTTCTCTCATGCTCTATCACAATATATCAGTTACTTTAATAAATTTAGTTCTAAACGTTTTCTCTACATAGATGATCTTACAAAACTCAGTGATGTACTCATCTAATTTTTAAGTTTTAAGTCTTTTTAATGAATAGTTTGATATTTAGGCAGCTTTGATCTTTGATTTTAAATATGAGATTTTGTCTGATTCTTTCTGATCCTCAGTTTCTATTGTCATTTACGGTTTAATGGACATTCTTGAATCACATTGGTTAACACCAAACAAATGGTATGTGTCATAGTTCTCTTTTTCTATTCCTTTACTTTCATACATAGTTTTGTTTGAATGCCATCATTTTCACAGCCCCTTATACACCTTTGATTCAAACTTCATCGTTCTTTAAATATTTATATATATTATGCTCACACGTTTTGTAATCCCGCAAGAACGCGCGGGCACTATTTTTAGTAAGCAACTAAAGTTGTAGTGATCAACCCAAGTGTGACAAAGCAAGCCATCAGATTGGCTTTTGTGGTGATCGGATTGGACTCCTGCAAGTTTGTTTCTTTGAGAAAAAGAGAGTTCCTAAAAGGGATTCTTCCTAAGGCTAATAAATCGATACCTCAGAGAAGTGGCAGAGTTAATTCTAAGTTTGAAAGCTTTTTGGGATCAAAGGTTTCTAGTCTAAAGCTTGGAAAAGTTTTGGACAGAGAAAGGGTTTCTGATCTAAAAATGAAAAGGCTTTTCTTCTTGGAACTTGTTCTGATCGGTTGTTAGATTTGATTTACCCTCGTCTTCATGCCTTGGCTTTCTTCTTTACATGGAGAACAAATTTTAGTCTAAGAAAAAGTCACCTGCTGAACAATCCACCGCCCGAAATCCACTTGCAATGAAAAAGAGCTGCAATTTGATTGATTAAGTAAGGGATTTAGCACAAAGTCATCGCCTAAAATATCTTCTCCCCATCCTGTCACCGCCCAAAAAAAAGGAAGATTGTCAATAATATTTGGCTATTCAAATGATAAGTAGGAGTTCTTATTCAAAATTGCTCATTATTGATTCATAAAACTTCGTGTTTATGATCAAAACAGTTTTTATTATAATGATATAATCACTCTATAAAGATCACTTCTACAAAAAATGAATGGGCAATTCAATCTCCTCAGGTGAATAATAACTACCTTTAATGAACAATAATTGTTTTTTGCATCTCCATCACTAAATTGAATAGCCCAAGCAATTCGTATTAAAATATTAATATTTTTATTTTATAAAATAATAAAAAATAATTTTATTTGTAATTTCGGATAAGATTTTTAACCGATCTCATAACGTCACGTGTCATTATCTCCAATTCCGTCGCACCATGTGTTGTTACTTGTTTAGAATCGTTGAGACTGGATTTTCGATAAGATTTTTAACCAATCTCGTCGCTTCACATGTCACTATCGTTTAGAATCTTTGAGGATAGATTTCGATAAGATTTTTAATTTTTTTTTTTTGGAGTTTTGTTAAGTTTATTTAGTGTTGTTGTAGGCTTATTTGACTGAACTGTATTTAGGACTAGAGAGGGAGAGAGGCCAATGGCAAGAGAGAGAGAAGATAGAGATCGAATTGTGAGATGTGTGTTGTATCATTCCATTGTGCCTTTATTTATAGTAATAGGATAGGTTAAATCATTACCCTAATAGGATTACAACTCTAATAGGATAATAACTACTAAAGAGAATATTAAAAGATATCACTACATACACTAGGATTTGCACAATCACATTCCTGTTTTAAATATGACTGCAACACTCTCCATTGAGTGTGGAAATACTCAAACAAAACATCACATCAGATCTTCAGCAGATAAGGTAGAACAGTTGATGAAGTCGGCGGCACAACGGGTGAATGCGAGTCTCAAATATAAAGAAAGTATGGATTGGTAGTAAAACTCACAAAATCTCGCTATGGTAAAACCTAAGTCATGTGAAAACCCATAGACTAAGGAGAAAAGTGAGAAGTATGCATAATGTTTAAAACAAACGTCAAACAGGACAAAATTAGTGAACTCAATAGAGTATGACCATCCCAGGATGGGTGCCTCATCAAAACCTCGTTAGGTAGCAAAAACCCCGTGGGAAAAATGCTCCTAATCGTAGGAAAAAGAGTACATAAAGATCAAGTGAGTATGCTTCAGAATACTCCCATTGAGTTAGACATAACTTTCAAATAAGAGAACTATAAGGAATTCAACTCAAATAATTTACGCACTGATTCCTTGGACGAGCTTCTTAAAAATAGACTTAGGCAATGACTTGGTAAAGAGATTGGACAGGTTGTCTTGGGAACGTATTTGCTTGACTTCAATGTTCTGATGCTATTGTTGCTGGTGAGAATAAAAGAACTTCGACGCTATGTGCTTAATGTTGTCTTCCTTGATGTATCCCTTATTTAACTGCTCAATACATGTTGCATTGTCTTCAAAGATCGTCGTAGGAAGGTCAACGACGGTAGTAAGACTACTAGTGCTTTACATATATTCCATGACTGTTCTCAACCAAAAGCACTCATGCGATGCTTTATGTAGGGCGAGGATCCCAGCATGGTTTGAAGAAGTCGCTGCTAGCGTTTGCTTGGTAGACCTCCAAGATATAGCGGTGTCTCCAACAGTAAAAACATAGCCTATTTGAGAATGTGCCCTAGTCAGACAGATGTCCAGCATCTGCTAACCAACGAGGCGAGAATTAACCCGAAGACTGAAGGGGGTGGAAGCTCCTTTTAAGGATTCATGGGTGTAGAACAAACCCAAATTCATTGTACCCTTGAGGTAACAAAAAATGTCTTTAACACAATTCCAGTGTTTACCTGTAGGCGCATTGTTGTATCTAGCCAAAAGATTAACAGCGAAGGAGATGTCAGGTCTAATACATTAAGCTAAGTACAATAAAGCTTCAATTGCACTTAGGTATAGAACTTCAAGCTCCAAAATCTCTTTCTCATCCTTCTTGGGACATAAATGATCTTGTTTAGCATATAGAGTTTGAACAACCATGGAGTACTCGAAGATTTCGCTTTATCCTCATTAAAACGTCGCAACATATTTTGGGTGTGGTTCAATTGATGTACTAGGATTCCATCTGAACAATGCTCGATCTTCAGGTCAAGATAATATCGAGTTTTCCCAAGATCTTTCATCTTAAATTTTGATTTCAAGTGAACGACAATTTCCTCAAGCTCTACGAAAGTTCCAATGAGGTTTATGTCGTCGACATAAACTGCAACAATCGCAAATCCAGAATGTGACTTATTTATTAACATGCATGGGCATAGTTCGTTGTTCTCATAACCCTGACTTGTCAAATATTCACTTAGACGGTTATATCACATCCGCTCGAATTGTTTCAATCTGTAGAGTGATCTCCTTAATCTAATAAAGAGAGTGTTCCATGATCTAGAACTATTTGAGTGTTCCATGATCTATAACTATTTTAACTGATCAATTGAAGTTTTTTCATGTAGATTTTCATATCTAAATCCTCATAGGGATACACAATTACCATGTCCATAAGCTGCATATTCAGTTTTTCGGAAACTACCAAACTGATAAGGTAGCAGAACGTTATGACGGCCATTTTGGGGGAATACGTCTCCTTGTAATCAATCCCAATGTGTTAAGAAAAGCCTTACGCTACGAGGCGTGCTTTGTGCTGCACTATTTCATTCTTCTTATTACTCTTCGTTACCAAAACCCACTTGTAGCCCACGAGCTTTACATGTGGTAGAGTAGGAGCTACATGCCCAAACACCTTATGTTTCTCAAGTGAATCAAGTTGTTTCCAGTTTGACCAATCCGTTCTACGTCGGCTTTCATCAACGGAACGTGGTTCAATGTCATCGCTAAGTATGATGTCAGTAGCCACTGTGTACGCAAACGCATCGTTAATGATCATCTCATTCTAATTTCAAACCTCATCCAATACGGCATAGTGGACCAAAATCTCATGATTCTCGAAAGGCCAGGTTGTCTCATCTATGACATTATCGTAATCTAGAATAACTTTATGCGTTGGAACAGATGAGTGAGCAATGGTTGGATTCAGACTAGGGTCACTAATTTGTACTGTTTTCCTCTTATGGGATTGTAAATCCTTTAAACCAGGGGGTCTACCACGCTTCAAGGTAGGAGCAAATGATTTGCTAGCTGCCAATGTACCGGGCCTTGTGGAAGGTGTGGCCGCCCCACCTTCGGGGATTCCCAGGCGGTATTATTGTGTACTTTAGGTACGTCGATCCTTATAGGTTCGTTTACAGTGGATGTATGTGATCTCGTCATGTTTGCTAGATTAGTAAAAGCATCTGGCATGCTTTGAACAATGCTCTGAAGATCTAGAATATGTCGCCCTTCATTTCCAGACTAGATAGTGCGGGGATCTAAATGAGACAGAGTGAGAGCATACCATGATAATTCGTGGCATTCTATAGGAACGTTAGTGTTCTTACTCTCCCTAATGAAAGTGACAATCCGCAGAACGTGCGGTAAAGAGATCTCTTGTCAATGGCTCTAAATAACGAATAATTGATGGTGAATCATAAATGACATAGATTCTCATTCTTCTCTAAGGACCCATTTTGGTATATAGTAGCGGCGCTATTGGCACATAGACTGCGCACTCAAACACGCGTAAATACGAGACATTAGACTCGTATCCACTAACTAACTGTAACAGTGAAATGAGGTTGGGTAACGGTGGGCCTCAGGCAGACCAACATAGCTGCATGCAATATTGCATAGCCCTAAGCATATACCGGCAATTTGGTTCACATAACAAATCTGAGTTATCAATTAAAGGCGTGTTTATACCATATTTAGGGCCTCGTATTTAGACCTCATATAAATACTCGGTGGACTTAAATGTAATTATGTAATAAAGGAATGGGCAAATATGTAATAAGTGATGAGTCCTTATTCTATAAAATGACCCTTCACCCTTACAATTAAGGGAGGCCATTTCTGAGGCCAATTCCTAAGGCTCATCACCCTCTCAACGCTCTCACTCTCAGAGCTCTCTCCCTCACTTCTCAGAGAAATACAATACAATCAGTGTGGACGTAGCCCAAACCTTGGGGTGAACCACAATACATCTTGTGTTATTTACATTACTTGCAGATTCACGGTCAGATTTACGTTGTTCCAAGACATCCGATTTTATGCATCAACATTTGGCGCCATCTGTGGGAATCGACACAAAAAATCATGTCGGTTCTCTTTCATTTTTTTTCCCACCACCGTGGATCTGTAGAAACTCAAACCCAAAGATCAAACATCTCAACGCTCTTAACAAGACACCTCATCCCAGCCAATCAAATGACTCCCCTTTTTCCTCTGTGTCACGGGAAGCCTCACTAAACGCTTGACAGAAGAGAGAGAGAGAGATTGGGTGGAAAAGAGGGGTCGCAGCTCCACATTTCAGGCTATAGGTCGTACCAACGCTGCTTCTTCTCGGTTATTTGGTTGCCGAAGTCTCAGTAGGTGACACTCTGTTTTTCGTAACCATGACTGGCTAGTTGAGAGCAAACTGGGAAGCCAGTACGACAACCAGGTCGACGCTAAATCCTGGGAAGTCGTATGCTTCCGAGGCTAACTGGCAATATCCAAAGCTCCCCGGTGCCCTCATTTGCCTCTTTTCCCATGATTGTTTTGTGAAGGTACGCACAGCATTGTACTATTTATATCATCTCAATTGACATGCCAGACATCTCGCTAATAGGGACGATATCCACCTACATTGAGACCTACATGTTCGATTCTCGTACAAAACGTAGTCAGTCAGTTAAGATGGGCTGCGATGCTTTAATTCTGTTAGAGACCACACGCACAAAGGAGCCTGCTCAGAGCATCGTAGCAAATGGGCTGGCTCGCAAGGCCATCGTGCAGGTGTCTTACGCCCTTGGAAACCTTCGATTTCAAGCCTGGTATGATCACCATCAACCTCGATCTCAAGAGGGGTGGCAGTGGAAAGTTCTTAAAGACGGCTACCTACCGACACTTTGGAATGGACGACCCAGATTTCACCTGGGAAGTTGTGAAACGCCTCAAGTGGAAGAAGCATCGGCCTCCTCCTCCAGCAGCGACAGCTCCGACTGGGATGAGTCCAACCTTCTCAACTCGGAGGCAGAGTCAGCACAGGGCGAGGCCCCCTACAGCCGCATCCGTCCGTGTTTCCCAAAATTCGTTCCCGTCTTGTGCAACAGTCGAGTCTCAGATCTTCCGTAAAAAACCCACCAACTTACTGAGTCTGACTCGTCTTCATCTTCCTCCTCCGATGAAGAACCAGAAGAATAAGAGCATCATTTACAAGAAGAAGAAGTAGAGGAAAAGGGCTCACGACAACTGTATTCATTCTGCAACCTGAGCACACACAACACTGTGCTTATTTATGTGTTGCTGACTCATGCTGTTCCACACTCTATGCTCTGCAACCGACTATAGTTGCCAATCCAGCACAAACTCTTACTCAGAGCTCCTCAACCCCCATCTTCTCCATCGCCACTTTTGAAAAAGAAAAAATGAGAGTTAGATAAAGAAAGGAAGAAATTCAGCAAACAAGGAAAGGCAAGCTATGTGCTCGAGGTTTCATGCATGTGAAATAATGATTTCTGAGAAAGCAAAAGTAATGATCAGCCTGTCCAAGAAAAGCAGTGGGGAACAAATCAGAAAAGAGAAAGCAAAAAAAAGAGAAAACAAAAGTAAGGAATAAACACCCCACCAGAATGATGTGATTTACTTTTCTTGTTTTTTACTGATGTAATTTATTTTTCGTATCTTTCGAAGATATCTGTATAAACCCCATCAGTGGGTAAAATAAAAAATAAAAAAAAAAGGGCAAAGCCCAAAATAAATGGGCTGGAATGTTGTGTGGAGAGCGAAGCCCCATAAGCTTAAAATAGCACCAACCAAGTCATCAAAAGTACGTCCAGTATTCTAAAATTATTCAGCAACCTACCGCTATTACCACCAACCAGGTGATGAAATGTACAACCCGTTCTCTAAAATCATTTGGCAACTAGCCATTCATGCCACCAACCAGGTGATGAAATGTACAACCCGTACTCTTCTTCATGCCACCAATTATAGCTTCAAAAGTTTCATTTACAGAGCTCCAGCTTCAAAAGCTTCACTTGCAAAGCTTCACTTACAAAGCTTCAGTGCAGGGTATACAAATACCACCTCCGAACAACCACGACTTCGGCCCATACATGGATTCAATTTGAAGTCTCCAGCCAACAGACTCTATTGACCGAAGACTTGGGGGACTACATTATGTACCATATATTGGGCCCCAACTAGGCCTCATGAAAAATACTTGGGGGACTCTAGCCCATCATTCATGTATTGAGGAGCGAGCCCTTATTTTATAAAAGGTACTCTCTCACCTTCGTTAGAGAGTATCGCCGCCAGCTAAGCAACCGCCTCACCACGAGCATCACTCCTAACCCATTATTCATGTACTGAGAAGCGATCCCTTATTTTATAAAAGGGACTCCCTCACCATCATTAAAGAGCATCAACTCTAGCCCATCACTTATGTATTAAAGAACGAACCCTTATTCTATAAAAGGAACTCCCTCACTACTATTAGAGAGCATCGCCGCCTACTGAGCAACCGCCTCGCCGCGAGCATCAACTATAACCCATCACTTATGTATTGAGGAGCAAGCCCTTATTCTATAAAAGGGACTTCCTCACTGTCAAACATCACAAGCCGAGCCAACCAAGGCAACATAAGCCACGAGCCTCGCAGCGTGCACAACTTCTAGTTGAGCATCATTTCAGATTGAGCACCTCCTCATATCGAGTATCAGTTCAAGACAACATCTAGTTACTTCGGCCCACACATGGACTGAATTTCAAGTCTCCAACCAAAAGACTCTCTTGACTGAAGACTTGGGGAACTGCTGTTTATACTATATTTAGGACCTCGTATTTAGACCTCGTATAAAAACTCGGGGGACTTAAATGTAATTATGTAATAAAGGAAAGGGTAAAAATGTAATAAGTGAGAAGTCCTTATTCTATAAAATGACCCATCACCCTCACAATTAGGGGAGACCATTTCTGAAGCCAATTCCTAAGGCTCCTCACCCTCTCAACGCTCTCACTCTCAGAGCTCTCTCTCCCTCACTTCTTAGAGAAATACAATACAATCAGTGTGGACATAGCCCAAACATTGGGGTGAACCACGATACATTTTGTGTTATTTACATTACTTGCAGATTCACGGTTGAATTTACGTTGTTCCAAGACCTTCGGTTTTGTGCATCAAAAGCTTCAACTCCAAAGCTTCACCTACAAAAGCTTCAACACAAAGCTTTACCCACAAAAGCTTCATCAATGGAGGACAACTACAAATTCTCATAAGCTTCACACTATCTTGATCAAGATAGTGTGAAGCAAGATCAATTCATGGTACCCAACAAAAGCTTCAACTCCAAAGCTTCACCTACAAAACTTCAACTCCAAAGCTTCACCTACAAAAGCTTCACCCACAAAAGCTTCACCCACAAAAGCTTCAACACAAAAGCTTCATCAATGGAGGACAACTACAAATTCTCAAAAGCTTAACACTATCTTGATCAAGATAGTGTGAAGCAAAATCAATTCATGGTACCCAACAAAAGCTTCAACTCCAAAGCTTCACTTATAAAGCTTCAACTCCAAAGCTTCACCTACAAAAGTTTCAACATAAAAGCTTCACCCACAAAAGCTTCAACACAAAAGCTTCACCCACAAAAGCTTGACCCATAAAAGCTTGATCCTTTAAAGCTTGACCCACAAAAGCTTGACCCACAAAAGCTTCACCTACAAAAGCCTGACCCACAAAAGCTTCACCTACAAAAACTTGACCCACAAAAGCTTCACATACAAAAGCTTCACCCACAAAAGCGCTTGACCCACAAAAGCTTGACCCACAAAAGCTTCACCTACAAAACTTCAACACAAAAGCTTCACACTATCTTGATCAAGATAGTGTGAAGCAAAAACAATTCATGGTGCCCAACAAAGCTTCAACCTTAAAGCTTCACCTACAAAGCTTCAACACCAAAGCTTCACCTACAAACCTTAAAATATATATATATATATATATATATTTTTTTTTTTTCGGAAATCCAAAAATTCAAAAATTTGAAAATTCAAAAATTCAAAAAAAAAATTCGAATATTCAAAAAAAAAATTATTCGAAAATTCGAAAAAAAAATTGCCTAAGCCTTCTCTTCTTTGAGCCTGACAACTTTCATAACAAATATATATGAATGAGGAGTTTTGGGCTACCACTTAGAAAGGAAATGCCTCATTCGTCAACTTCCTCAACCGGAGAATTGAGGGACTCCTACCATATGTTACTGCACCTTGATACTCAGAAGTCTCCCGACCACTCAGTGACTTGGATTTTTCAAGTCTCCAACCGAGACGTTTTCCTCACTCGAGAAATTAAGGGAGAACTACCTCAACATACATGTTTCACTCTGAAAGCTTCAACATACAAGCTTCAACAAAAGAAAAAATTCAAAGAACTTAGTGAAGAATGCCTTGGTGTATTTAACAAAATACGTTGAAATGAAGCAAAGCTTGTTTATTGATATCTCCGATAAGTTACAAATATGTACATATACATGAATCAAAATAAACAAACAAGAGGGAGTCTTCACAAAGGTTGCTCATGAGAAGTCTCAGTAGTCGGCAAAGCCCCAGAAAGAGTAAGCACCGAAAGGTGATCATTCGGAGCCTCAATACTGGGCAGAACCCCAGAAGGAGGAGGCACCGAAAGTTGATCATTTGGAGCTTCATTACGCGGTACAGCCCCAGAAGACGAAGGCAATAAATGCCTTTGGAACAAACGCACAAACCTCTGATGATCAAGCAAAATCTGACCATCAAATTCTTGCAACTGGTCAAGCTTCATCTTCATGTTTGTAGCATAGTCATGTGCGAGCTTGTGCAACTGTTTATTCTCATGCTTGAGCCCTCTGATCTTCTGTTTGAGATTTATCGCTTCAGCCGCCAATGATTCAATTTGGCGGGTTCTAGCAAATAGGCGTTGGGCCATATTAGACACAGAACCTGCACACTGAACACTAAGAGCCAGAGAATCCTTAACAGCCAACTCATCAGACTGTTTGGAAAGTAGTCTATTATCTTTAGGAGTGAGAATGTTCCTGGCCACTACCGCAGCGGTCATATCATTCATCACAGAGTTCCCAACTGTAAGAGGACCAGTAAGGGATAAGAAGGATAGGCGTCATATGTTGTCTTGAGAAGGCATGGCTGCCTCTTTACCAAAGTTCAAGTCAAAACGACGATCGGATGGGCCATACATTCTCAGAAATGAGGTGCAATAAATCTCTTAAGTACAAAAATAAGGGGAAAATTCCTACAAGCAATAACTCTCTAAATGTACTTCTTGCACATAATTGGTGTCCTTATAAAAGAAAGGGTAACAGGGTCGTTGGTTCAAAAATCAAAGAGGCACCACTCTTCAAATTTTGAAGAGGCACCACTCTCCACACGCAACATCAGCTCCTCGGGTACCACAGATAACTTTGCCAAAGATCTCTAACAAAGTTTAGACATATAAATTTTGAAGGTCCAACCACCCTACTATTACCCACAAGGATAAAGGAACAACACCACTGCTTGATAACTAGAAAGTCCCAATGTGTGTCAACCTCCGTGCTCCATGGCAAGACAGACTGACAAAAATGCCCAACCTTTACTTACATTCGAGAAAACACTCCCAACAGGATTGCTTTCTCAAAAATCGAAGAGGCACCGTTCTCTGAATCTCGAGAGCCAGATCCCTGACAGGATTGCTTGTTTGAAAACTGAAGAGGCATTGTTCTCCGAACTTCGAGAGCCAGATTTCCTTGGTAGCAATCTTCACAAGCAACATCAGCTTTCCAGATACCACAGACACTTTTTTCAAAGCGCTCTGACAAAGTTAAAACATGTGAAGCTTGCAGCTCGCACTACATTGCTATGACCAAGAAGGGTAAAGGAATAGCATTATTACTTGCTCAAAAATCGAAGAGGCACCACCCTCTGAATCTCGAGAGCCAGACTCCCAACAAGATTACTTTCTCAAAAATCGAAGAGACACCGCTCTCCGAATCTCAAGAGACAGACTCCCAACAGGATTGCTTTCTCAAAAATTGAAGAGGCACCGTTCTCCGAATCTCGAGAGCCAGATCCCCGACATGATTGCTTGTTTGAAAACCGAAGAAGCATCGCTCTCCGAACTTCGAAAATCAGATTTCCTTGGATAAAGCTTGTCTGCAATTTTCACACGCAACATCAGCTTTTCAGATACCACATACCACTTTTTCAAAGTGCTCTGACAAAGTTAAAACACGTGAAGCTTGCAGCTCCCACTATATTGCTACGACCAAGAAGAGTAAAGGAATAGCATTACTACTTGTTGTTAGGAAGACTCCTATATATGTTGACCTTCATCCTCCACGGACAGGCAGACCTGCAAAAATGCTCAACCCTTCTTCATATCTAAAAAGGCACTCCCAACGAAGTCTCTCGAAATACTCAGCTTTCTTTCCCCCCCAATAATACCTATGCAAACCAGCTACACCAGAGCAAAAGTATCTCATATCATCAGGGTCAAAAGCAAGAGTATCCCATATCATGCTTTTTCCCTGTCTTTTCCTTTGCCCTTGTTCTTACCTACAAGACAATGAGAAAGAGAGCAATCAATCAGCACTTGGAATCAAGCTTCCAGTCAAGAACTGACTGCCTGGAACCCCTTACCCGATTACTTACCTGGCATTACTCTCGAGTACTCATCTTCAACATCTTATGCTTCCAAAAAATATAGCACAACTGCCTGAGGAACAAATAGGGCAAGTGAGAAGGATACAATGAAGCATGTGGAGACAAGCGCAATAGAACACGTGCCGATTCATCTATTACTTCATCAACAGCAAAAGTATCTCATATCATCAAGGTCGAACGCACTCTTGATTTGATGGACTTGTTTTGACCCTCAAATTCTTGAGTCAAATTCTTGAGTCGGCCTTATACTCTGGAGGAAACCAGAAAACCCTCCAGCCCAGTTCAAGAATAAGCATGTGGAAAGTTACTTCTTCAAAAGCAAAAGTATCTCATATCATCTCTTCTTCATTTGTTTCTCCTTATCCTTGTTGCTGTTTACGACACAAGGAAAAAGATCAAAAGTCGAACCTCTGATCCAGGTTGCATGCTTGGAAATCTAATTACTTACCTTGTTTGTTACCTCTTTCGGCAAATCTCCTAGCTCGGCGACTTGGGGGACTCGTACTATAGGGTTTTGTATCGCACTTGACCAAGCCCGAAACTACAAGTAAACTTCAAGTGAAATTGATACATTACCTTGTGCATCTTCATCGGTTAAAGATATTACCCCTGGATGGAGGAAAAGTACTTCCAGAAAAGATGTCACATCTACGTATGAGACAGATAAGGCAAGTGAAAATGATACCACACTTCGGTACTTAGAAGTTTCATGATTACTCAATGGCTTGGATCTTGCAAGTCCACAACCGAGGAGCTTCCCTCACTCGGGAACTTAGGGGAGCACTGTTTGTACCATACTTAACCAATTCCGAAACTACTGAGCATCGGTCAACGTTATACCGTCAAGGACCCAGAAGAGTTTCCCTCCAACTAGAAGGCCAATCACAGTGCGACACATGTCGACATCAGAAGCCAATCATAGTGCCACATGTGTCAACATCAGAAGCCAATCACAACACGATACGTGTCAATGTCATAATGAAACTAGAAACTCTCTTCTATAAATAGAGATCATTCTCTCACAATATTTTCTAATGTCATTTGTACTAAATCATTCACTAGTACTCACTAAAGGAGAGCTTGAACCTATGTACTTGTGTAAACTCTTCACAATTAATAAGAACTCCTTTACTCCGTGAACGTAGCCAATCTGGGTGAACCACGTACATCTTGTGTTTGCTTCCCTATCTCTATCCATTTACATACTTATCCACACTAGTGACCGGAGCAATCTAGCGAAGGTCACAAACTTAACATTTTCTGTTGTACCAAAGTCCTCACTGATTTTGTGCATCAACAAGGCGCTTTATGAAAGCTTCTGCCAGGTCGTTTTGGGTGTGAACATGGGGTACAGGATGTTCAACTTCAATCCCAACTGACATGCAATAATCATCAAAAGTCTGTGATGTAAACTTTCCAGCATTATCCAATCGAATCGACTTGATCGGACAATTAGAGTGGTGAGCCCTAAGCTAAATAATTCATGCTAGGAGTTTTCAAAATGCAGCGTTGCGTGTGGACAATAAACAGACATGTGACCAATGTGTCGATGCATCAACCAACACCATAAATTATCTAAATGGTCCGCATGTTGATTGGATAGGTCCACAAATATCCCCATGAATCCTCTGAAGAAACTTTGGAGGGTTGTAAATAATATTTGTAATTGAGGGTTGAGTATTCAACTTCCCTAAAGAACAAGCTTTGCCTGGCGAGAATCCAACGTAGGGATGTAAATGATGTCCATGTGATGATTTAAAGATACGGTGCATCTTGTCACATCTGGGATGTCCCATACGATCATGCCAAAGTAGCAAAGTGCCTTGGAATGGTTGTGATGTACAATCCACTTGGGTTGTCCTGCAAATGGTTGTGATGTACAATCCACTCGGGAGACTCTCCAGCTTCTTGTGAATACGCTTCTGGCCATACTCGTAAGAAGTGATACAAAGAAATTCAGAACCATTCTCTTCAATGGTTTCAACATGATATTGATTATCTCGAATGTCTCTAAAACTCAACAATGTTCTTCCAGAACGTGAAGAATATAGGGCCTCTTTAATTGTTAAGACAGTACCATTAGACAACATTATACGAGCATTTTCGTATCCTTCAATCAGGTTGGATGAGCCTGAGAGGGTTGTCAGAGGTGCTTTCTTAGGTATGAAGTTAGTAAAATAGTGTCGTTCACGCAATATGGTATGCATAGTAGCACTATCAGCCAAATAACTAACTTCCCCAGTAGTCATACCTAGAAATAAATTAATTGAATTAGTCACATGCATAAATAAAATTCCATTCATTCAATTAATCAATCGAGAAATAATATCCATAAAATAATTATACATAATTCAAAACAAACAAAAACCAAACAAATTATTCCAAAGACATAGAAAAATTATCCAAAAATTAAACCATAAACCTAAAAAGATAGGGGGGTTCAGCTACTCTTAGTGGGTTCGGCCACTAAGGGTAAAAACACCCTAAAAACATGTCTAGAAGAATAAAACTTATTTGTCCATAGGAGCTAATACATCCTGAAAATCTGATATCTACATGGATATAGTAGCATCTTCGGGATGTTCCACATAGTCAATGTGAAATCCCAATCAATTTCCTGCTATTTTCCTACGAGTTTCACCGAGCCACCACCTAAGAAATCTTCACCGGCCTTCATTCTCCATTTTGCACCCAAGATCGACGAGGTTTTGGCCGACGGGGTTTTGACCCCGTATGACGAAGAACTGAACTGTGGATTCTGGGGACACCACGGTAGCAATCCGCCACTTTGGCGACCTTTACCCTCGATTACCATGACCAATAGACTCCTCCCATCCCCAGGAACAAAGCCCAAGCAGTGGTGGAGGCGTCGAAGCGAGTATGGAGGTCGAGTTGAAGCATACCATTTCTAGGGTTTTGGCAGGTTCGAGGGAAATTAGGGCTTTTCCCTGCCAAATTGGACTTGGCCACAGGTATAAAACTTGCTCTACTCATTGAGATCTTCATTTTTGTAAATTTTGGTAATTTTTTGAAATAGTTGGTTTTCCGGCGAACCGGGCCGCCACGTGCGGCGGCGGGTGTGGTGGCGCAAGGTCAGTGGGCCGACGCTGTCTTTTTAAGTTGAATTCAATGTTCTAATTTCAAAATTGATAACCGTTTGATATAGTTCGATAGTTTGAACCTAGTATGGTGAAGTACGTTACTTGATCATTTTATGATTAGACAATCCAACCGTTGGATTGTCATCAAAATTTAATACGTTATAGTACGTAATATTTGAGGATATTAGAAATTGATGGATCAGGAATCTAACATAAGGATCTTCTCAAATTGGGTTTGTAAGTTCGTAAAATAACACGTTAACTGCCACTAGAATTGGTGATTAGCGGACATCGGATCGTAATAAAATTTTAGCATGTTGTTTTAGAAGCATAATGTGAACTTTAGAAAGTTACGGATCTAAAATCCAATGTGCGGATCTTCCAAATCGAATTATGTAGAATTGTGGACCCTACCTTTGATCGAAAGCTAACTTTTGGTCAACATGTCTCGAAACGTTCTAAATACTAAAATTAGTACTACGGGAGATTAAGTGAAGTCTAGTGGCCTACATTGGTTAGAGAGTGGCTTGAATATATGTGATATGGTTATTACCTTAATTTCTTATATTAATATCATTTGTGAATATGACTTGGTATTATAAATGTGATTTCTATTGAAATGTGATTTTTGTATATTTAGCCTAGAATTATGTTGGGTAATTACATAGTAGCCCCTCAGGTTTGAGGTCTATTACAACCTCATACAACGTTTTAAAACATTTCACTTTCATACATCATGTACCATTTTATTTCAAAATAATACCTCCGTTAGATTTTCCGTCCATTAATATGTTAAATGCTGACGTACATTTGTGCTAATGTGGCTGCCACGTGGTAAAAAAAAATATTTTTTATACATTAAAAATATTATAATATTAACCCAATTTATAAAATTAAAAAAATTAAAAAAATAAACATAAAATCCCAAACCCAGATCCCTTTCTTCCCCCTCTCCTCTCTGCAACTCACAAAATCCTTTCCCACTATCCCTCACCCACCCACCCCCCGGCGACCTCACCCTCCCAAGCGACCCACAATACCTGCAACAACAAAAAGAAGAAGAGGGAGGAAGAAGAATAAAAAGAAAACCCCAAACCCAGTTCGTCCCCCACTCGTAAAAAACAAGAAGAAGAAGAAGAAGAAGCCCATAACCTTTCCCCCCTCCCCCCGCGACCCACCTCCCTTCCCCCCAGAACCCTTCCCCCTCCCCGGGCCTGCCGCAACCCACGACCCACGACCCACCTCCCTTCCCCCCGCTCCGCTGCGACCCGCGACCCACCTCTCTGCCCCCCTGAGACCTTTCAGTGACCTTCCTGCGAACTGAGGCTTTTTTTTTCTTTTTTTTTTCTCCCTCTTCTTCTTCTTCTGTTTGCAGGTTTTGGGGGAGACGAACACTGGGGCTTTTTTTTTCCTCCATCTTCTTCTTCTTATTGTTGCAGGTTTTTGGGTTTTAGGTTAGGAATAGGGATGTGGGTCGCTTGGGGGGAGGTCGCTGGGGGGTGGGTGAGGGATGATGGGAAGGGATTTTGTGAGTTGCAGAAATGAGAGGGGGAAGAAATGGATCTGGTTTCGAGATAGGGTTTAAGGTGTATATGTGTGTGTGTGTGTGTTAGGGATAGGGATGTGGGTCGCTTGTGGGGAGGTCGCTGGGGGTGGGTGAGGGATGGTGGGAAGGAATTTTGTGAGTTGCAGAGAGGAGAGGGGGAAGAAAGGGATCTGGGTTCGGGATAGGGTTTAGGGTGTGTGTGTTAGGGATAGGGATGTCGGTCGTTTGGGGGGAGGTCGTTGGGGGGTGGGTGAGGGATGATGGGAAGGGATTTTGTGAGTTGCAGATATGAGAGGGGGAAGAAAGGGATCTGGGTTCGGGATAGGGTTTATGGTGTATATGTGTGTGTGTGTGTGTGTGTGTGTGTGTGTGTGTGTGTGTGTGTGTGTGTTAGGGATAGGGATGTGGGTCGCTTGGAGGGAGGTCGTTGGGGGTGGGAAGGGATTTTGTGGGTTACAGAGAGGAGAGGGGGAAGAAAAGGATTTGGGTTCGGGATAGGGTTTAGGGTGTATGTGTGTGTGTGTGTGTGTGTGTGTGTGTGTGTGTGTGTGTGTGTGTGTGTGTGTGTGTGTGTGTGTGTGTGTGAGTGTGTGTTAGGGATAAAGATGTGGGTCGCTTGGGGGAGGTCGCTGGGGGGTGGGTGAGGGATGGTGGGAATGGATTTTGTGAGTTACAGAGAGAAGAGGGGGAAGAAAGGGATCTGGGTTTGGGATAGGGTTTAGGGTGTGTGTGTGTGTGTGTGTGTGTGTGTGTGTGTAAGGTGAATGTTAAGTATGATACATGTTATGACTATGTGATCTTAGAATCCTATTAGAAGTATTATGTAGAACTTTTATGCTTGTATGATGATAATTAGTAGTCATGAAAAGTTGATAGAGCATGTGCCTATATTGTAAATCATAGGGGTTGAGGTAATGGTAGATTGTGTGTTGAATTGACTGCACCATGTAGCAGAGGTACATGGATGGTCCTACTTGGTATATCTGCGATGGGTGATCACCGCCTGCACGATTAGGCTATACTTATGGTTCTACTTGGTATATCTGCGATGAGGGACCATAAGCATTCTAAGAGTGATCATGCTTGGTATATCCGCGATGGGTGATCACTACCTAAAGCTATAGGATACAGTCCTACTTGGTATATCTGTGATGGATGACTATTAGGGGTGATCATGCTTGGTATATCTGCAATGGATGATCACTGCCTACATTATTAGACTATGCATATGGTTCTGCTTGGTATATACGCGAATGAGGACCATATGTATTCAAGGGTAGTCATTCTTGGTATATCTGCGATGGGTGATCACTACCTGCACGATGGGATTATGCCTCTGGTTTTGCTTGGTATATCCGTGATGGGGGACCATACGCATTCTAGGGGTGATGAGAAGTATTTGTACTTGGTACATTTCAATAGGCGATCATAGTTTAGTTTAGTTCTGTTGAGTGGTCTGGAATCCCTATTCTTGCACTTTTCCATAAGGTTAATCTGGTCCTATATTTGAGTGAATAGATTTTGCTCACAGTAGACGTTGTGTTTATAAATTAGATTTATCATGTGATCACTTTGAATCCAGGTAGAGAATTATGTAGAATTCCTTTATTAAATTTTATAAATTGGTATGTGATCTTATTGATTGGTTAACGTAGTGAAATTTTAATATCGAGCATCTTTGATTCATGAAATTGGTTAATTGAAGTGATTGTGAAATAATATGGATATGATTGTTATTATTTTGGTCAAATTAGTTAATTAATGTGGCTAGAGAATGGTATTGTGCGTCGTCGGTTCTTTGATATGATATATGTTGTGAATTGCGGTATTATGTTAGGACGTAGTGGGTTATGTGATGAATACTCGAGTGTAGTGAATGGTGAACTACAAATGGCTTGATCCCTATTTAGGGGACGTAGGCAGTCTAACGAGGATGTTAGATGCAACCATAAAGTATACAAAAAATTACTATGCAATTTGATTCATGAGTTATGCTTCTTACATATCCCAGAGGCGGGATCTATTGGATATTATGGTTACTTGGTGGTGTCACATGTCAATCCTGGACGTAGGTCGGGATCGGGGCATGATAGGCAAAGTTAGACTCACGATGGGAATGATATTTGGCAATAGCCTTAGGGGTAGCTCGGCATACATGTGACCAATAATCATTTGATCCACAACGGTAACACATGTCCATCTCAGTGGAAGTCGATTGAACAGTAGCTTTTCCCTTGTTCTTGAAGTTTGGGGCCTTAGATGCAAGAGGTTAGTGCTTCTTAGTCAAATTTCCTCCATTGGGTGGGCCATGGCTCTGTTGACCTTGGGGCCGTGGGTGGGCTTACCGTCCATTACCACGACCACGACGATGTTTTCATTGTTTGTGGCTGCTAGAATTGGTCGCATGCGCTTCAGGCGTAGCGTTCGAGCCAGTGGATCGAGCTTAATGATTTTTCATCAAAAGTTGGTTCTGATTTTCAACGAGAAATAAAACAGAGATCAAATTCGAAAATTTAGTGAATTTATGTACCCTATATTGTTGCTGCAAGATAATATTGGTAGCATGAAAGGTCGAATAGGTCTTCTTCAGGATATCTGCATCTGTTAAGTCCACTTTACAAAACATAAGCAGTGATCAAATTCTACAAACTTCAAAGTTGTATTCATTCACGGACTTAAAGTCTTGAAAGTGTATATGCTACCAGTCGTGCCTTGCTTCATGCAAGTAAATGTCTTTCTGGTGATCGAAACGATCAGCCAGAGTAAGCCAGATGGTGTGTGGGTCCTCCTCAGCGATGTACTCAATTTACAGTGCATCATGGATGTGTCTTCGAATGAAGATCATTGCAGTAGCTTTCTGAACTTCATCGACAAGTTTGGCGTCGGTAGGTTCCTCGATGGTGGCTGTAATACCATTTGCAGTAAGATAAAGCTTCACGTCTTGAACTCACTTCAGGTAGTTTCTTCCAGATACTTCCAGAGCGGTGAAATCGAGCTTGTTCAAGTTCGACACATCCCTAAAACAGAAGGTACAACAAAACGTAGTTAGTCATATGGTAATCCATAGACATACATCATAGAACATTCGGGTTTTATAGACATGTATTGGTTTAATTTAAACATGAAAACTATAGGTTTCATGTGGTAAGTTTTGAATGAAAACTTTGGGTTTCAAAGGCACTAAATATGAAACTACAAGTTCAGTTTAGTTATGAACAATTAGTTCATAAAGGAGAAGTTCACGCAATAATGCAATATGCTGATTTAAGTGTAGTGGATTTGAGTTGGTTCGGGAACTCAAGTGTGAAAGCTTCGAGACTACGAAAGGATGTCAACGGTTCAAAGTAGAAAAATAAATTATTGAATCGTTAATGTCCAAAAGTGATCTTCAGGTCAATAATTTTGGATTAATTATCAGATTAATGGACTGCATGTCACCTTTAATTAATTCAATAGATTGGGACTAAACGGGGTCAATCGTGGAAGTAAAATAATGGCAAACGGATCATATTAGTTTTGGTTGGTGATAAACCAAGTGATAATTAAATTAGAACTAATTAGAGTAAACCAAAGTACCCCAAAAAAAATATTTGGGCATGATTTATAACGTGGGGATGCCAAAAATTAGCATTGGGTCGAAAAAGAACACAGCCCAACCAAAAGTGGGCTGGTAACGATGCAGGGACAGGCCCTGCTGCTAGGCTACTGGCCATTGGGCGTCGAGGGGGGTTGCAGGCCTCTGGGTCGTGTGGTCTGGGTGAGCCCAGTAATAAAAACTGCTGGTTTGGGCAAAAAACAAGGCACGGGGCAAGCTCAGCCCAAGGCTGGCTTAAGGGTTGGTGCAGGGAAACCCAGCCGAGGCTGGGTTTCGGGTTTTTGGGTCGGGGCAGGTTAAGCCCAGTAGCAAAAGCTGCGAGCAAGTGGGCCAATGGGTGGTGAATCCTAACAAGCAACACGAGCTTGTTACAGGCGGGCCAAAGATGCAGGACCAAGCCCAGTAACACACGGGTTGCTGGTGATAGGCCATCAGTGCGAGGGCAGAGCCCAGCAAACTGCTACAGGCCATGCTGGTAGATGGGATGGGGTTGCAGGCCCAATCCAAACCAATCACAGGCCAAAAATGGCAATTGTTCTTGCTCGCAACAAGCCCAAAGGGCTCCTACCATGGGTTAAACGTCAAAACGATGTCGTCCTAGAACGTGCTTGGCACGGCTGGGCTGCAAGCCAGCGCGATGCTAAATGGTAGTGCCAACAGCGGCCATGCCACATTAAATTCCCACTTTTTTTTCAACTTTTCTAAGGTTTTAAGAACCCTAAATTGTTTCTAATTTTTTTATATGCTTTGACTCACAAATTCCATATACCAAAATAATTGTGTAATGCATGAAACATGTGTGTGTGTGTGTGTGTATTGACAAATATATGAATCATATACAATAAATATATCGGAAGGAAAATATAAATATAGTGGGAATGGTTTCATGCTTCGTGGACGTTTCAAATATCTTACTTTATTTAAGTGTACCTTATTGGCAAAAAACAAATAAAAGCCTTAGAATTTTGTAGAAGAAAACCTCCTCCTACGATCCTTCAACTCCTTAGCTTCTAGTAAAAGCGTGCTGATAACGTGTTGTAGGTCTATTTGACTGAACTATATTTAAGACTAAAGAGGGAAAGAGACCGGCAACAAGAGAGAGAGAAGAGAGAGATTTAATTGTGAGGTGTGTGTTGTATCACCTCATTGTGCCTTTATTTATAGTAGTATGATATGTTAAATCCTTATCCTAATAGGATTACAACTCTAATAAGATAATAACTACTAAAGGGAATATTCGAAGATAGCCCTAGATATACTAGGATTTATACAATCACATTCCTATTCTAAATATGATTGCAACAGGTGTGTTTTTTTTAAGTTTATTTGGTGTGTTTTTTTACGAGGTTTATTTGGTGTGTTTTTGTAATTTTATTTGGTAAGGTATTTATAGAAAAAAAAATTATTTTATCAGATTTTTTTATTAATTTTGAATATTTTTAAAATCTTTTATTAACTTAATTAATTTGGGTCATTGGATTAAAAAAAAATTGAAATGCAATGGTCTAGATTTCAACGCTGGCCCAAAGGTAATATTCTAATTTGTTTTCTTTTTTATTTTATTTTTTTTACATTTTTTAAAGTCGAAAAACATGGACCTTTGATCTGGAAATCAACGGTCCATAATGTGCCATGTCATCTAGCCGTTGTAGCAGTGTTTGAAATTTTTTTACCGTTGGAAATCCAATGGCCTAGAAAAAAATAGTTGTTGGAAATCCAACGGCCACAACAAAGGTACCTTAGTGGGTTGTCACACGGGCCCTACTGTCTGAAACCCTATCAGTGATGTGCCACCATTCGCGCCTGATGCAAAAAAAATTTGACAGATTGTTGATGTCATGCTGATGTCAGTCTGATGTCACATCCATCCATGCTCTGGGGCCTTAGATTATTGCCTAACTTGTTGCTTGGGCTTTCCTTAGTCCAATTGCCCGAGGTAGGCTGGAGGGGTTTTGGGAGAGGGGGGGGATTGGACTTGATTTGAAGCCTATCCACAGGGCTATTGCCCACAGAAGAAGTGCTCTTAGACTCAAATCCACCCACCAAAAACTATTATTATGAACCTCCGTGGTCCTCCAGAACCTCAGAAAATAGGGACCTACGTGTCTGCATTGAATCTACAAATAATCCCCTCATTGTGATAACATATGCAATCTTCTTGATATATAAACGTAAATGTCACTTCATCAGGACAGTGTGTTCGCTCTCTTACATTAAACTTAAATCTGTATGTCTACAAGTTAGAATAGTTTAGAGTATCGGTTATGTAGAAAAGAAAGATAATAAGGATCTGGGATTCTCTTATAATTTGACAAAATAGAGGAACTAATAAATAGGAATGGGTATAATCACATAAAATCTCTTTCAAAAAACGAAAAAGAGAAAAGGGCATGTGTGCCCATAATATTTTGTCACGAAAACAATGCAAAACTCAACCAGAAATGATCTATTCAGGTCAATTGTATGAACCAAAAACCAGTCCCATTAAAACTCTGAGTCATGCATTTTCCATAGTTTTTCTGAGCTTTTTAAATCCCATTTCTTTTCTTTGCGCCAACAAAACTAAACTGGATAATTTCATGGTGGTTCTAAGCCTTCAACCTGTCCAATTTACAACGCCTAAACACTTATCATCATGTAAACCGAGTGTTTGTGGTTGTTCCGTCCGATATCGGATTTCAGAGCCATTAGGAGAGCCAGCTCCAATGGGGCAAAAAACAATGTACAATGATGGGTTTTTCGAGAGGGGATTCATGACTCTGTTTGCTCGAAAAATGATGAAGTCTGCAGCTCCGGTGAATGCGAAAACTGAGACAAAGGAGAAGCCGTGGTGGGATATGACTATGAGAGCTTTGTGGATGTTTCGAAGAGAGTGATGCAGGGAAGGTCTCGGAGTCAGCAACAGAAAGTGGTTCGAGAAGTGCTCTTGTCTATGCTGCCTCCAGGTGCGCCAGAGCAGGTGGATTAATGCAAAGTTTTCAGTCCTCTAATGTTGGTTTATATCTTATTAATTTGAATATTTAGTGATTAATGTACTGTTGGATGATCATATCCATTCATTAATTTGATCATTTACCTTCAAAAACTTGATAGTTGGGTATAAATTTGTAGTGTAAAGCGGGAGCCTTGTGCACTGGGTACGACCTTTTCATACTCTAAGTCCATAACATATCAACCATGTTGTTCAGTCATAGTATGTAGCACCACGTGCCGATCTCCATGTGAAGGGAATCGGGTTTGGTTTGTTTAGTTCAATTTGTTGTCTACATTATTGAACAAGCATATATGATTTTAGACATCGAAATTTCGGTAAAATAAATGTTGATCAATAATTAAAATTTCAATGTTCATGTGTCACATAAATTTTACACATAGCATGTGACTAAACAAAAAATCAAAATAAATCGGAAAAGTCATCAAACAGGACACGTGTCAACACCTGGCAGAAATGATTTATTTCATCTAATTATTTAAATCCAAAAAATCAAGTTTTGGAATTCTATAAATAGGAGGCCAAGGCATTCATTTTGGAGACCAATTCATAACCAATTCACCTCATACCACAACCTTGAAGCTTTGAAACTCAAAAGCTCCCAAGCAAATCCCGAAGGATCAAGAGAACTCTCTTCGTTCTTCATCAAATCCTCATTCAAAATCAAGCCCCAACGGCCCTTGAAGAACTTCTGCTGATTCAAGATCAAGCCCCGACGGCCCTTGAAGAAAGTGTCCATCGTTCATCATTCGTTCATCCCTAGATCAAGCCCCGACGGCCCTTTGGATCCACGACGTCAACAAATCTGCACAACTGTTTCTTCCCAGATCAAGCCCCAACGGCCCTTTGGATCAACAATCATCCACCAATTCAAGATCAAGCCCCGACGGCCCTTGAAGAAAGCACCATCGTTCATCATCCGTTCTTCCAAGATCAAGCCTCGACGGCCCTTGGATCAACAACATCAACAAATCCACACGTCCAACCGTTCTTCAAGATCAAGCCCAAAAGCCCTTGGAGATCCATTCATCACTGTTCTTCAAAGATCAAGCCCAAAAGCCCCTTTGAAGATCCGCTCAAATCCACCTTCAAGATCAAGTCCACGGCCCTTGTAGAACGTTCATCCTTAGATCAAGCCCAACGGCCTTTTGGATCAATCGCACATCCACAAATACACACCTTACGGAGATCGAATCAGAGGATCAAGATAGAGAGAGATTGTAACCCAAAATCATCAAATACAAATATTATTTTGTACACGTGTTTCTTGTCTCGTTCATCGCAGGAATTTCCGTGTTTACAAAATTGGCACGCCCAGTGGGACAATCTCTACCTCTCATCTCTTTCTCCGTTCAAGAAATTCGAGCACACTTCCAAAATTAATGGCATCAAGGAAGGCTCACACTGTTCCCGCAACTGGCGCAAAGAACAAGAGCATCTTCGTCGCAAGTGGTGTCACTTTAGGCATCACGACTCGAAGCAAGACAAGAGCTACTCCTGCCGCCTCTTTCACCTCTGCATCAACTCTGCCAAGGGAACAAGAGCACCTAAGGCACGAGCCTTTGATCACCTTAGCCTCACCAACGGTACCAAGGGGCGAAAGTCCAAGGAAATACTCCAAATCCATGCTCTTCGATGTCGATTCGAGCGGCAGTTTAGCCATGCAAGTCATGACCATTGGAGCAACTTCAATCGATGAGCAGCTGGCTCAAATGAATGAAGCAATCGCAAGGCTAACCCGAACTGTGGAAGAAAAAGACTTGCAAATCGCTGCACTCGTCAGCCGACTGAAGCCACAAGACGGCGATAACCCTAACCCAGAGAATGATCCACTAAAGAGAAGAGATGATGAAGAAGATGAGTCTCAGGTGGAGAAAAATGATGTGAAGCCGGAGCCAGACCAAGCAACGGCACTCATGGGATCTCTTTCTATCCAGCAGCTGCAGGAGATGATCACCAACACCATCAAGGCACAGTACGAAGGGAGCTCACATACCTCCTTGTTCTACTCGAAGCCCTATTCCAAGAAGATTGATGCCCTAAGGATGCCAAGGGGTTATCAACCACCGAAGTTCATGCAGTTTGATGGAAAAGGAAACCCAAAGCAGCGCGTTGCACATTTCGTCGAAACTTGCAACAACGCGGGGACGGAGGGAGACTACCTCGCCAAGCAGTTTGTGCGCTCGCTGAAAGGAAATGCCTTTGAGTGGTACACGGACCTAGAGCCTGAGTCCATCAACAGCTGGGAGCAATTAGAGCGGGAATTCCTCAACCGCTTCTACAGCACCCGCCGCACTATGAGCATGCTAGAGCTAACGAGCACAAAACAGTGGAAGGACGAGCCAGTCATTGACTACATCAACATATGGCGCACTCTAAGCCTCGACTGTAAAGACAGGCTCTCGGAAACCTCTTCAATCGAGATGTGCATCCAAGGCATGCAATGGGGTTTGCAATACATCCTTCAAGGCATCAAACCACGGACATTCGAAGAGCTAGCCACCCGCGCCCATGACATGGAGTTGAGCATCGCCCATCATAGGAAGAAAGAACCGATCGCCGACTATAAGAACGACAAAGTTCTTGGGCCAAAGTTGGAGAAGACTGCGTGGAAATCCATCAAGGAAGCAATGACAGTCAACACAGCTCCCGTCAAAATCCCCACACGAGGCAAGGCAATTCAAGCCGAAGGCTTTCGTGATCAAGAGATGCGTAGACGCACTTTGAAGGAGCTTGAGGAGAAAACTTATCCATTCCCCGACTCTGATGTGGTTGCCATGTTAGAAGACTTGCTGGAAAAGAAGGTGATTGGTTTGCCTGAGTGCAAACGGCCAGAAGAGATGAATCGCACTGACAGTCCAAGGTACTGTAAATTCCACCGCTTCATCAGTCATCCGACAGAAAAATGTTTCGTGCTGAAAGATCTCATCATGAAGCTGGCTCAGAAAGGAATCATCGAGCTAGATCTTGACGATGTGGTGAAGTCAAACTATACCACCTTCACTTCTGGCTCTTCCGACTCAAAGTTTTCACCTCAACTGCTGGGGGCATCCTCCAAGACAAGCAAAGTTGAAGGATGGACTCAAGTCACTCCTAAGAAATTGCACAAGAAGCATACGTCTCCTCCACAAGTCCGCCAATCGGAAAGGGGGCAAAGCAGCTCTTGTCAACCTTCAAAGCAACGTGAACGTGTTGAAGATGATGAAACTTCGACACGAAGATCGTCCGTCCCCATTACAATGCGCGATTTCTTGCCCGAAGACGTCTTCAATCACTCGGTCAAGGCTCTTTGCTATGAAGATTGTGAGGAACGCCTCTCCAAAATTGCTTGACAAAATTCACAAATTCTCCTCGCCCGCACAAGTCTAAACTGCATGGCACAAAGCTCCTTGTCCACAAGAGCCTAAACTGCAGGACATCAACGCTCCTGGTTTGCACGAGCATAAAAGGCAACACCAATGCTCCTTGTTTGCACGAGCCTAAACTGCACGAACCAAAGCTCCTGGCCCGCAAGAGCATAAACTGTGTACGGCAAAATCATCAGAAAAAAAAAATGCATTTGAACTACGTTTTGACTTGATCTCTTTCTTTGGAAGGGTACATAGGCAGCTTGAATATTCAATTTCAAGTTCAGTCACATCAAAATAAAAAAAAATGTTTTATTAAATAGAGTCAATTTTATTATAAAAAAATAATAATAATAATAAAATAAAATAAAATAAATGTATACGTATGAGTGTCTCAGCCCAGCCGCAACAAAAGGTTTAAGCCACAAGCCCAATTCGGTTGAGAAGAAGCACAAAACCCAGATCTCTCCAAAGCAACACCAGGCCCATCCACACTTAACTCTCTAAGCAACGCCAAGGCCCAACTCCTGTGGCCCATCCTCACTAGACTCCAAGCTGGTCCAAATCATCTTCCAAAGCTTCCTGGCCTCGCAGCTATCCAGAAAGTCACCGTGAAGTTGAAGACCGTGAAAGTGAAACGTCTTCAACCTCACGCGGCCTCGTAATGGATAACCGAAATTCCCAGACTGCTCTTAGCCCCCTATCGAACCGCTCCACCGACGACCCGAACCCAGTTTTCATAGACCGGGACCCGGAGATATTCTCCGTCATCCTCTCGCTTCTCCGATCGGACAGCCTTCCTTCCACGGCTCACCGATTCTCCAAGCAGGAGCTCGCCGATAAAGCCCTCTACTACGACATCGAGTCGCAGCTCAAGTCAGTGATGTCGCCGCCTCCTTTTTTCTGGAATCGACGCCTCAATTGTCACCACCGTCCATCCTGCCTCTGATGGATTTCCTTCGACGATCACCGCAAGGGACTACGACTCAGTGTGGATCACCCATGGCAGCCAAATATCCAGCTACGATTGGAATCTCAGCCACGCCAATACTATCCGTACGCATTTAGAGGACATAACCTCGATTTGCCGAGTGTATCCTGATATCGCCGCTGTAAGATCCGAATCCGACGCAGGACTCCACTTCTACGATTTCTCAGGCGTGCGAAACCTGGGGTCTATTCACTGGATTGACCCGGAAGATCCCAGAATCTTCAAGGCGTGAGTCACAGCCATTGCCGACTCACCGAGCTCAGTCTTCGCATCGTTTGACCGCCCCCGCAAAAGTGAATTCACCGCCACCACAGCAGCAAAGAGAATTGCTATGTGGGCAGCACAAGCCTCTCCCTATCCTCCCTAGCTACTTCGGCACCACCGCCGAAGCTGCGACGACTGGTGTGAAGAAGGTTGAGGAGGTACAGCCCATTGCCACCTGCCACGAGCGAGAGGAGCTTGAAGGTGAACTTGAGGGAAGGGATGTTCTGGAAATCAATCATCCTGTTAGTCCTTTTGGCACAAGGGTGAAAAGATTGGATTTCCCGGATGAGGTACTCACTTCCATTATGGAGCTGGCAAGTACATCGCATCAATGGCTAATATGCTCAACTTTCCTAAGAACATTTTAAATAATGGAGGAAGGCTCCGAACAGTCCTTGACGTTGGTTGTGGTGTTGCTAGTTTTGGAGGATACCTGCTGTCTTCTGATATTATCGCAATGTCCTTGGCACCTAATGATGTTCATCAAAATCAGATCCAGTTTGCATTGGAGAGAGGAATTCCTGCATATCTTGGTGTTTTAGGGACCAAGAGACTCCCTTACCCAAGTAGATCTTTTGAACTGGCTCATTGTTCTCGCTGTAGGATTGATTGGCTTCAAAGGGATCAGATACTTCTCTTTGAGTTAGATAGGGTACTTAGACCAGGAGGTTATTTTGCCTACTCATCTCCTGAAGCCTATGCACAGGATGAAGAGGACCTTAGAATTTGGAAAGCGATGAGTGCCCTTGTGAAGCGGATGTGCTGGAAAATTGCTGCTAAAAGGAACCAAACTGTTATTTGGGTCAAGCCGCTGACTAATGATTGTTACATGGAAAGACCGCCTGGTACTCAACCACCCCTTTGCAGATCGGATGATGATCCAGATGCAGTCTATAATGTGAAAATGGAGGCTTGCATCACGCCGTACTCTGAGCAAAACCATAGAGCAAGAGGAAGTGGTTTGGCTCCTTGGCTTACTCGATTGACTACGCCTCCACCCCGTCTTGGTGATTTCGGCTATTCCAGCGACATATTTGAAAAGGACATGGAAGTTTGGCAGCAACAAGTTGAAAATTACTGGAATCTTTTGAGCCCAAAGATTAGTTCCAACACAATAAGGAATGTGATGGACATGAAGGCAAACCTGGGATCATTTGTAGGGGCTTTGAAGAACAAAGATGTTTGGGTTAATATGGTGCCTCAGCAGCTCGTATGCGAATTTGGTATCAACACTTTTTGTACATGGTCACAGGTGCACAATCCCTGCAGAAAATCCATAAGTAAGTGCAGAAAGATAAAAATCCCATCAAGCTTACCTACTCCATCATGATCTTTGCCTCCGTGGAGTTTGTCCTCTCCCATCCCCACCAACTTCAATAACCGCCGTCAAACGACTAGCCGGTAGTGAAGCTCAATGCCTTGCATTCTACATCAAGCTCCAGCTGCTTCTACACCTCCGCCATGGCTGCTGCTTTTGAATGTGATTGACAAAACCAAAGTTTGTCAACTCACACCCAAAGACCTTCTCTCCGTCCGTGACAAACAACAACGAAGAACTTCAATAAACCGCCGTCAAACGACTAGCCGGTCATGAAGCCTCGACTGCAGCTCACCGTTCGTCGAGTTCCATCCCTACAAAGCACCATATATAAAGAAAGAAAAAAAAAAAAAAGGTTTTCAAATGGTGACCAGCCACCGAAAGCAAAGAAAAGAAGTGATTGACAGGCACCATCCAAAATGAAATGATAAAAAAAGAAAAAAACAAGAAAGACAGGTCATGGTGTATGCTACTATTAGCAAGTATGAATAATTGAAAGGAAGAAAGCAGGGGGAAAACGACGAATTTCCGTCTAAAAATAGGGAGTAAAAGAATAGTGCGCATCAAGTACCATCTAAATAAAATAAAATAAAATAAAAAGGAGTAACACATCTTAGTCAGATATATGTTTTAGCACAACATACTGAATAAAATAAAGCATGTCCATTGATATCTCCAAAAAAATTACAAGTACGTAAAAAAATAAAATAAAATAAAATAAAAAGTCAAATCAAATTTACAGGAAGGGATCTTCAAGGATGATCAGGTGGCGCCTCATCACTCGGCGAAGCTCCAGAAAGACGAAGCACCAGAGATTGATTATCCGGAGCTTCAACATTTGGTGAAGCGCCAGAGGACGAAGGCAGAAGTTGCCGCTGGAGTAACGTCACAAACCTCTGATGATCACTCTGAATCCGAACTTCGGACTCCTGCAGTTGGTCAAGTTTCCTCTTCATGCTTGTTGAGTAATTAGTTGCGAGCATGTGCAACTCTTTATTCTCATGCCTAAGCACCTTGACCTCTTGCCGAAGACTGGCCACCTCAGCCATCAACGACTCAACCTGACGAGATCGAGCAAGAAGGCGTTGGCCCATGTTTGAAACTGAACCTGCACATCGGACGCTGTAGGCCAAAGAGTCCTGAACAGCCAGCTCGTCGGACCGCCTGGAAAGTATCCTAGTGTCTTTAGGAGTGAGAAGATTTCTGGCCACCACCGAAGCGGTTGTATCGTTCATTATCATAGAATCCCCAACTGTAAGAGGACCATTGGGAGATACGAAGGACGGCTGCCAAATGTTGTTTGAAGAAGATATGTCACTATCTTCCCCGACATTCAAGTTAAGATGACGGTCAGAAGGGCAAGACATTTTCGAAGGTGTGAAGAAAAAGAAGAGGTCGGACAAATCAAGTTCTTAGAAGTGCAAGTAGGGAGCTTCTACAAGCGGAAAATTCAAGTGTGCTTTGGAATGTGATGCGTGCCTCTCTTTTAAAATCAGCACTTAACGGAGCTTCAGAAATTGAAGAGGCGAGTTCAGAAATCGAAGAGGCAAGCTCATAGATCGAAGAGACGTCTGCTTTCTCAAAAGCTGGGCTGCTCAGAAACCACGGGCCAATCTCAGATATCGAAGAGGCGCCAGTCTTTTTCAGCCTCGTCAGCACCTATCACATGCACACTCAGCTTTGCGAAAATCACGGATAATTTGTCGAAGCGCCGATCTCAGATATCGAAGAGGCGCCAGTCTTTTTCAGCCTCGTCAGCACTTATCACATGCACACTCAGCTTTGCGAAAATCACGGATAATTTGTCGAAGCGCCGATCTCAGATATCGAAGAGGCGCCAGTCTTTTTCAGCCTCGTCAGCACCTGTCACATGCACACTTAGCTTTACGGAAATTACGGGCAATTTGTCGAAGATTTCTGATGAAAAAGAAAACGCGTGGAGCCATACTGATCAATCACTCAATGGTTGCCAACATGAGTGAAAGAATAGTACCTCTACAGGTATTAAAGAACTTCCTATAACTGTCCACCTTCACCGTCCATAGCAAGGCAGACTTGCAAAAATGCCCAACCCTTCCTCATTTCCGAGAGTACACTCTCAGCAGAGCCTCTCGAAATACCCAGTTTTCTTCCTCTCCTGGAGTACCTCTGCAAACAAATGACACCCAAAGCAAAAGTATCTCATATCACCAGGGTAGAAAGAAAGAGTATCTCATATCATGCTTTCTCCCTGTCCTTTCCTTTGTCCTTGTTCTTACCTGCAAAGACAAGGATAAAGAAAGCAATATGTCGGAACCTCCACTCAAACTCCGGGCAAGGAACCGACTACCGGGAACCTTTGCCCGGTTGCTTACCTTGCTTTGCTCTTGAGTACTCGTCTTCAGTTGCTGATGTACTTCCGAAGAAGATGCCATATTTTCCCGGAGAACAGATAAGGCAAGTGAAAATGATACCTTGAAGCATGTGGAGACAACGTGCTGATTTCCTTCAAGATCAAGTCTCTCATTCCTTGCACAATCAACCAACCCAGCAGAAGGAGTCTGAGTTGAATCCAAGAGCTCGAGAAGTTTCAACAAACATATTGGCGACACCATCGTCGAAGAACAAAGCCTCGCTGTGCAACGCTGTCAAATCGCCACCACTGCTTCGAAAGCAAAAGTATTTCATATCATGCTTTCTCCCTATCCTTTTCTTTGTCCTTGTTTTTTACCTGCGGGACAAGGAGAAAGAAAGCAATCATACGGCACTTGGTATCAAACTTCCGATCTGGAATCAACTGCTTGGAACCCTTCCCTGATTGCTTACCTAGCACTGCTCTCGAAATACCCATTGTTTCAACATCTTATGCTTCTAGAGAAAATACCACATCTGCCTGAAGAACAGATAAGGTAAGGGAAAATGATACATTGAAGCATGTAGAGACAAGCACAACAAAACACGAGTCGATTCATCTGTTACTTCTTCAAAATCAAAAGTATCTCATATCATTAGGGTTGCAATCACTCTGGGTTTGGTGGACCTGTTTCGACCCTCAAATTCTTGGGTCGACCCGCTAGACGTTGCGAGCTACACGTGCCGATTTTCCACCCTTGAATCAAATCCTTAAAGATTAAGTCACCAACTGGAAGAAGCGCCCATCACTCTGGAAGATCATACCGTTGACCAAACTACTCAGGGTTCATATGAAAATGCTGCGAACTTCCTTGATCTTTCAAAGCATGCATGGCCTGAAACTGCTCGTGGTCATGTTTAAATTCGAGATCAAGCCTTAACAGCCTTTAAAGAAATTACAAGTCCGATTCGAGATCAAGTGTCCATCACCCTTGAATCAAACCCAGTTCAAGAATAAGCTGTGGAAAGTCAACAATTGGAGGAAACCAGAAAACCCTCCAACCCAGTTCAAGAATAAGCTGTGGAAAGTCAACAATTGGAGGAAACCAGAAAATCCTCCAACCCAGTTCAAGAATAAGCCTGTGAAAAGTCAACAATTGGAGGAAACCAAAAAATCCTCTGAACCAGTTCAAGATCAAAGCTGTGGAAAGTCAACAAGCGCAACAAAATACGTGCCGATTCACCCACTACCAAAGCAAAAGATCATCTACCACATGAAGCTCCTTGTGGTCCAATTTCAACCTTCAAGATCAAGCCTCAACGGCCTTTGAAGAAATTTCAAACAAAGTTCAAGATCAAGCCCCAACGGCCCTTGAAGAAATCACCAACCCAGTTCAAGATCAAGCCTCAACGGCCCTTGGATCAACATCTACAGTAAGGGACTTCAAAACGCATCTTCTACACGTGACAAGCACATGTATACGACGCGCCTTGAAGTGGGGGCATTTGTAGACATCGAAATTTCGGTAAAATAAATGTTGATCAATAATTAAAATTTCAATGTTTATGTGTCACATAAATTTTACACATAGCATGTGACTAAACAAAAAATCAAAATAAATCGGAAAAGTCATCAAACAGGACACGTGTCAACACCTGGCAGAAATGATTTATTTCATCTAATTATTTAAATCCAAAAAATCAAGTTTTGGAATTCTATAAATAGGAGGCCAAGACATTCATTTTGGAGACCAATTCATAACCAATTCACCTCATACCACAACCTTGAAGCTTTGAAACTCAAAAGCTCCCAAGCAAATCCCGAAGGATCAAGAGAGCTCTCTTCGTTCTTCATCAAATCCTCATTCAAAATCAAGCCCCAACGGCCCTTGAAGAACTTCCGCTGATTCAAGATCAAGCCCCGACGGCCCTTGAAGAAAGTGTCCATCGTTCATCATTCGTTCATCCCTAGATCAAGCCCCAACGGCCCTTTGGATCCACGACGTCAACAAATCTGCACAACTGTTTCTTCCAAGATCAAGCCCCAACGGCCCTTTGGATCAACAATCATCCACCAATTCAGGATCAAGCCCCGACGGCCCTTGAAGAAAGCACCATCGTTCATCATCCGTTCTTCCAAGATCAAGCCCCGACAGCCCTTGGATCAACAACATCAACAAATCCACACGTCCAACCGTTCTTCAAGATCAAGCCCAAAAGCCCTTGGAGATCCGTTCATCACTGTTCTTCAAAGATCAAGCCCAAAAGCCCCTTTGAAGATCCGCTCAAATCCACCTTCAAGATCAAGTCCACGGCCCTTGCAGAACGTTATCAAGCCCAACGGCCCTTTGGATCAATCGCACATCCACAAATACACACCTTACGGAGATCGAATCAGAGGATCAAGATAGAGAGAGATTGTAACCCAAAATCATCAAATACAAATATTATTTTGTACACGTGTTTCTTGTCTCGTTCATCGCAGGAATTTCCGTGTTTACAATGATTAACCACTTTAGGCAGTGTGATTAAGTGCTCAAAGTTCATGTGTGAATGCAGTTTAATCTAATCACAATTGTTATAAGATCGTTTTCAGTAGGTAATCAACTATTAACCTATTGTTCTTGCGGTTTAAGAAACTATTTCAACCAACAAAGTGGGCAGCTGAGTTCAATGCTGCATTGACAGTTCCTTTCTTCCACTGGTTGGTTGGGCCTTCTGAGGTAATTATACTGTTTAAGCCAGACTCTATGTGCATAGCATGAATGTAGTTTTGTCACAAAACTAGAAGTTGCACAATTATTCTATCATTTGACATATTAATTTGGTTTTGGTCAATGTCAAATTTTAATCTTTGATTTGCGGTTTCATTTTGGAGTTGTTTCTGATATACTAATCTATGGGCAACTACCAGGTTGAAGAAGTTGAGATAAATGGGGTGAAGCAAAGCAGTGGAGTTCATATAAAGAAATGCAGGTGGAATTATTTTATATTTCATTATGTATAAATTGAATCTAGGTTAACACGTACACATACCAATTTCAAACCTAGCCATATCCAAGTTGGCTAGAGTAATGTACTCTCACTTTGCATCCGAAACTCCCTTTGTAGTTAGATTAGATTGGAATCACGATTGAAACACACACATACAAACCAGTTTTTTATCATTTTGGAGGACTGCAACTATACAGATTAAAGTGATGGGGTGAAGCAAAAACTAATTTTCTAACTTTGACATTCTTGCTCATCAAGATACCTGGAGAACAATGGGTGTGTAGGAATGTGTGTGAATATGTGCAAGTTTCCTACACAAGATTTCTTCACCAATGAATTTGGACTTTCCTTAACCATGATTCCAAGTATGTCTGATTATTTTGGTTATATTGTGCCCAAAAACTGGGATTTAAGGCTGAAATTCTTGTATAATTTGATGCAACACATTCCAAGTGGACAGCGCTTTCTGAATTGGCTGCAGATTTTGAAGATAGGAGTTATGAAATGGTGTATGGCGAAGTTCCACCGCCGTTTGAAGAGGACCCAGTCTCTAAACAGCCATGTTTTACTGATATATGTAAGTTTGTACAACTTCTATTTTTATTTGATCAATGGAGATATATAATCCTGATTTCCACCATGCGTTTATCTGCAGGTTCCATTGCAAATCCCAGCTCCAGTGTTAGTCCGAAACTACAAAATTGAAAGATACATGCTCTTACTTTATTCATTACCATACTGAAGTAGTTCGAGAACACGCTTCAAGCCATATGTCACGGCCATCCTTAAACAGTTCAACGGCAGTTCATATCCTTTGCGCACGTTGAACATGGCGACGCGTGGAAGTTACAATTTGTGCATTCGGATGAAAACTGTCTCATTACAGAAGGGAACTTGTTTGTAAAATTGAGAGGATGAAATATCACTCGTTATATAATCCCCTAGGTCACATCTCATTTTGAAGAATGCTGTGAACCAACAATATCTCTAATAAACCCAACATGCACATTTGATTTTTCGTTTGTTTTTAACGGCGTATTCAGGAGAAATGATCTTCTTTCCTCCATGAGGTTTTATCAAGTAGTAATTTGCATCGACACAGTAGTTTTTTTTACTATTCGGTATTCTATTCTAAACCATTGGGAGGGGAATTGGAAATCAGGTGCAAAGGGGCGGGTTCACTACCTTAGTCAATAGACGTAACATCTGCATGAGAAATGTATAGTTAATCTTGCAGAATTAAGTGCAGGAACTATGCAAGCAGTTGATGGTGCTGAAATTTAGCCTGCCTTTCGGGCTTTACATGAAAAAGGGGATGAGTTTTCAGCTCTTGCAATTGGGAAAATCTGCTCAAGTTCCTTTCACACCTTTGAAAAATGTTGTGGAAAGAGTTCCAAGAATACAAGCAAACATTAAGACCCCCTTAATTTGTGCTAATTCCTTATATTGACAAACCGAAACTCCAATCACCCGAACAATGCTAAATTATAAAAAAATGTGTATCACTTGATTGGGGTTTTAATCCCACTATTAAATTCTTCACCGATTTGTTTCTTCAAACATTCAATTCACGTTATTTCATTCTTTTTTCAATCTCAAAAGTATTATTCTAATCTTTGACCAGAGGTGTGAGACTTTAAGTCAATATTTTGTACCGTGAATTGAATATTTTTCATGTAGAATATGTCGTTGTAACGATATTTAAAACCAATCAGACACTATTGTACACATAAAAAATTTTAATATATAAAATATGATTGACTAAATATATTGTTACGATGATAGGCCGTTGCATGTAAATTTTCTCATATAGTAAGTCCCAATCACATGATATGCGATTATATGTGAAATGTATGGGTTGGACCACCCTTTTAACTAATAAAACCGCTCATGCAAAATTCAAACCGCCACCACCTTCTTCTTCTTTTTGCCCTTCAAACTTTTTCTTAAGCTTTGGCGGCCCATGTGATTTACTTTGTCCATCTCTACAACTATCCGTGACTTTTTTTGCCACAACAGACAAATCACATTTCTGCAACGTCCCAACACTACACGCGCCTTAAATTATGGCATCCAAAGGCCATAAGTAAATTATATAAACAAAAATGCTACTTTTATCACATATTTGTATTATTATTTGTATCATTCAATAATAAAAATGGACTCACATGTATTGGGATTCTTATGTATTAGTGGGTTCTATCTCTATTAGAAAAATGATACAAATATTTTATAAGTATAACATTACTCTTCTGTGAATTTTGATTTTTCTTGTTTTTTTTTTCCTAAGACTTTTGACGTGTAGTGAAGTTGTGCAAGTGATGACATATCCTCGTGAACAAAGATTTTTTGTTATCCTCACTTGTAATGAAAAAAAAATAGGGGATAAGCAAATTGCAAACGAATAGTGATTTTCACACTTTTGTTTTTTTGCTTATGGTGTTTGATTTTTCTTTGATTCAGTCAAATCGAAGATTGAAAAAACACATAGTAGCGCAAGAATTAAACAAATAAGTGCGGAAATTATTACCAATAAAAAGGTTGAAGAATGGAACCTTTTGTTTATTGACAAATGCTAAGGAGATTCTCTCAAAGTGGAACTCTCTATAGATTATCTGTCACCTCATGTTTTTGTCACAATCTTTTATAATCTTGACATGAATATTGACATTAAACCATAAGGTGTCAGATAGTTCATGAAGAGTCTCACTTTTAGAAGCCTTCTTAACATTTCTCTTGTTTTTTGACCATGTAAGAATTATGAACTCTATTGCGTCCTTTTGTCCCACCTTTGTGACTTTTCAGTTTCAGAACATCGAATTCTAGAGGATAAAAGTTTGTAACTTTGGACCAACAGTATGTTTGTCCTCACTCCTCACAGAAAAATATCCCATTTTTGGCGCAGTTGATCCCGTGACCAACCGAACAACCAACTTCCCTCTTCTCCCAACCTTTTTTTGCCTATAAATTTCAGCCTCCACCTCAACACATTTGAAACCCACCACCCTATCCTTTACTAGGCCTCTGCTGATATTGCTGCAGTCACTAGCAATCATATAATGGCTTCTGCTGTCACATTTTCTTTAGGGGCAAAAATTCTATGCTTAACTCTTTGTCTGCTGAGCTTATGCTGCTCTGCTTTCACTCCTCAAGACTACTCAAATGCTCTCGAAAAGTCGATTCTCTTCTTCGAGGGTCAGAGGTCCGGGAAACTGCCCGACAACCAGCGGCTCAGTTGGAGGGGGAATTCCGGCTTGTCCGATGGCTCTTCCTACCATGTACTAATTAATTCGTGTTCTTTTGTCTGAACTTTATGTTTAGTATATTTACAATATCATGTAACATTTTGGAGGTGAACTGTGTTTCAGGTGGACTTAGTAGGAGGCTACTATGATGCTGGAGACAATGTCAAGTTTGGCCTGCCAATGGCCTTCACCACTACATTGCTGGCATGGAGTGTGATTGAATTTGGTGACTCTATGCATAGCCAGATTGACAATGCGAAAGCCGCCGTACGTTGGAGCACTGATTATCTTCTAAAAGCAGCCACTGCAACCCCCGGAACGTTATATGTCCAAGTAAGATAAACAAGCAAATATGCACAAATAAAAACAATTTATAAACTTTTAATAAAAAATAGAACTGGGATACTAAATAGACGATAAAATGGCACTAAACCATGGTACTAAAGCCTAAAAGAATTGACTCATTGTTAACGACGTTGGTTTGGAGCTGAAGAGAGGTCCTAAATATAGTACATGTTTTGGTGGTTGCAGGTGGCAGATCCTAACATGGACCACCGGTGCTGGGAGAGGCCAGAAGACATGGATACGCCGCGCAATGTGTACAAGGTGTCAACCCAAAATCCAGGATCAGATGTTGCAGCTGAGACTGCTGCTGCATTGGCTGCCGCTTCCATAGTGTTCAAAGACTCCGACTCTCCTTACTCTGCAAAATTGCTTCACACAGCAATGAAAGTAAACATCTATAACAAAAATTTGACTTCATTTTAACAATTTTTCCGCTATTACCGCGTGTTAACAAGAACGTTAATTTTAAATTTTGATCGCCATGCAGGTGTTTGATTTTGCAGACAAGTACAGAGGTTCTTACAGTGACTCACTTGGTTCAGTGGTCTGCCCTTTTTACTGCTCATACTCAGGATACCATGTAAGAAAATGAATATAATTTTGCTTCAAATTGCTTTCTTTTACGAAAAATATGCACAAATGGAACAGTCACAATCTTTTAATAAAAAATAGAACTGGAGGGACTTCGAACATACAATATTTTATATAGTCTCTCACTTTTATTTTTTATTTAAAATTTGTAACCAGTTATATATGTATATATTACGTGTATTTTCATCCCGTTAAAGTTCCTCTCATGACCCCAGTTGTACTGTTAAATAGGATGAGCTTCTGTGGGGTGCATCATGGATCCATAGAGCCTCTCAGAACAGTTCATATCTTGCCTACATCAAGTCCAATGGCCACACCTTGGGTGCAGATGACGATGACTATTCCTTCAGTTGGGATGACAAGAGACCTGGAACTAAAGTTCTCCTTTCCAAGGTTTTATTCTTATTGAAACTCCTACTTTTTCTGTTTGCGCTTTAAAATGAATATTTTATAATTTCTCTACATTCACAAGTGAAGTGCAAAAGACCAAACGAGACGTGTGAAAATAACTAATTGGAAACTCTTAGAGGTGATATAACTTGTAACAATTGAATTTTGTGCAGAGCTTTCTAGAGAAAAATGATGAGGAATTCCAGTTATACAAATCACATTCAGACAACTACATATGCTCTCTAATTCCAGGGACATCTAGTTTTCAGGCCCAATATACGCCTGGTAAGCCTCCTTTCTTTATAGAAATAGGATCATTAGTCTGGCTATGGAATATTCGTCCTCTTTACGCATAAAAAACTTCTAACAAAATCGCTATCTTTTACATGTTGATATTGTGCTTATCCAAAACGATTTCGTTTTCAGGAGGACTGCTCTACAAGGCAAGTGAGAGCAATCTCCAATATGTCACATCAGCATCTTTACTCCTCCTAACATATGCAAAGTATCTAAGTTTAAATGGAGGAGTGGCAACATGTGGATCATCAAAAATCACAGCAGAAACCCTAATCTCAGAGGCAAAGAAGCAGGTGGACTACATTCTCGGTGACAATCCAGCAAAGATGTCATACATGGTAGGGTTTGGGGACAAGTTCCCGCAGCATGTGCACCACAGGGGTTCTTCTCTCCCATCAGTCCATCAACATCCCGGTCGCCTTGGCTGCAACGATGGATTTCAGTACCTGAATTCTGGTTCACCTAATCCAAATGTTCTTGTTGGAGCCGTTGTTGGTGGACCTGACAGTAAGGATAATTTTGCCGACGATCGGAACAATTATCAGCAGTCTGAGCCGGCTACTTACATCAATGCACCATTTGTTGGGGCTCTTGCTTTCTTCTCAGCTCAAAAGGGTTAGAAGAAGTGGATTTGGAGAGAAGAATGTTGTTACCACAAAAAGGAAGAGTTGTACGAATAATATGGAAACTTTAGTATTTCTCTAGTTGTTTAGAGGACCATGCATTGGCAATCACACTCTAAAGGGTGTGCCCTTGGCATGTCCATGAGCTGTGTGACATAGTATAAAGTGTAGGTTGGAAATGTTGGGAAATTGTTCTTGGTGGCAAATGATGAGAACTTTATTTTATCCAAAGTCATATATCTAGAAAATGACTAGTTCACGAAGGACCTGGGAAGTTCTCCTGTTGCATTCCTTAAAAAATAGACTTGGCCGTTGTCAAGTTTGATAGTATACTCTTTGTGCAAAGTAGTTTAAATTTCTAGTGGTATTCTTCTTCACTTGTAAGTTAAATGTTTTAGGTTCGATTCTTACCAAAAACAATTTTGAACCACATTATTACTAACTTATTGTGAGACTTAGCACACTTCTCCACTTATCACGACGCGAAATGAGTACCAAAAACTGTGACTTTAAATTTTTTGATGCAGACTTCTATGTCACACGATAGAATGGGTGACACTATCGAATCAAAACATAACAAGGTGTTACAAATTTAATTATAATTAAAAAAATTATGACACTATGTTTTAACTGACAATGCATGTTATTTATCTTAACATACCATCGTAGCAGAAAATTTCAACCAATCGTAATTGAAATAAAATCTCAACAATCACAAATTTGGTAAACCAAACAATAATACATCCCCAAATCAAAGTTAATCTCCAACTTAAAACAAATAAATCAGACCAACCATGGCAACAAAGTAAATTACAATTAAACAAAAAAACCCCAACAAAAAAGAAAAAGAAAAAAAGAATCTCATCCAAAAAAGAAAAAAGAAAAAAGAAAAAGAAAAAGAAAAATAAAAATAAGCTACCTTCATATTTTATAGCGCGAGTCGGGTAGTCGGTAGTTACAACGAAACACCCCCAGAACCTCCTATCTTCTTCTCCACACGAAGATTAAATCTCAGCACTTCACACTGAGAGTTGCAATCCCAGATCCGACCCTAAACGATGTCGTCCACCCCTCGCCAATTCCCCCTCCTCCTCTCTCTCCTCGCTTTCTTCTCTTTCTGCTCCGCCGAGATCCGATTCTCCTCGATCCGATCCGACAGGCGCCAAATCATCCCCTTCGACCAGTTCGGCTTCACCCACAAGGGCCGCCTGGAGCTCAACGTCTCTAAAATCGCCCTCGCGGAACTTCCCAGCGGGGATCCGGACCTCTCCAAAGTCGGGTTCTTTCTCTGCACCCGCGACTCCTGGATCCACGTCTTCCAGCAGCTCGAGGAGGGCGAAATCGGATGCGCCCTCGATTCCACCCTCGTCAAGCCCGTCTACACCTTCAAATCCCTCAACGGCGTCGATCAATTCTCCACCGTCTTCTCCGAGACCGACGCCGATCAGTACACCCTCCTCTTCGCCAACTGCCTCCAGCCGCTCAAGGTCTCCATGGACGTCAAATCGGCGGCGTACAACCTCGAGGGGAAGACCAACGACCGCCGCGATTACCTCTCCGCCGGTAAAACGATTCTCCCTAGGGTTTACTTCCTGTTATCTTTAGTCTATGCATCTCTGGCCGGACTTTGGGTTTTCGTTCTGTACAAAAAACGACTCACCGTTTTTAGAATCCATTTCTTTATGCTCGCTGTCGTAATTCTCAAGGCATTTAACTTGCTGTGTGAGGCGGAGGACAAGTCATATATTAAGCGCACCGGTAGCGCTCACGGCTGGGATGTGTTGTTCTATATCTTTAGCTTCTTGAAGGGTGTCACTTTGTTTACTTTGATTGTTTTGATCGGAACCGGGTGGTCGTTTTTGAAACCCTTTTTGCAAGACAAGGAGAAGAAGGTGTTGATGATTGTGATTCCGCTTCAGGTGATAGCCAACATTGCCCAGGTTGTGATTGACGAGACCGGCCCTTTCGGGCAGGATTGGGTTACTTGGAAGCAGGTTTTTCTGCTTGTTGATGTTATTTGCTGCTGTGCTGTGTTGTTCCCGATTGTGTGGTCTATTAAAAACTTGAGAGAGGCGGCCAGGACCGATGGGAAGGCTGCGGTGAATTTGATGAAGTTGACTCTGTTCAGGCAGTACTACATTGTGGTTATATGCTATATTTACTTCACAAGAGTTGTGGTTTACGCATTGGAGACCATCACGTCGTACCGGTACCTTTGGACCAGTGTGGTTGCCGCAGAGTTGGCCACGCTTGCTTTCTATGTGTTTACAGGGTACAAGTTCAAGCCGGAGGCCCACAATCCATACTTTGTGATCGATGACGAGGAGGAAGAGGCTGCAGCTGAGCAGCTGAAGCTTGAGGATGAGTTCGAATTGTGATTTTATTGTAGAGAGGAATGAAGATGGTTCTCCGTGATCCAATTGGGAAGGCCGAGGTAGAATATCGTTCATTGCAGTGGAATATAGTTTGTGTTTCATGTTGTTTACTGTCTGTTTTTCCTTACAATTGAAGTTAGTAGTTAGTAGGATAATGTCACACCCTCGTCATTTTTTCTGTGAATCGAAGAATATGTGTAACTACCAAAAGATAATGTCTGGCATGAATTTTTGCATAAAGGGTGCGTGATTCCATCATATTGTTTATCGAATTCTACTTTTAAGGTGCCCTTTGATTCTGCATAAATTTGGTTCGTGGTGGAGCTACTTCTGCAATGTGTGGTAGCTTTCTTGTGGTAGAGAAGGGATATAGAGAACAGAAGAAACATGATCAATCTAACTCTTAAACTTAATGCAGGAGAGTAGAGATGGTAAACTGCAAGTAGCGAGATAGAAGTGGTGATTAATTCTAAACTGTGATTTCTTTAAGCGGATTAGAATTACGTAAAACAATCTCTAGCACGTCGCTAAACTTACACAAAGTGATCAAGATTATACATCCTCATCATTTGCAATTTGGGATTGTTGTGTGGGGTTGTTTGTGTTCGTATTCTTGTGTATCGACTGAAGGCATCCCCTTTCTGTCTTTATATAAAGAATGATGTGATTAGGTTATAGTTAGTGAATAACTTAGCTACGACGCTTAAATTTCTGTTTTATAAGTTCATGTATGATATACAAATGTTCTGCTAGTGAACTGCAAAATTGATACAAGTTCGTGGATGAAAAACGTAATTTGTGTAACGTAAGTGGTACCGGTGAAAATATCGGTGTGCAATTTGCGGAAATATCAACGGATGTATTGAATATCGATATTGATATCGATTGCTTTCGGTGGAAATGATGGACATTTAAAATAGAACTTTACACTATGTTTGGATGAGGAAAAAAAACTTAGAATTTGGATAAAAGTCAGAATTTATAAATTTAAATGCATCAATTTCCTTGTTTTGATTCATAAACATAGAGATTTAAAATTCCACGTGAAAAAAAAGAACTAGGAATTTAGGACCTCCAAGTTCCAAGTTTGAATTCCATGTAAAATAAGTGTCATTTTTCAATTTCTATGATTGAGAGTTTAAATATAACAAATTCCATATTCAATTTCATTGTTATTTAAGATTAACCAAACAAGGAAATTCATAGATTCTAGAAAATAAAATTTTGTCATTTCAATTTCCGTCATTTCAAAATTCCTTAGTAATTTTAAATTTCTTTATCCAAACAAAGTGTTAGGGATTGTTAAACATTGGTTTGGACGAAATATAAGAGGTTCTTCGATATTTAATAGATGTATTAAAAATAGCAACGATATCTATTGATTTTAGCTTAAAATGAAGAGTTTGTCTAATATGAGGTTATGTTTAGACTTCACCTCCATTTCTATACCTTTTTCTGTTTCATATCGAAAAAAATTTAACCACTGGCTGTGTCTACACGCTACATTGCTAGAAGTGTGATTCTCTCCCTTTCCCAAAACCCCCGAAACCCTTTTTTGTTTCGCAGTAAGGTTGGAATGACATATTTGCATCAGTCTACTTAGAATTTGAGAAGTGATAACTTTCATAGAAACCTCTTTTTTTTTTCTTTTTTTTTATTGAACAAATGATATTATCTACACTAAAAGGAGAAAGTCGGGTTTAGTCTCACAATGGGTTAGCAATAATGTGGTTCAAATTCTCCTTGGGCGAGAATTGAACTTGAGACCTCTCACTTACAAGTGAAAAGAAATACTATTAGACCCTAGTACTAAATGGCTCTTAGAAACCTGTTAGATGGCATGTTTCATCTAATTTATTACAAAGCGATATTATTACTCTACGTTAGATCAGTTGAAGTCGAAAGGTTTAAACCCGAAACACACTAAGATTGAAGAGAAAAACTTTATCTACCAGACAATCCGTCCTCGTGAAGGCGTTCATGTTTGCCCGTGGTGCCTAGTTTGACTTTTGGATTTATAACAAAAAAAAATAAATAATAATCAATTCGTAATTGCATTTCCGTGTTGTGCAATCAAATCGGAGATGTTGCCGCTTTGTATTATACGCAAAAGTAGACATGTCCAATGCACCGTAGCAGCACACTTATCTTGACCATTTCATAAAGTGCCAATTTAGTATTATCTTTTCGGAAATTCCAAGTATTTAGATGGAATTAAGAACAAGGACCAAATCAAACGAACAAGAAAGAATCTTGTTGGTTTGGTCATCAATTTTTGATAGATGCGTCGACCTGCTTAGCAATTAGCAAGTCAATTTTTATGAGTCGGTAGGTGATCGTCTTCGTATATAGTGGGTTCAGTCGCATCTAGTCATTGGGCCTCCAGCTCTGTAGGAATTAGTGTTCTCCTCAAGCCCAATAAGGGTTAACTACAAGCCCAATTTCCCCCACCCGATTGATTGGTTGTCCAAACATACGTCTTGTTTCGTTACGATGAAAGGGCACCACTTGGGCTAGCTAATCCCTCGGACTTCCCAAACGGAATGCTTGCACAATTAGGGCTTCCATGTCTCAATATTTGCTCTTCAAAAACATCGTCGTCCACTCGTCCGCTATTGTTCTACGAATGAGAAATTAGAACAACAAAAGTGCATCATGACTATTTTGGACTTCGAGTAATAGCTCCTGCCAAACTTTGACTTATTTATAACTAGATTCGTATTAGGAGGTTTTTTTTTTAGGAAAACTAATGAAAATGGCTTGAAAACTTTGAGTTTTAATGATAAGGACAAAATAAAGGGTAAAGTGAATAGTACCAAGATTGACTTTTAAATGTAAAAATATGGTTTTTCGTTAAAGTGAACAGTACCGGGAGCTTTTCGTTAAAGTTCCCTTTTCCCTTCCTAAAAAACAAGGAATGTTACCCAATATTTCTAGGATCCAATAAGTATGTGCACTAAAAGACCAAATTATTGAGTAATAATTTGAATTTAGGAACCACTTAGTACTACGGTCTAATGGTATTTCTCTTCACTTTTAAGTGAGATATCTTAGGTTCGATTCTTACCAAAGGTGAATTCGAACCACATTATTAAATAGCTTATTGTGAGCTTAAGCCCACCACCTTCTCCTTAGTATAAATAATATCGTTTGTTAAAAAAAAAATTAAATTTAAGAATATAAGGCATGTGAATGTGATAGTCCTAAAATAGAGCATGTGGGTTTCTCCTTAGATTTCATTGCTTTAAGGAAAACAAATAGAACATGGGTATTTTTCTAACCACCTATAAATAATTGAGAGATGGTTCTCTAAATCCTAACTTTTTTATAGTATATTTTCTAAGTGCATGTGCAAGCACATGTCTATTCATTGCCATTTCATGGTCATGATATTTAATGGAAAGTCTTAGTATGCAAAGAAACACCTGAAAAATATGCTTTCAAAACTCCCTATTATCTTTTTCAAATTTGGGTTAAGACGGAAAAACTTATATATCGCAATTCAATAATTTAGTTACATGAAGAGAGAGAGATGTCCAATTGTAGCATACAACAAATAAAACTTATGTTGGAGTTGATTGAAGAGCAAATCGAGAGAAGTCGTACCTAGTGCACAAGGCTCCCGCTTTACGCAGGGTCTGGGAGAGGTGAATGTCGGCTAGCCTTACCCCTATTTATGGAGAGGCTGCTCCCAAGTCTCGAACCTGAGACCTACCGCTCATGGGCGAAGGCACTTGTCATCGCACCAAGTGCGACCTCTGATTGTCTTAGTGTCCTCGTTAATATCTCTTGCATATGGGTAAAGTTGAAGTAGGTTCTAACAGAGAGACCGATATAACCAAGTTTCGAAGGTGCATTATACAATTTTTTATGGGTGGTACTATCCACACACCTTATTTAATTGGTAAGTGTCAAATCGAATGAATTGAATATGATCAAATGACATAAATTAACAGAGAATGTGTGGAAGATAAAAAAAAGTGTTGCTAGCATCACTTTTTTTATGAGTAGTCTATCTTGTCATCTAAGTGTTACGTCGGGAGTAATCAAATAATTTAGTTAGTTTTTTATGAACTAAAGGAGGGGGCCATGGATTGAGAAAACAAACAACACAAAGGGAGACCAACCATGTGGAGCTTGTAGAATGAATAGAGATGAGCTTTTCCATTAACTTTCTCTACTCTTCGAATATACAACTCTGTTTTTTTATTAGTTTTACTATTATTATGGGGAGGTAAGGGGGAGAGTTCGAAAGTATTATAATAATTTAGGAAATGAGAGAGTTTCGAATCCAAAATGCATGGGTAAAAACCCAAACACTCTATCTACTAAGATATTCGATCAAATACATGTCGAATATACAACTCGATTAAGAATTTAAGTGATGAGATGAGTGTTCGTTTCATGTCCATCGATTTGTCCTGTGGAATTCCCATCTAAGTAACTTTGTGTATGATTGAAACAGAGACTCGGTTAATTTGGTGATGCTAAATTGCTATGAGACTTCATTCAATTGTGTTGACCATTAGGACAGCCTATGGCTGGCATGTTGGTGGCCTCATTAATTACATTCTACCACTAATTTAAGTCACTCCAAGTCCAAAAGAGAGGTGATCCATCAATAAGGAGAGAGACCAATTCAAGGACAAGTTTCATCCGGTGCGGTTATGATATTATCACGTAATAACTATTTATGTCGTAATATACGAATCCGTTTACATTTTTTTGGATGAATCCAAGGTATCCCTGCACGTAGGCGAGGACTAATCCTTCGAGCCGGGTCGGACCCCATTCGAAGGGCAAGCTCTCCCAATGATGGCTGCTCCATTCACAAGGCTCGAAGTCAAGACCTTACTTAAGGAGAACAAGCTCCTTACCACTTGAACCACCAAGCATTGGTCGAATTTGTTTACTTTCATTTCGTCATAAATTTATGAAATATCAATTATATCATTTACTGTATTATTATATGTAAACTAGCAACACTATGTGGCAGTACGGACATGATAGTTTATTTTTTTATTTTTTTTTCCAATTTAAGGTCACCTAAAGCATGGTATTGATGAGTGGGAGGTGCATGTGATCTGGTATAATTTTTTTCTTTGACACAACACAATCCATCCACATCTCCAAAGATCAAATGGGCCTACCCCAATTGCTTTCCTGGTTGAGATAGTCCCCATTAGAAGAAAAATAAAGAGAAAGGTAAAAAGAAAGCAGCAGCAAAGAAAGGGATTTGAGAAGGAAAAAGACTACACACAAAAGAAGAAGATATGGAGAAGATGTTCATGATGATGAGCACCAATAGTACTCCTCCTCCTAGCCCAGGAAATACCAGAAATATTGAAATCACCACCTCCGCTTTCCCTACCTGGAAACTGTACGAAAACCCTTTTTATAATTCTCAAAAACCCCATCAAAATCCACCCCTACAACCACAAAACCAGCAGCAGCAATGCCAAAACTTTAGCAACAAGCAACCGCAACAAGAAGTTCACCATTGCCTGCACCTCCCCATCTCCGCCCGCAAGCTCGCCGCTTCCTTCTGGGATCTCACCTTCTTCAAGCCGGCAATGGAGTCCGAGATGGATTACACGCGAGCCCAGATCATCGGAATGAAAGCCGAGCTCGAGTACGAGCGGAAGGCGCGCAAGAAGTTGGAGAGTTCGAAGAAGAGGTTGGCCAACGAGTTGGGGGAGGAGAGGAGGGCAAGAGAAGCGATCGAGAGGGTTTGCGAGGAGCTTGCTAGAGAAATTTATTTCGGGAAGTCAGAGATCACGAAGATGAGGAAAGAGATCGAGGAGGAGAGGAAAATGCTTCGAATGGCGGAGGTGCTGAGGGAGGAGAGAGTTCAGATGAAGCTCGCCGAGGCGAGACTTCTGTTCGAAGAGAAGGTGTTAGAGTTGGAGGGGTGTAAACAAATGCTGTGTGCCGCCGAGAACTCACATTTCAAGATCAAACATAAAAATGAGGTTGTTAACGTTGCTAGTTTGGATAGTTCCAGTGGAAAGTCTGGGGCTCTTTGTGGTGATCGGAACAATGATTCTGTTTCCAGTTTTTCTACTGCAACTTCAAGGGAAGTGCTTTTGGGTGAAAAAGCAGCTTTCAGTGAAAACAGCGGTGGATTTTCATCCATGGCGGTTCAGAAAAGAGCCTCACCAGAACCAGAAAATCCTCACATAAAGAGAGGGATCAAGGGGTTTGTTGAATTCCCAAGAGTTGTCAGAGCAATTGGATCAAAAAGTAGGCATTGGGGCACAAAGCTTGAGTGCCAAAAAGCTCAGCTCAGAATTCTGATGAAGCAAAAGAGCCCCATTAGATCCAATAGTTTCATTATTAGTTGAAAGATCGTAATGTGAATTGGAAAATCCGTCAAAATTATCATTTTTCAAATTTTAATTGTTTGAATGATCAATTTTTTGCTCTGTATGTCGTTGATCAATTCAGCAATTAAAATTTGACTTCTGATTATTTTACGCCATTTTTCATGTTAGTTTATTTTTTTAATTATTATTTTTTCTTATGTGGATTGTCGAAAGAGTGGTATGATTTTTGTGGTTATTGCACATTTTTGTGTATGATGAAATTAATCAGAAAAAGTCTTGCTTTGGATCTGATCAAGGCTTTAAATTAAAATTTTTGACTTTATTCTAAATCTGTGATGCTTTTGACTTGTAAGAACACATGCACTTGCTTCATTTTTTTAGTTCACTCAAGTGAGTGTATTTTTGAGTTTTGAATACACTTACACATGCACTGGTACATGTACACGTTTCTTCTTTTCTTTTCTTTTTTCACTTGAGATTCTGGATTTTTAGTACATAAATAATTAGATGGTTTGTAAAGCAGATTATGTGGAAATGTTTTAGGTCTCTATTTGGAGGTGGATTTAGGAGATGATCAATTGGGGCTGGAAAATGCCTGAGGGTTGCATGAACAGTTGGTTTCCTTTCCCAAAAAGGACCACACATGCCTTTATCTACAAGGAAAGGACCACACATGGTATATGACATGCCCAAAATTTTCAGATCATATCTACTTGGTCCATAGTGAGGTTGGACCATGACACAGAAATGTCAACAACCCACAATTGCTATAAAAACCGACAATAGTCAGTAACATTAGTTGCATAAAATAAGGGTGTATAAAAGACCTAATAGTGATAATCAGGTGAGTAAAGACATATTAGCGGCTAATGAGATGGGTAAAAAAGAATATCAATGATGCATGAGAGTATTCGACATGGCTGAGCCTTTTTATTTTCAAATAGAGAAAGATTAGGTGAGATTAACTTTTCGACAATAATCGCGTACGATGCGAGGCACCTACCCTCCTTTGAAGGGGTGAGCACCATTACACCCGAAAATCTGTCGCCCCTCCCTCCTCTACCTTGTATACAACTAATATTAGTGATTATTGTCAATTTTATAGAAGTGACAACGAGACATATTAATGTTCATGCCTATAATGTAGCACATGAGGGTTAATCTTTGTTAGATTATCATTTTGGGAAGGGAAGATTCTTTAATGTTTAGAGATGATTACCATCCAATTAAACAATTTTGTGGGAAGTAGAAAAGGCATAACATATATGATTTAAAACCATTCACTTTGCCACTTGTGAAGAATGCAATCATTAACCGAATTTGTGATGGTATTACACCCTGGAAACTCTGCACAAAATTGTTTCTATTTAGAGGGTCCATAACTGTTAGGAAGACTACACTAGGTTAATACAAAGATAGAAAAATGCTAAGGAGACTCTTTTAAAGTAAGACTTTTTATAGATTTTCTGTCACCTCATTGTTTAACGTCAATTTCTATGTCAGCATTTAAAATTTTCATCCAGTACATGTATGATTAAGATGAACTGCTAAAGAATGCTACATACCTTCTCCTTTGTAATTTTCCATTTAACCTTCTTTTTTTTTCTTTTTCTTTTTTTATCAAACGATAACATTTGTTAGATTAGTTATTAGATTAGGGAGCCAACGGGGTTCGAACCCACGACGTGGTGTAAGAGCAATACTTCTCTCCATCACTGTAGTAGAGGACCACTTGTCGTTTTACCTTCTCATTTCTAATCTACAAAGTTGTTCATTTTTTTTTTATTATCTTTAAAGGATCATTGCTATGTAATCAAAACACCAAGCTCGTCTGTTTAATAGATGGTGTGAAAATTTTGTTGACACATAAATTCATTATTAACATTATATCATAAATTCTTAAGATATAAACCATGCCGTTTGGCACGTGAATTAGTAATAATATCTAAACAAGATAGACGAGTATTTTTCGACCACATCGTACAACAAAGCAATTCACCGTCTAAAATCATGAGATTACAAATTTAGGATCTCTAGGTCTAAAAGCAAGAAATACAAGAACAAGTACTGGTTCCATTGCATGAATCTTATCCTTTGAAATTATCAGAAATGGTACTGCGTAGTACTCCTTGTCCATATTACTCTCTTCTCATCTCTTCAGTCTTCAAGGTTGTACCGTGGACATGAAAATGTACTTTGAAATCAGCTTCAAGATTTTTACCGTACCATGATATTTGACAAGGCTGCCAAAGTAATTTTAATCTTTAATTCAGCTCTTCATGTTACACCAAAGTATCCTATATATGTACCCATATAATATTTTTCTTCGCCACAATGTTTCTCTCTGATTCTCCCTTACTTGGCAACAAAAAAATTTATATATATTAGGAGAAATTCTTAGGTAGGGTCAACTGTGTCAAGTCACCTATCCGCTCAAGACACATAGACCTCGTTTGGCAAGCCGTATAAGGAATCAGATAAGATAAGTAATACAGACTCAAGTGTTTGGTGTAGTTTTGCACTAAATAGTACCCTAATTAAATAAACTGGGCCCGCATCCTTATACGGTATACACCTGCTAAATTATCCAAACCAAACCCTCTGTATTATTAGTCGGGTAGGAAACCACGTTGTGCTCTCCCACTCTCTCCCGTCGTGTCCCTCTCTCGCATTGTGCACAAGACTCATTCCTGTTGCAGTCGTTCAATCGTCGTCTCCGTCAAGATTTCTTCTTCTTTCTTTCTTTCTATTCTACTCTAAATTTTTGGTCAAGTTACAGTTCCTTTCAAAATTAAGGTTTTGAGCCCCAAAATTTCTATACAATTATGTGAAAATAATTAGGGTTGGCAGATGAAGCTTATTGGCTCAATTTCTGCTGTTGCAATGACCCACCACGATGTAAATCCAATTAATCGATTTCCTTGACAAGATCTGAAACCCGACGACCTGCAAGTCGCCCTTCCGACTGAAATAGTTAGTACAGTTCGAGCTGCCAAACGAGACATGAGCTTGTGTAAGATATGATTCCTTCTTGTGTGTATCTTTAGCGGATTGAGTGACGTAGCATGAATAGATGTATTCAAGAATCTCTCATAATTTTGGTCCTATTTGGTCGAACGACTTGGATAGCATTGGATTGTGATTTGATCATTCGATAAGACTAATTGGAATCTAACTAGACTTATCATGTGTCTTTGACACTCAAGTCTCAAGTTAGGAAACAAATCGGCCATTTTTTCGACATTCGTCCAATATACGAGTTATGTCCACAATCCTTGTGACACAAGTGGCCATACTCAAGAATCTCTTCTAAATTAGATCATAGTGGAGGTCCTTGGATAATAATGTATTGAGCTTTAAGTATTGCATACGATTAACTAAAATTTGACTACACTTATCATGTCACGTCAACACTCACTTCTTAAGTATGGACAATTGGACCTCATTTTTTCAAGGGAACTTTAACGAAAAGCATCTGGTACTGTTCACTTTAACGAAAAACCACATTTTTACACTAAAAAGTCAATCTTGGTACTATTCACTTTACCCTTTATTTTGCCCTTATCATTAAAACTCAAAGTTTACAAGCCCATTTTCATTAGTTTTCCTTTTTTTCGAACCTTAATCCAAAATACAAGTCCAGTCCACAATCCTTACTAGTGCAACAAAACATCGACCATGACACTAGTAAACTCACTAATCACAAATCCGAGAGACAAAGACATGAATGTTTTGGGATCCACCCAGATATATAAACATATCAGACATAACCAAACTAACCAAAACTTATTAATTATTCACACCATCACATTAAACTTTTATGCATCATTTTTGGGTAGAGAGAACGAAAGGTTTCAAATCAATGTGTTGCATAAGTTATAAAACATTCCTTAAACCAATTTGCAAAATTAATGTCACAACATTTGTGGGGTCTAAATTAATAGGGCGAGTGAGATGGACAAACGTCAATTAACCATGGCGAAATTGGTTACTGCATCAACATCTCACCAGCCTTTTTCCTTTCAAACTCTACAAGAATTATAAGGATGAGAAATTTTTCAATGTGTTCGGAATACAAAACGAAACACCACATACACGTGACGCGACGCTTCCCAATGCTTGACAATTGTTAACGGCGTGATGTGATGCCGTCAAGCTTACGTCAGAGTCTCAACGTGTCAGTTGTACAAAATGACAGACAGCCAATGAGAGCCTTGTCTGCACTGAAAATATTTTGACTCCTTCTCTGGAAGGAGTCAATGCTTACTGACCGACCAATATGGGTCTGCTGTCGAACAAATTGAAATAAATAAAAAGAGAAATGCCATGAATACTTTCAATGAATTTTTTAAAGATGTGATATCCAACACATTCCATTTTATTTCTTATATATCTTTTTAATTTTTAACCGTCGGATCGGATGAATTGAAGAAGATCAATGAACAAAAATTATTAAGGGATGTGTGAGAAGTAAAATGAGATGTGTGGATAGCACACTTTATTTTTTTATCACCATATACTTTTATGTTAATTTATGTGTAAATATTATAAAATATTATGTAAAAAAAAATATATATATATATAATGGCAGAGACTCTACAAGGTGTCTTACTTTAAGAAAGTTAACATTTCTTAAATTAAAATTTTAAATCTAATTGAACGTTTTACGGAAAGGTAATGGTAAGGAAACTAAATTGGTAAACAATATTTGTAAACTAAATGATGTGTAACTAATATGAATGAGATGTTTATCAACGTTTAAGTAATAATTTAATCATCAATTTTCATGTCATTTAATTTACAAAATTTTGTCTATAAATTTAGGGAATTGTTATTAGCACTCCAAAAATCTCATTTGGCACTTCAAACTTTCTATAATTAGAAAGAAAAATACACTTATGAAGAGTGTAAAATGAAATTTTTAGAATGCTAATAACAATTTCCTAAATGTACTCTTCCTAAAATTATCCTTTACGGAATGAAAATTGTCTTCCAATTTAGCTCTTTCAAAATATCAACATTCTATTGTAATTTCGTAAACTCTGAATTTTTCATATATTTTTTAACTAGAAAATTCCAATAATTTTTAGTGAAGTCGAACAATATCCAAGGAATTGTAGCTAAGGGTGGTATTGGTATGATTACCGTATCAAAACTCATGTACCAATTACCATACCAAATTTTTGGTATGATAAAATTTATTACCATTATTGTGCCAAACTTTCAGTATACCTAATTTTGGCATGCCAAATAGTTCGGTTGGCATGGTATGGTAATGGTAATTACCATTTTGTTTTAGCCCATTCTTTTGGGCCAAAATTTGATTTCTTTTTAACAACCTAATTCAAGGCCTAAACGTGTTTTGGCCACTCCCTTTGGGTATCTAGAACTTTTTTATTTAATTATGAGAATTTTATAGAGATTCATTAATAAACAAGAAGTAAATAAATGACAGAATTGTGAAAAAACCCAATATCCCTAAAAAAATAGTACAAAGATTCCTAAATTTCATCTCTACATTCTTTAAAATTGTACAAAATTAACTTGATAGACGAAGTCAGGGAGAAACATCCCAATTTGATGAAGGAGAAGATGAGATGGACTCCGGAGAGAGAGAGAGTCGCCGAAACTGGAGCAACAAAGATGAAGTCGGTGGTTAGATGAGTGAAAAGATGAAAAGTCGCAATGCAAGAAGGCTTAGGTTTTTTATTGGGAAAGTAGAGGTTAGAGGGTGAGATGATTGGATAAATGACTAGGAAAAAAATATAAAGTGCAAATATAATGATAATAATACCTAATTATATATAAATGAATAAATAAATGATATAATATTAATAGTAGTGGTATGGTACGGTATACCATTGGTAATGGTTTTGAATACCATTAACGTACCAAAAATGTATGGTACGGTACAAATACCGTTCCATTACCAATGGTACAAATTTTTTGGCACAACTTTGGTATGATATGGTTGGTAATTCGTTTGGTATGGTAATTTAGCAAAACATTCCACCCCTAATTGTAGCACCACAATTCTATCAGACACTGTCATCATAAATAATTGGTGGAACAACATCAGGGGCAGATTCAGATTTACCGAATGTATGTAATCTTATCTTAATAGTTAGCCGCAATTTAAATTCGTGTGCATGTAGTCTAATAACTTGATGGACAAAATACTAAATTTCTACTTATGCGTTATGCATTCAAAATTCTCCACTCATCTAAATTAACGTAAAAATTTCAAGTCTTCTCTCGTTCTCTTAATAATAATAATAATTTTTCCATATATAATTTTTTTTTTTTTAAACAAGCACCTATATTCTAAATTACAAGGAGAGGGATGTGAAACTTTCTTTTTAATATAAGAAGTCTATGACCACTCATTAATAACATATTAATGCTCCTCCTTCTGTAGCTTCAGTATCACATGAAGTAGTAACATACTTTTAATATTAAAGTAAAGTCGGCCCAAAGAATGCATCCGTTGAAGTTCATACTTGGGTTGGAGGTTTCAAACCATTGTTCGCTTTTCACTAGACTATCCACTTGGAATTAAAAATATAATTATACTAAGAGTTTGGATGTAGGTTAAGCTACACAATGTGTCATTTATAATAAATTGATATCGAACTCGTCATCAATAATATTCAAATATAAAACCTCTTAAACTATCTCCAAAGGAGATTTCAAATTTTTAACATAAAATTTAAATTTTGACAGCTTATGTGGCACTTTGACATCTTTTAAAGTTTTGTTCTCCAACCGATATGTCAAATTAAATTATTATTTTATTATTTTATAAAATAAATTATTAAACTAATTAAAATTTAATAAAGGACATTAAAAGTTTAATCAGTAATCTGTTCACATTTTTTTATTGAAAAGAAGAAAAAGTAGAATAATTGCATGGTCAACTCAACATTAATTATAATAAATGATTAAGCTAATTAAAATTTAATAAAATACATTTAATAATTAATAAAAAAACATTTGAAGTTGCTGCCAAATTTGACAGCAACCTCTTTTGCTGCCAATCCATGACATCGTCACATAGGATTTGGTACTTTGATTGAAGAATATTAATGTGATCTTTTTTTATTGTTATAATTGATGTGTACATTTTGATATCTCATTTGAAGATGTTCTTACTTGCATATAGTCTATAGACGAAGAAGAAACAAGTTCAACTAGTCAAAATAATGAATGTTGAGAGAACACACTATTGTGGCTAAATAATTTTTTTCAAGTAGTGTCCTCTATTTATGGCCAAATATTGGTACCTATAATCCCCTACTTTTAGAAACTTAACACTGTTAGATTAGACGTGAAGTAAACGTTATGTACCACAGTGTGAGAGAGGGAGAGAGAGAGAGAGAGAGAGAGAGAGATGTTATTCTGGGTTTGTTGCCAGCTGCTTGTACTAGTTTTGTCCTTATTCATAAGGGGAAGTAATGTTGGAAGCTTGGGAAGCAAAGCCCAACACATGGCTAAAAATGGCGGCACCGCCACACCCTAGCAAACCCCCCCACAACACCACCACACTCCCACCCACAGAAGAGAGAGAGAGGGAGGGAGAGAGAGAGAGGCAAAGCTAGCATGGGTTGTAATTAAGGCCATTTTCCTTTTCAGAGTTTTGTGGGGTTGAACATTGAAGGGGAAGGCAGTGAGAAAAACTCAGAAAAGGTGCCCCTTTTTATTTCAATTTTTTGAGTTTTTTAATACCAAATCATGGGAAAAAGAAATGGGTTTGCTGAGAAGGGAGCAGCAGCAGAAACAGAGTGGCTGGGTTTGATGATGCAAAACACTCAGCAGACCCAGCAATCATTTCCTCGGAAGAAGACGATGACGGTGATGCATCATCATCCTCATCATCATGATCCTCTGCTTGCCAGTGCAGGAAGAGAAGCTTGTGGGGTTTGGGATAACAGTCCTGGTGCTGGTGGTGGACCTTTGTTTTGCAACACAAGCAATCCAGTCCCGACTTGTCCGACTGATTTATACAATCCTGTCGGTTCTGATTTTGTCCTCCCAAAGTCTCTGCAGCACCATCTGCCTTGCTCTGATCACACCTTGGCTTTCAGTTCCTCAGGTAAAGTTCCCACCTTTATTTCTTAAAAAAAATAACAAAGATTCCATACTTGATGAACAGTTTAGTGATTTTCTGGTCCTTTTTCTGTTGGGTTTTTTTAATTTTTTCTTTTTTATTTGAATTTTTTTAATTTGAATAGGTGGAATAGTGAATGCGAGACGCCCTTTTACAGCAGCTCAAAGGGAAGAGCTTGAGAGACAGACAATGATTTACAAGTACATGATGGACTCTTCCCCTGTCCCTCCCCAATTACTTTTACCAACTTCCAAGAACACATCAATTGTCCCTCGTTTGTTCCCAAACTGTAAATCTTTCTCCTTGTTTTTTTCATCTTTTGGAATTTTTCTACAATACACTGGAGTATTGCATATTTCGGCACTTAGAGCCATTACATTCAACCCGTAGATTGGATCCAACGGCTCTAGGTGCCCGTGAACTCCGATGTAGTTGTAGGCAGACTCCATCGTTAGGTCTATTTTAACAACGTTTGTGTTCCTTTGTCTTTAAAAAACAAAAAAAGCATTCCTTTGTTTTACTTTGTTGTTGGGTTTTTTGTTTAGTGGTGAAGGGTTCACTGGAGTTGGGGATTTCTGGGAGCTCTGATCCGGAGCCATGGAGGTGCAAAAGAACAGATGGAAAAAAATGGAGGTGTTCCAGAGATGTAGCTCCGGATCTGAAGTACTGTGAGAGACATGCTCACAAGACCAGGAACCGTTCAAGAAAGCCTGTGGAATCCCAAACCCTAAACCCCAACTTCCTCACCAACAACAACAACATGAGAAGTCCTACGTCTAATTTTTTCAGACAAAGCAACATCACCAACCAGCAAAGTCCATATTCTAGCAACATGGTTCCTAGTGCTGCCGCTGCTGCTGGACCACATGTCCAACCCAGGTGGGTTTGGTTTTGGGTTGGGTTAGGTTAGGTTTGGATTCAATTTTGAATGCTCTGAAACTTAGGACCGAAACTCATTAATTCGGTTGTATTTTATTGCTTTGATCTCATCCGTTCCCTATTAATGTGCACGGGATGTCACTGTAGCATAGCAGTATTTCAAGCAATAAGTCACTACAATGTGTTTTAACATTTTCACTTGGAATTGCTTAATTGGCTTGTAATACCGTTATTGTACCATCCCGTGATAGAAAGTTGTTTCTAGAGAAACATACCTACAACAAGATGCCACTGCAACGGTATTTGAATTCAATCAATCACTGCTATGTGTTTTAACTTTTCTACTTGGCATCGCATGAATAAATTGTGATACTGCTACAGTGGCATCTCGTTGTAGAGAAGTTCTTCTAATGTGATGTGGTTCTTGCTTGGATGTTTCCATTGTTTTGTGTAATAAATGAGGTTTTTGTCCTTGACCATGGAAGGTCCTTGGCTTGGTTCATGAATGGGGAAGCCCCAGCTGTGGGTGGCTCAAACCAAGAGTGGGAGCAAATGATGCAATTCAAGCTGGGCCTAAAGAGCAGCAGTCACAACTACACAAAGCCTACTAACACAGATGTGGATGTTCCAAAGCAACAAACTGAAGGCTCACTGAATTTGCACACAGATTACAGCGGTGAAATCCAAGGCCTGCAAATTCAACAGACAAGGCATTTCATTGATGCATGGTCAACATCAACGTCAGCAGAGAGAGAAGAAGATAGAGTTTTTGTTTCTCCAAACCAGAAGCTGCCCTTTTCATCTCTCACTCTATCAATGTCTGGAGGGGAAGGAAGCAATGAAGAGAGGGAAAATACCCAAATGGGGCTTGGGGTTTTGGGGGAAGAGAGGGAAAGTGTTGGGGGTTTGAAGTCCCAGTGGATGAACCCTATGTCATGGATGATGGGGTCACCACCTGGTGGACCATTGGCTGAAGCTTTGTGCCTTGGCATTGCTGGTGGATCTAAAGGCTGCAACAGTGGCTCCACGAGCTGTAAGAGCTCTAGTGGACATGGTAGGCAAGAATTTTGATTTGAATCACTGAGGATGGCAGTGATGGTTTGTTTTCACCTAAATGTTTGAAGTTCTAACTTTTGTGTCTGTCTCTTGAGGTTGATCATGAATGGGAAAATAGTTACTGTTTTAGTTGATTTTGTTGCCTGCATACTATGCCATTATGTTCTAGATTTTAGAACATCCTAAAAAGAAAATTTTGAACTCTTAAACTAAACTACTCGCAAGTGTACGACTCAATAACAGTAGAGAGATAAGAACGAGATCGTACCCACGAAGATTGAGTTTCACTCAACGTCGCGGCAATTTGTCCAACTTGCTTACCTCATACCTTGTTCAAAGAGATATGGCAAGACTCATGATGCAGACTGCAGACGTTCTAAACCTCGTATTCTACCAAACCTATATTCAGCCTTGAGAAACATTTGGTGCTGAAGAATTTCTGAGGCTAAACAACCTAACTCAGAATCAGCATCGACAAATGATGACGATGATCCGCTAAAAATTACAACTATCTGCTTCTTCCTCACACTACTCTCAACTGAACTCAACTTGCAAATTCTCAGAATCTACCAAAACTTGTGACACTTAAAAACTAGGAAGAAAAAGAGATGGGTGAGAGGCCAGCCTCTCTGCCTACCTGCATCCGTATGATGTGTGGGGCTGGGCCAGCATCACAACATGATTGAATACTCCTTTCATAGCTCAAACATTATTTGAGTTGTAAATTCCAAATATATTTTATAATAGTCTACTTTAAAAAAAAAGAAAGATATAATAAACTACTTTAATTTACAAGGAGTATACGAGCTTGGATGCATGAACGGGCAAACTACCTTAACCAACCAGTCGAAACCAATTTTGCTTGTAATATTTCACTTTAGGCTTGTACCATGATGTATCATTTTGAGTTGTATATAACTTTCCCAACTTATTAACCTTATGGGACGTCTCAAAATCACCATTTTCATCCTTTTTAAAATCATTAAATTCCCTTGCAACCTCCTATTGTAATTAGCCCACAAAACGAATCAAAATTTCAGTTAGGATTTCAAATCTCCTACATTTTCTCCTTTTTGAACCCAAATTCCAAAATCCATTTGAGTATTCTTCACTTTGTTCATTAGTCTCTTTGGTAATCTTTGTTCCTTGGTTTCTATCCCATTGAAGAGTAAGGAATCGCATCCTACATCGATTGTCAAAGCAATGATACCGAAGCATCATAAATTTTTCAGATAAACACCTCTCATTGCTAGCACATTACAGAGCAGAGAAGAAAGCATCTCATCCAACCAAACCAATAATAAAATTTCCATTCCAGTTCCAAACCAGACAACAAATTAAAAACTAGGTTCAATTTCATAATCACCTGCCTCACTTTAACCACCACAGATCAGTGGTTGAACATGGAGAAATCTCTCCCCCAAGGGTATCGGCGTACGACGACAAGTTCTCCCTCCCATCGTAGCCATTATTTTGTACGCTCTTGAAGCTAGGACTTCTCGAGTTCTGGCTAAAGCTACTACAATCAATGCCAACACAATTATGGTGTTGTGGCTCAGCCGAGACAGGGTACAAAAGGCGCTTCTTGGCTGAGCCGCTGCCTCTTTCTCTCTCGGGTGTAGAAGGCCTTGTTTTTGGTGTGCTAAGCGATCGAGCCTTGGCCTTTGCGGATTCAGTAGCAGCCATGTAATTTGGTGTTCCAGAACGGCACATTGCACCCCTGAAGCCCCAATAAGCATTGGTGCCTGATAAGCTTGGTGTGTGTGCAGCTGATGAACAATAGTATTTTTCCTCTTTCGGGCATCTTGGACTCGCCGTCCGCACTTTCAGAGCTTTTGGTTTTGAAGGAGAGGGTGTTGCAGGCGAGAGATGATTCATGTACTGTGATTTGTGCAGGGGTGAAGCTGAAGCAATGGCGTAGGAGGCTAGCTGCTGTTGATGTTGCGAATGTGACGATGAAATTGGGACATTTGAAGATGTGCACGAGGAAGGCCTTGAATTCGTATCGATCTCAACTGTTTTTATGGAGTTCCTTTTGTCAATTGAAGCTCGGCTTCTGTTCTCAAATTGCTTCGTGGCCATCCATCTTTCTAGCCATCTTGTTCTCTCTTCTAGCTCTGCATCATCCCCTGAAGATGGGTTCCTCTCAGGCCTCCATATCTTCAATTAGGCATCAAAGAATTAAAGACATTAGCTTGTTAGACAGAAACTTATATGCATGCATGTGACTGTGTCCTAAACCAATCACCAACTTTCTGACATGGCATTGTATGATTAGCTTGGGATAACGTCTGCCGTCTCATTTCGAGAAAAAAATATCTTCTAAAACAAACACACAAGTACTAAAAGAACCATATATTTGAGTGATGGAAAATTGATCAACCTGATGAGAGAAAGCATAAGCCAGAGCCTTTTCACGTTTTAAAGCAGCTTCCTTTCTACTATGCAATACGGGTTCAAGCCCTTTGTCCCAATAGTCCTCACCACGACTTTTCTCCCTACACTGCTTGACGCAGCGGAATATAAGAACGAGGAATTAGACAAGCACCGGAAACTAGTAACTGAGAAAACCCTCGAGTTTTATCGAAATCAAGCAAAAGCACGAATATAAAATTCATATTTTTATGCTAAAAAGGTGAAGAGGTAGCAGCTGCTGCATACTATTGACTTTCTGTCACGAATGTCCTGAAGAAATCTGGATTCCCACAAGTGAAGGCCTGTTTCAGCAAACATGGAGTTTCGACCGGCGTCATGCGAAAGCCTTGATCTTTCGTTGCGAACCTGATCTTGTACTCGAACCAGAGCTTGCATGCATTTCAGTGTCAGCTTTGCTTGCTTCCTAACGTTATGACCTCTCACTAAAGCTTGAAGCTTTACCAGCCCCTTGAGTGCATGTAGAGCTCTCCTTGCCTTCAGTCAAAAACCACATTTGCAATATGTAAAAAAAATTCAAATAACGACCATAGCCTCTGTAAGTAATCACATCTATACATTGTGCTCTATTTTTGTGTTTTAGGACTGGTTTGGGACTGGTTTGATAAGAATCACTTTTGTTCATTGCGGTTTTGCTAGAAGTACTACGTTGAAGTTTTTATCGAAAATCCAAGTGAAGAAACAGTTTTAAACATTACGCAGTCAAAAGTGTGTTGTTAAAAAGTGATTTCCCTAAGCAATCTCGAACATGTTCTTAGTAAGTTACTTACCAAGTAACCTCTGAATGCCGTTTGAATGAGTGTAGCAGCATAGTGTTCTCTAGCAAAGTTATTCGGTCTTGTGAGCCGAACAATATCTACTGCCGCTTGGGCAGTAGCCACTGCTGCAGTTGCTGCGGCCACAGCAATTGCATGCCTTTGCTCAGCATCCAAAACAGGATTCACAGGCGCGCTTGCATCTACAGTCACCGTCCTTGCTTCACATTGTTGAACATGCAGAGTAGGCTTCCGGAAAAGCCACCTTCTCTTTTCTCTCTTCTGTACACAAACCAAACATTGAGTACTCAAAAAGTAAAAAAAAAAACATAGATTAGAATAGTTTAAAATATTGTCTTATGAAAAAATTGTATGCAATATTGTTACCTTTTCTTCCTCTTTTGGTTCATGTTCATCTCTTCTTCTGCTACTTTTTGGCTGATCGTAATCTTTAGTGGGAGACCTGAACGCCCCTTTCACTATAGTCAGCCATGAAGTACCACTCTTCTTTCCCATTTGAGTGTTTGAGAAAAATTTTCCAGCATCACATGAATTTAAGCTGAGGAAGGCAAAAGAAGAAGGTGAAGTTGGTAGAGAGAGAGAGAGAGAGAGAGAGAGAGAGAGAGAGAGAGAGAGAGAGAGAGAGAGAGGGAGAGGTTTGTTTGGTTACATGCAATGCAGGAATCAAAGTACGAGCTCTGAGGTCCTCCAATATATATTGTAAAAAACGATGGTTTTTTTTTTTTTTGGTGGCATGCGAAACATTATAAAACAAAAATGGAGGGGACACAACGATGAGAGGGAGAGGTTTCAATGTAGGAAGAAGAATCCAAAGCATCCTAGCTAGGGCTTCTTTGATTGATCAATGGCTTTAAATTTCACTGACGAAAATCTAATGGTTTCACGTGACATGGACAACTAAAGGACGATGGAGAGAGAGAGAGAGAGAGAGAGAGAGAGAGTGAGAGAGAGATTTACAGTGAGAGAATGTGGCCAAATGTGAGTTTTGTTGTTATATTGCATCTTGCATCTGCATGCATTGGAAGTCCTCGAAGACCACCCACTCAGCTCGTATTCATGGGTAAAAGCAAACAGAGTGGGGCTTCATTTTCCCAGTAATCTCAGTCAAACTAGTTGGTAGGGTTTCTCCTTTCGTCAATTTTTTGTTTGGGTTAATTTTACTTGCTCAAGTAAAACACATATTCAATCAGACAGTGAACCAGAACTCTCCCTTTCTTTGCATGAAAATAACTACTAAGCATGTGAATTTCTACTAGTTTTTCTGAGATTAAATGGGAAAAATTACCAGTTACTAGTTCCAAACAAATCTTCAAAATTTACGCGGACCCAATATGTGTAGTAGTGTCAGTGTCGGTCATATTTACACCTTGATAATGGCCAGGCCAGACTCAAATTAAAAGCTGCATGTACATGTTGAAGAGAGGTTGAACTCAAAACATCTCTATTGGTATTTTAAGTCAATCATGCAACATCTTGCATTTTAATTTTTCTCATATGATATTTTATAATTAGTTTGAAATACTTTCATAGTAACTTTTTCCTTGCATGAAAATTATTTTTAGACTGCGGTTTTACAACCAAGATTTTTTGAAATGAGAATGAAACTTAAATGCATCATAGATTAATAGATTTCAAGGGTCAAAATGTGTTCAAGATCTATCCTAGAAAGGCTGACCTTGTAAGAAAATCGAACTCTGAACTATTATAAATAACAAGAGAATAACGTTTCATTATTTGGCGTCCGTTTATCTCACTCCACTACTCTATTTTGATTTGAAGGATACTCTTTAATAAGCTTCCAACAGAAGATCAACTACAACGATGAGGTATTTTTTAGTACTTATCTGCTGATTATGTTACCGCAACTCTAAATCCATTGATCACATATTTTTTAGCTGTGGGTTTACACAATGTCCTTGGCTTTAGTTTGCTGCTCAATTTGGCATTCTTTTGTTTACTGGCTTATTTTCGGATTTTTAGCTCTCTTTTATGTCGAAGCGGTTTCCTCCACATCTTCGAAATGTTTGGTTGGCTGTAGTGTTTTTCTTGCTAATGACTATTTGGAAGATACGAAATAAAGTGAAGTTGAAAGCAAGTCCCCTTCATTTTTATGTATATGTTGTTCTACTTTGGCTTGGATTAGACAGTTTGGGACTTTCTCTCGTGGTCATGTGCGCAAAGTTTCAGACAAGCAATCTCTCTTGGATTTCGACTAAGTTATGTAATGCTCTTCCCATTCTTTGACACCCTCCTCCGCGTATAATTGGGTTAAAGTGAATACAAATGGGCTGCTAAGGGTAACCCTGCCATGCAACTTGTGGTGGGGCCCTTCTTGTATAATGAAATGTAAGGTTAATGTTTCCCTGACTAATGTAACTTCTTTTAATGTCCTCCTGATTAATGTAACTTCTTTTTTTCGTTATCAATAAAATTTCTCTCTTAAGGCAAAAATTTTCTTATAAAAAATAAAGAAAAGAAAAATGATAAACAAACAAGAGAATAAGGGATTCATTATAATCAACCCTTTATTAATCTTGTGTGGAGCTTTTTCTTCATCAACTTCCTTACCGGTTTTCTCTAGGCAGATGGAAGAATCATCTATAGGAACTGGAAACATTAACCACCCCCAATTTCAAATCGGATTTGATTGTGAAAACTATTGAAAGATTTTCTAATATTATGACCTTTGGTGGATTATGTAGGTTTATACAAAAAGAAATCATATGAGCAATACCCTTTTGTCCTCCTATGCTCTTTTTTTTTTTTAATTTGTTTTAGCCTCTAGACTGAATAAATAAAAGAGAATTAGTGGACAAAAACAAGAGGAGGGGTGCAGAACAGCAGAAGGAGAAAATCTGAGCGTGAAGATTTACTACCCTTAACCATACAAGACAGACCAGACTTTGCCAAACCTTGCAACTGAAACTAAACAGTCGCAGGTGAAAATTTTGAGCCTACTCCCGATTCAACACGCAAATTTTACCCCTTCACAATCATTGTGATTCACCGTGGATAATAAGAATGTCCTTTCCTGGCATCCACTTCAATCCTCGGTGAAACATCAAACAGAAAACAGTAAAGAAAGTGAAAAAGCTTCAGAAAAGTACATATTCGCCAACTCACATCACCCTTTTTCAGGACCAAAGTTCCACAGAAAAAGTAGAGGCCTCCAAAACACTTTAAGCTTAGGAATGATATGTTCATTATTCCTCAAGCAAATGTAAACATTCATGATGCATTCGGAGTTCCACCTACTCACCGTAAACTGATTTTTTTTTTTTAATTCTGGAGAACAAATCGGTCTAAGCAAAATTTACGCTTGATACCACTGGTTTTTGTCAATCTAGTTTAGAAGGTTTCCACCACTTTTGTCTTTCCTCGCTAGCTTTAGAGCACTTCCATCCCATGAATATACCCTAGGTTATTGGGCAATCAAATTCCCCCTCCGCAAAATCACTCCAGCCTTACCCAATCAACTGGGCTTCAGGGGAGCCCGACAGACAACACGGGCGAATCGCCTGAGGTAGTCTGATGTCAGGTTGGCGTCAGCGACCTTTTTATATTTTTTTAGGCAAGTGCTTGAATTATACACTGGAGAAGGACGAGTGGCTCGACAAGAAAACAGGGCTAGGCCTGTCGAGCAGGCGCACTCAACCCTTCTCAACGGCTAGGTGACATGTCAAAATTTTGACCGTTGGCTTTTCAGATCAATGGTCCAAATTTTTAGGCCTAAAAAAATTCAAATGTTACTGTTGGCATATGTGTCAAAACTTGGGCTATTGGATTACAATTTTTTTAATCCAACGGTCCATATTAATTAAGTTAACAAAGATTTTTAAAAAATTATTCAAAAATATGAAGAAAAAAAAATTATAATTTTATTATATAAATACCTAACCATGCTCTTCTACTTTACACCATATTTCGTATTTATTCACAAATCTTATCGGAAATTTATCCACAAAATTCTTACAGAATCATGACATGTGGCGCTACGGAACTAGTTAAAAATCTACTAAAAAAATCTATCCACAAAAAGTGTGCTTTTAGTTAATGATATGTGACGTAACAAAATTTGTTAAAAATCATATCTGAAATTAAAAATAAAATTATCTTTTGTTATTCTATAATAAAAAAATATTTTAAACCAATAGTCTGATCTATTCAATTTAAAGGTGGAGATGCATTTAAGTAGTTAGTAAAGGCACTAATTGTCCTGCTCAATAGCCTAATTGCTCGGGCAATTTGGTAAGGGTGGAAGTGCTATTAAAGATTGATCCCTCTCTTCCACTAATAAGCTTTTGGGCAATCATTTTCTAGAGGCAGAGAAGAATACAAAAGAAGAGAAGGGAAATGACAAGTCGGCATCGACCAAGTTTGTGTTTAAAGGTGTTTTAAAGATTCTGTACGTTCACTGTCGGTACTTCCCTGGACAAAAGAAGTGTTTTAGTTTCTCCACTGATAAATCAGCGGACTCTTCGCCACAAACTTGTGGCAGCCAAGAAGCATCAGCATTCTCCATATATTCTTCAAATCCATGTGTTGAACTCTATCATGGTACAACAGTTCTCAAACAATTGAAGGGTAACTACTAGTTTAACCCTGTACTAACATAGTAAATCTTTCATTCGTCGCATTAGATTTTCTGAAAATCGTTATGATAAGTAGAGATAAGGATAACTCATTTTGAAGAAAAAACTTCATCGGTATATCATGTCTTACGACTAGTCATCTGAAAGATAAGTGAAACTAAAACATCACTAACTATGCAACTGGTGTGCCTATGTTCTGTTAGAATATGAGTATGAAATTGAATATTATGATTGGTCGTAATGTTTCAATTAACATAGAAAAGTCTTATTAAAAAGCTTAAAACTATCGTAATTCTTGTAGAATTTAATTCAGATTATAATAGTCCTTGTGAGACTGAAAGTATTTTGTTGATGCACTCATAATATGTTTGGATTCATAGTTGGTATCCTATGGTGATTCTAATAGGTGAATTATTAGAATTAATCTATTATAAATAATGGCCACTGCTCTTACAAAACATACGCTCAATATTGAACTAAGACATATTGTTAATTTGAGTACTTTTGGTTTTTCAAGAGAGGAGAAGGTGCACTGTTTATAAGTCTGCTTTAGCATATTGTTCTACTGTTTTTTCGGGTTAGTTTGTCATTGTGTATATCGAATTGTGATTTTAATGCTTGTATAAATTTGTGATTCATGAGCTTAATCTCTTAACTTATATTTATGATAAGTTTAGTTTTACATGTTCTCCACATTCAACGAAAGGCGACTAATTCCGGAGATTTGAGTTTCAAAGAATTTGTAATTTATTGTACCAACTGCAGCACCATTGAAGACTGGTTTTCTTTTTTCTTTTTTTAATTTTTTTTTCCAGAAGACTCTTTAAGTGTTCGTTTGGTTCCTAAAATTGGATAACTCCCTCTATTTAAAGTATGTTGTAAGAAGAAATGAAGAAACATTGTCTAAGTTAAAGGTATAAGATGGATTACTCGTTAAGGAATTTTGTCCATTCCAATCCCTCACAAAACGGCAGGATTAGACATAATAAGTTTTCCTCATGTTGAATATCAGAGTGCGCGACGAACGAGATTAACAAAAAATAAGAATATTATTAAACAACCGAGAATGCCGGAACGGCTACAAAACCTTAAGAGACTACATTGTGAATAACTTGATCCCTCAAACTAAATTACAAGCTCTATTTATAGAGCAATAAACCTAAGAAACCCTAATGCTTAAATGCCAAAAATACCCAACTACAAAATCAAATCAAATCTCTAATTAATTTCCTAAATAAACCAAATAAATTTCAACACCCCCTGTCAAACTCATGGCGGTATACGTCATGAGGTTGCCAACAAGCAGATGCGGATGCAAGACTCCAAATTCCAGTGCTAGTGCCAGTGCCAATGTCAATACCAATGCCAATACCAATTCTAATGCCAATACCAATATCAATGCCGATGCCGATGCCGATGCCAATTTCAATACGAAATTCCATCGGTGCAAGTACAAGATTCCAATGCCAGTGCCAGTGCAAGATTCCAATGCCAGTGCCAGTGCAAGATTCCAATGCTAATGCCAATTGCGAACTCCAGAACAAACCTGAACAAGCAAGCAAAAAACCCAACTTTCGCAACGTTACTCGAGTAGTCACTAGTCCAAACACTCGAGCAATCGTCACGGAAGGCAACAACAAACCTCCCAATACAAGCGGCCTTAAAAACAACCAAACCACTAAAAAACAAACGACCACTATTTTCCCGATCCAACCTCAAACTTCACAACCTGAAAAGGACACATTGAAACCCACAAAAAATTCAAGATCCAGAGAACAACCTAGAGAGAGAAGAAACAAAACGACCCCAATATTTCTTTCATCTCCGCGTGGGCCTCCAAAAAAACAATCAAGCCTTTTTTTTTTTCTACTACGACCAAGGTATTAAATATCGGTAATATCGGAAATATCGGTAGTCCGAAAATACGGAAATATCGATGGAAATATCGGGATAATATCGATATCGATAAAAATTACATGGAAACCACGGAAATTGTAAGAAAAACTTGGAAATTTTTATTGAAACTTTGCAGGATGTTTATTTAGTCAATTATCTATTAGTTTATCACAAAAAATTGGAAGGAAATGCATTGCATGATGGATTTAACATTATCAAGTTGATTATATAGTGAGCTGACAAACATTGTGAGTGTAGAAAATATGTAGTAATTAATGAAAGAAGTCTAAACACACCATAATCATTTATATATAATGAATTAGTACAATATTTTACACTTTATACATTGCATGGTAAGATACATGAGTGACTTAGTACCACATAGAGTTCCTATGAGGTTCAAAATTTTCACTATCTTCATTATCTCTATGTGTAGAGTGAGTGTATTGTGAAGAATAGTTATCAAATGATAAATCCCCAAAATAGTTTTGCATGTAATTGTTAACATGCCACCCATATGGATCCGAGATTGGTTGACGTTGTTCATAAGCAAAATCATTTGAAGATTGAGTCTCGGATTGTTTCCATGAGTCGCTCGATTCCATCCCAATAGGAATGGGATATAAAGGGTAGGGAAATTGTTGGTTATGAGTATTACCATAGTTACTACTTCCCACTCCAACAAAGTCCGAAGTTCTAGATAACGAGTCATTTTCTTGACTTGACAAAATCCCCTTGCCTTTTTCTCTACGAGTATAGTCCTTCCCTATGGCACCAATTCCTGGTCCTGCCCGCCTACTGCCATGGTCATCATCCTGTGTTGCATGCGTGAAGTTTGCCTCACTAGTGAAAGGGCTCATAAATCCGGGAGGTGATCCAACATAGTTTCCATATCCACTACCACTACCTCCAGCTCCACTATATCCTTCATCATTCCCACCTCTGGTGGTAGGTGAGTCTCCTGATCTTGTACTAGAGCTATCATTAGTATCAGCACGATGTTGTGGTTGTGTAGGATTGGAAGAAGGTGGAATTCCAATGTTTCTTAGTCTTGGGCGCAAAAGTTCTTCCAAATAGTCAGCGCTGCTAGATCCCACCTCCTCCTCTAATACTCTTTCTACATTTATCCCTTCATTACGTGCTTCTTCAGCAACTCTGGGAGCTGGGTTGCCTTCATAATCATCTAAATGAAGAGGTCTAATCCATTGATAATGTTGGTTACCTTTTGTATCATCATCTTCACCAACAATATCAAACATATATAGTGGGTCACCACGGTCGACATGATCTATTTCTGCTTCCTTATCTCGAATTTGAAGCTTCATGTTGTAGTAACAATAAACTAATTTTTCCAAGCTACTGTGAGCCAACTTATTTCTTTGCTTTGTGTGTATGAGTGCAAATGTGCTCCAATTTCTTTCACAAGCAGATGAGGAAGCTGTTTGTGATAATACTTTGATTGCTAACTTTCTCACAGTTGGTGCATCGGTCCCATACATGATCCACCATTCAGCTACAATGAAAAACAATGTTGATAAGCCTAATAACTCGAACAAATTCTATTATAAACTTATAGTGAAATATGTTTACACTCACTAGGAGACATTGTTGTTCGAGCAGCAATTGATGTTGGTTCTCCAAAAGTTCTTCTTGCATCTTTAAACCATGTTAGCTGAATTCAATAAATCGTGTTAGTTTAATCCAACAAAGTAATTATTATAATTTAAGTAATTGTGTACCTCATTTCCAAATTGGCCAACTGCTGGTGATGCAGGGTCTAATTTAAAGTATACATTATGTACAACACGTATAAGGGTACCATCATCTCTAACACCGGGTCTGTATTGGTATTGGGGATTCAAATAATATGTTGTTCAAAGAAACACATACTCTAATAAGAGAAATAATACTTATGCAACTAAAGAAATGAATTTCAAATTATGACATAATTTATACCTGCTATATGCAAATCGTGGTATAATGTTTTATAGCATCGGTCTTCAATTATCTTTATGACCCACCTTGCACCATGTTTTCTTTTCAATTCATCCTTCACTACACGCATCAACTCATATACTGCCCTCATAGTAGGATACACTTCTGTGTCAACGATCCGTAAAACTTTGTAAAAAGGTTCAAACACTTGGCACACATATTCTGATTGAGTACAAAAAGCATGATCAAGCACTATACTTTCTTCTTAAGTAGGCTGTCTAATGCAATATAGTTAGTGGCGAATCGAGTGGTAGCTGGACGAATAATTTCTCCTTTGCAAAATTCACGCATCTTTGCCAACAACCAACCGTGATTGTAAATATAATTTGTGATCTTTCTAGCTCTTTTTACCACAGTAGCAACATTCTCTCTCTTCCCCATTGCCTCAAACATGAGATCAATACAATGTGCTGCACCAGGGCCGGCGCTGAGGAGGTGCAAGTGGTGCTACCGTACAGGGCCCCCAAATCGGAAGGGCCCCCGATTTTTCAATTTTGCATGCATATACATATATATAGTAATAAGTGTAGAATATTACCAACTTGAGTTTTAGCGCAAGTGGAATTATTGCTTCTTTACGTTGGCCTAGGAGATGGGTTCAAAACTCATCTCCATTATTTTTTCAGTTTATATTTTTATTAAATGCATAAGCTTCCACAAAATAATATAAAATTCCACACAATAACATGAAAATTTGAACCCTGACCCTCTAAATAGTTAAGGAAAAACAATACACCATCTTTTCACTTGTTGATTTGTTAAATTTGTTTGTGCTAATAGAATTTATAGAAGCTCAATTGAAAACTAAAATTATTACTTTGAACAAAAAAATAAAAAAAATAAAAAGTCTTAGTACTTTTTAGGGCCTCCAATTCACTTTCGCACGGGACCCCTGAAATCTCAGGGCCGGCTTTGTGCTGCACATGATGTCCAAAACACATTATGATGATTCATTAACTTTTTTCCAGCTTTGACAAATGCAGAACCGTTGTCGGTCACGACTTGGACAACATTATGCTCTCCCACCTCCATGATTACATCCCTTAATAATTTGTAAATATACTTGTAGTTCTTTATATGGTCTGAAGCATCAACAGACTTAAAAAAAATTGTCTTTCCCTTGGAGTATACTATGAAGTTTATGATAGACAATCCGGTCGGGTCATTCCATCTGTCACACATGATTGTGCAACCATTAGTTTCCCACTTTGACCTCAACTTGTTAACATACTCGCCAATGTCCTTATACTGCATATCCAAATATTTGTTTCTTATCTCATAAGGAGTGGGAGGTTGTACTCCAACACATGCCTGTTGACATCCCACTACCATATTTTTGAAATGATGTGATGATGCCTTTGCAGCAGGGACATTTTCATAGATAAAGAACTTGCTAATTAGACGCCCCATTCCTTCCTTCACATTACCTCCAGTGAAATAACTCCAAACACTCTTTTGACGTGCTTTGGATGACTTATATAAACTTGGGGCTATTGGTGGTGTTGGTTATGATTCTCTAAGACTGCCTCCCCGTCTCATTTATGTACCACCACTTGTCCCAGAACCTTGTGCTCTATTAGGAATTTTATGAAGGTGTTCTCTTTCCCATGCTGACTGTTTGGAGGCATGTAATGCTTGTTTCAAACTGCGTCGTTCTTCAGGTCCCATGTCATCATCACATTCGTCCTCATCGTCATCATCATCACTGTCAACCACTTGGCCAATGACTTCTCCTCGTAGCCCAGCTCGAATATTTTCCATTCCATGTGTTATCTTTTCCTTCTGCTGTTTTTTATTTTTTAATAATGTGCTGATGAATGCCTTCACTTCTGGGGGGACATTATCACATCGTTGGACATTTTTTGCTGGATCTAATCCACTAAGATGGTACTTAAGTCGTGTCACTCCGCCACTCTTCATTACCCAACCACAATATTTGCAAATTGTGCCATGTTTGTTTCCGTCTATTGGGTCTCCATGTTCCCAAGCTGGATCACGTTTAGTAGCTCCACTGGACATCTTAAACGTACCTACATTTATTTTTCATGAAAATTAGACAAATATTTTTTGGCCAAAAAATATAGTAGTGATGATGGTTATATAAGAGAGAACCTAAATAATAAAGTTATTCTACAGAAGAATTAAATACGAAGTAAAGAAAATGATTGTAAAAATTTACAGAAGAATTAAATACGAAGTAAAGAAAATGATTGTAAAAATTTAAGTAATTAAAAAAATAATATGGAATAATAAAACCTAATATTAATGAATAATAATCCAATTTGATAAAAAAATAATTCTAATATAAAACATAGTGATGAATAATAATCCAATTTGATAATAATTCAATTTAATAATAATCCAATTTAATGAATAGTCCAATTTGATAATAAGCCAATTTAATGAATAATAATCCAATTTGATAATAATCTAATTTAATGAATAATAATCCAATTTGATAATAAAAAAAACCTAATATTAATGAATAATAATCCAATTTGATAAAAAATAATCCTAATATAAAACATAGTGGTGAATAATAATCCAATTTGATAATAATCCAATTCAATAATAATCCAATTTAATGAATAGTCCAATTTGATAATAAGCCAATTTAATGAATAATCCAATTTAATGAATAATAATCCAATTTGATAATAATCTAATTTAATGAATAATAATCCAATTTGATAATAAAAAAAACCTAATATTAATGAATAATAATCCAATTTGATAAAAAAATAATCCTAATATAAAACATAGTGATGAATAATAATCCAATTTGATAATAATCCAATTTAATAATAATCCAATTTAATGAATAGTCCAATTTGATAATAAGCCAATTTAATGAATAATCCAATTTAATGAATAATAATCCAATTTGATAATAATCTAATTTAATGAATAATAATCCAATTTGATAATAAAAAAACCTAATATTAATGAATAATAATCCAATTTGATAATAAAACCTAATATTAATAAAATAATAAATAACATTAAACATATTAAAATTATCCTAGGGAATAATTATACAACATTACTTAATTACTTAAAAAAATTAACATGTAATTGTTAACATTACTTAATTACTTACAAAAATTAACATGCAAGTATTAATTACTTAAAAAAAATTAACAAACGAGTCCATATAAATTTATTTGTTGTTGTATAAATTACAATAATATAAATATAAGTTTGTAAACTTACCTTAAATATGGAACCCTTTGTGTTCAAGCTTTGGAATGGATCTGGAATGGCTTTGAAAATGGTAAGGGAAGAAGAAGGAACGAAAATGCTCTGAATGCCTCTGATACTCCACCTCTGATAAGGTGAAAGAATATAAGTATATAACAGACAGTGGCACATGGTTTTGCATGTGAAAGAATATCATAGACTTACAGTAGCACACGGTTTCATTATTAAAGCACTATTATTTGTTGTCCATGGTTTGAAATTGTAAAAAGTGATTGTAAAATCAGTCAAGTGAGTCAGATGAGATGACCCAACCACACACACACACACACAGACATGCCATCACACACGCACACAACACACGCACACAGACCTCACACGCATACGTCTCTCTCTCTCGAATCTCGATCATTCTCTCTTCTTCTTTGAACTCTCTTCTCCCCCTTCTCCATTCTCCTACACACACAGATCTCTCACTCTCTCGATCCTTCTCCCACACACACGCACACAGACCCACATCGCCTTCTGCTCCTCAGTCCGACAATCTCGAATCCCTCTTCCTTTTCAGAAACTAGCTTTCTGGGTCAATTCCTCCTAAGCTCAGCAACATCGGAGCTCTCCAAAGCTTGGATCTTTCCGACAATCTGATTTCTGGGTGGATCCCAGAAACCTTTTCGGAGCTGAAAAACCTTAGACTCCTCAGTCTTTTCTACAACGAGATGAGCGGCGAAGTTTCCAACTGAATTGCAGAGCTTCTGTCTTTGGAGACGCTGCTTTTATGGAACAATTTATTCTCCGGCAACCTTCCCCGGAGCTTGGGGAGGAACTCGAAGCTCGGATGGGTGGACGTCTCCACAAACAACTTAAACGGCAGCGTTCCGCCGGATATCTGTGCGAATGGTCAGCTCCTTAAGCTGATGCTGTTTTCGAACAATTTCTCCGGCGATCTCTCCACTTCTCTGTCAAACTGTTCGTCTCTGGTTCGTCTTCGACCCGAAGATAACAAGTTTTCAAGTGAGATTTCATTGAAATTCAGCATTCTTACATGCGTGAAATTTGAACCTTATATGTGAAATTTAAGTTCGAAATCGTGTTTTTGCAAGGTTTTTGGGATGAAATCGGCTCGGGAATAGGCACACCATCTCCGGCGAGGCCGTGGGTGGTCGACGAACTTTCCGATTGCACAGTTCAAAAAATATCGCGATATTTTGACGAAAACCATTTCGATACCTATTTAAATATCCATTGCGCGAAAAACCGATAATATCGGCATTTTCTTCCATGACTACGACTATCAATACCGAATTTCCAAAGACAAAAGAAGGAACATAAACAGAGTGACCAAGAAGAACAAGGGACACAGACAGAAGCAGAAGCCAACGCGTAATCGAGACCAAAACTAAACCAAAAGAACAAAAACTGACAAAACAAACTGATACCATACAAGAGCAAATAGAATCCGCTCTGATACCAAATTGAATATCAGAGTGCGCAACGAACAAGATTAACAATAAAATAAGAATATTATTAAACAACCGAGAATGCCGGAACGGCTACAAAACCTTACGAGACTACATTGTGAATAACTTGATCCTCAAACTAAATTACAAGCTCTATTTATAGAGCAATAAACCTAAGAAACCCTAATGCTTAAATACCAAAAATACCCAACTACAAAATCAAATCAAATCTCTAATTAATTTCCTAAATAAACCAAATAAATTTCAACAGTCTAATATCTTCTAATCCCTCAAATGAAAACCACTCACCTCTACAGACCTCGACTTTAATGAGTTATCAAATCCAATCTTAGACACCAATCAGTCCTAACAACAGAAGATTAGTATAACTTCACAGAAAACAACTACACCAGCAAATCAATATATCTTCACAAATCAAAAGCAGATATATATATATAATAACTATCAACATAAAAACAAGAGAGTAGAGTACAGAATTAGAAGCCTTTGGTTTCCATCAGAAACACAAAAGATGCCCCAAATTTAAGATAGAAGAAAATGCTTAAACACAATTTCGACACGAAAACAGAGATCTTTGCATCTCTTGTTCTTCACCATTCAGCTACAAATTGGGCAAAGCACCAGCCCATTCTCATTACACTCAGGACACCTCGTCACCACCGTCGTCCCCTGCCGCTGCCCCGCCACATCATCATTCACCATCAGCACCATCTTTGAACTCCCATTGCACTGGAAGCAGGGCAAGAACCTTGCCTCCCCACACCCTTCACACACAGACCCAGCTTTTTTCTTTGGACACCCAGCAAGAATCTCACCCAGCAAACCCTCCTCCAAAATCTTCAGCACCTCCTCAGAGCCGCCTATATATCTCCCCTTCACAAACACCCGCGGCGGCACCGCCGCCTCCTTCCCTTTCCTCTTCATCAAGTCGCTCAACTCTTCTCTGAACCCGCGATCCATCGACACGTCACGCTCGACAATCATCACCCCGAGGCCTTCTATCTCTGCCCGGACGGCGTTGCACTCCTCAAAAGTCCGCCGCACTCCTCGCAGCGTCGTCGTGTAGACAACCACTTTGTTTTCTCCGCCCGGCGGGCATATTTTCTCGAACCGGTCAAGTGGGTCCTTCTTGTTGTTCACCCGGAAGACGCTTTCGTACGGAGATTTGAGAATTGTGCGATTCGGGTTGGAGTTTTCTTTATCGGGGGTTTTTGGGTCTAAGAAACCGAAGGGTTTGGGCGGCGGAAGCGGCGAGAATCTGAAGCTGTCGGCGTCAAGCCCGTCCATAAGCTCCCATGAGTTAATGACTTCCGGGTCGGAAGGCAGCGGTCTCGGGTCGGACAAGAGCGACTTGGGTTCGGACTCGAGCGACTTGGGCTGGGACAAGGGGCTCGGGAAAATGGACCCGAGAGTGAATCGAGAAGGGGGTGTCGACGGAGTGGTGGGCGCAGGCGGCGGCGGGTCGAGAGTGAGGAGGCCGTAGGTGGAGGAAGTCAGCGAGACGATGTGGTGGCTCAGCGCGGAGCTGCCGAGTTGGGAGAACTCGTCGTTGTGGTTGAAGAGATTAGAAGAAGCACAACCCATGTTCTCGTTTCCGGAATTGCGAGCTTCGATTGCGAACTGTGAAGTGGCGGAGGAGTGAGACTTATGTTGGAGTCGAATTTAATGCTTTTTTTTTCTAAATTTGGAAGGAATTGAAGAACCTTTTTATATAATTTTGAAATGGGGATTCTGTAGCACATGAGATTTGAGCGCTAAAATTTGATTCAAATATATTGTGCGTGTGGGTGTTACGAAGACGAAGAGCGGTGCCGGCCAATTATTGCGTTACAGCGTTAGGAGGACTGCGTTTCCTTTCCTTTACTTTCCTTTCCTTTCCTTTCCTTTCCAGTCAAAAGGTATTTGGTTTCCACAACTTTAGAGTTTAGACAATGGGCCTTCTGGTTTCTAATAATCCAATTTGTACAGTCCACCACCACTTCTGTTTACATGAATCGGTCCAAAGGCTCATTGTCCCTCTTCATAGGCCTTGTTCATCAGATGCGGCGTTGAGGGGGAATGAAAAGTGCAATCGCATAGAGCCTCTAAAACTTTTTTGGTATCTTATATTTATATGTAATAATGTTATATATTAAAAATACTTTTATTAGCACTTTAAAATTTTATAGTGTACTTTTTATAAGTGTAAATTTTGTTTTCTTTCTAAATAAAAAAAAAATTAGAGTGCACAATGAGAGAGTAGAAGAGCCAATAACAACACCTTAAAAAACGATTTTCTTTTCAATTTTATTGTATAATAATGCTATATATTCAAGTGAAACTTTAAAGTTAGAGTTTTTTAAGCTTTTTTTCTTTTTTTATTTGGTTGCTTAAGATTGAACTGTTTTTTATTATTTAGTGAAGATTATATTTGTAACACTTTTTACTTATTTCATGATATTTGTAAACTTACCGTGAGTCCTAAAGATTGTTTTGATTTATGTTATTATTTTCTAGTACCAATATATTGTCCTACTTTAAAAAAATAAAAACTATCTTAAAAATGGGCCCCTTTATAAATTTCGCACATAGCCCCCGAAATCTCAGAGACGGTCATGCTGTTCATCTAACGGGTCATTTGCCCACGTACGAGTCACTGTCATCAGTTGACGGATATGGCGTTGTTGACACTTGATAGTGTACGTGAGTGACATTGTTAGTATTCTAACATGTTATGTTATGTTGTTCAATATCGAATTTAGACGAAAACCAGAGCTTGAATGATTTAGAATCTCAATGATAATAGTGCACCGATTATCAAATTATTGTTTTAACACCCTCAACAAAATTGTTGAAGAGAGAAAAACCTTCTCTTTGATGGTTTTGCAGATTTTGATCATTCTCTCTGTTTCTGGATTTTATTTATTTCAAGTGTCCCTTCTTAACTGTGCGAATCTTACAAACCGATGACTTTTCTAAGTCGAGCTTGGTCTTGTTCTATAGTTAGTTAACTTCTCAACATGATTAACTTTATAATTAAGTTTGTAATTGAATAACTAATCAATCCTCCGAATCATGCAAGAAGGGTTGTTGTCTAAATAATTAAGCTTGACTTAAAATTCAATACAGCCAACAAAGTCCATTATTAATTTTCTACTAAGTAAAGTAGCATATAATTATTAGGGAAGGAAATTAGTATACGTGAACAGCAGTAGTCGGCAGTACCCACATTCAGCGGACGTAAATAGCTTCTTTTTTTCTTAAACAGTCATTTTTTGAAATTAAGAAAATTAATTTGGATTATATTATTTGGATTCAGCGTCAAATCTACAGTCTACAATACTGTTTTGAGATTTCAACGATAAAATTATCGTCCCAAATTGCAAACTTGGTATTTTCTGTAGAAACCTAATGATTACATATATGGATTGATGATACAAGTCTTTAGTAATATAATTTTAACATACACTTGCAGAAAAATATCAGTTACGTAATCTGAGAATTTTTATTCGTTTTTGGACAAAGGTGAATAATATTACCAAGCTCACAAACAAGAAGATCTGAAACAAAGAAAACCAAGCAGACTGCTACCTCTGCCACCGCCGCACTTCCAGCAGACACTGGGGGGCAAACCCTCGAACCTGCACCGCCTGCAGACGCTGGATATGAAACCAGATAAAGCCCCATAATCGGAAAGAGAGAAGACTCCATGTTCCTTCAACAAGCACCACAACGATCGGATCTGCAGCCATGAACGAAAAGAAGCCAATGGGAATATGCAGCCCACTACCAACAGTGCCGAAAACAGCAAAGATAGGGAAGGTCGTGGTGTGAACATCCGATCCGAAACTCTACGCAGCTTTCGATATGACCGCAACAAACTCATATATTGTTGTGTTTATTTTGTTTTCCGTGTTATTGGTGAAAGTTAAGATTCTACCATAAAATCAATTGGTGATATGGAAAGTACTTAACTATTTATAAACATGTGCAAGGTCCCTTCCTCTTATCAATGTGAAATTCATTCTCAATACGCCCTCTCATATGTAGGAAATTTTCAAGCCTAATACGTGAACAACACAATTCGGATGGCGTGAAGCACGTGTGGTCATTAGGCTTCACACGTGAGACCTTGTAGAAAGTTGAAGTTCTACTATAAAACCAATTGGTTATATGAGAAGAAACCCAACTACTTATAAGCACACGCAAGCACGTCATTCACGTGTGACGAATTTTCAAGCCTAACACATGAATAACACAATTTGAATGAATATTGCATTGGTGCCTTTCCTGCCGTAGAGGGCTCTATTGGTACAATGGCTACCAATATTGCATTGGTGCCTTTCCTGCAGTGCCACCCTAATTCATATCGGTGTCAAAGTTGCAAAATAATATTAACAAAAAGGATGCCCTGTGTGTGGGCATCCAAATTGGAGTATCACATTTCTTTTTCTATTTTTGGTGAGAAAACAAATTGTTATATCATTAAAATATAAGAATGCAACTATAAATTTGCATAACTGATATTTTATACAATTTTGTACAAATGTTGGGACCAAACTTTAAAAAGTCTTCGAACCCTTTGTTTCCAAGAGCTTAATCATCTCAATAATTGAATTGCTCATCTAGTGCAATAACTCTTTACGTTCAGCGGTCTCTCTCTTTCCACCTTGTATTGCTCAAACAGGCTCATCTTCTCAGCCACCTGATGGGTGCACACACATAAAAACCAAATTCAGAAAGGCAATTCGTTGTCACGTGCCCAAACATACCAACACTTACATACATCTGTTATCTCCAAAGCGACATATTTAAGAAGAGCAACTTCATGAAGTTGTCCTTACAGATATCTCACAGTTGTTCATTTCATGTTAAGATTGTCATTCCATGTTACGATGTAAACATAAATGTTTATACTACAAAATTTCTCCCCACAAGTAATTTACATGTTAGGATGATGTCACAAAGTTAATTCTACAAAATCGAGTCAAAACTTATTTCCCAAATGCTACCTGAAAACAATTTTTTCAAAGAGTTTATATGCACTACTAAGCTGAGAGTGATTGAAAATATAGAGACAAAGCGCATATTCTTAAGTATGAAGTATTCAAAATCAACTGATGGTCAAACTCTGCTCGCTCTATTGCCCGCATGTCACTGTGGAGCTTCAGGTCTGTTGGTATTGTTATTTCTTTTACTGGAGGTTTCAATAAGCACTGAGATGACAAACCCATCAAAATTTTCAAAACAATAAGAAAAACCCATCAAAACCCAATAGAACAATAGAACAAAAGGATGTAGAGATAAAAATCAAAACCCAATAGAACAATCGAAGAAAACAATAAGAAAAACCCATCAAAATTTTTCAAAAAAATAATTTTAAAAACAGGGGAATAATACAAATCCTTGGACGAAGGCGCAAATATGGCCCTGAAAATCCCAGAAGAAGCACAAGACTCCTTTGACCTGAAAAGCTCAGAGGTAAAGGAAGAAGAAGACGACCCAGTTTTCTTTCTTCCCTCCCTTGCTCTCTCCCTATTATAAACCTAAACCTCTCTCTGTAATAGATATTAGCAGAGTACTAGGTGTATATATATTGACAACTAGTCTGCAATGCAATACCTTGGTAACTTTGTGAACTTTCACAAGCTGCATATGAAGAGATACCACTCCCGAAGCCACCATTGTATACTTGGATAAACTGCAGGCCTAAAAGAAGAAAGGTACAAACCCAGTCAGCTTTGACGAAGAAGATTAATGCGATTCGAAGAAAGGTATAAACCCAGTAAGCATTGATGAAGACGATTAATGTGATTCGTAATACATATATTTGCAAAACAGCGACCTTTAACTTTATTCTAATACGTCAAGCTACACAACACTGAAAAGAAAATTTTCTATTACAAACTTGAGAATATAGGACCATCCTAGGAAACAGTGGGGTTTAGTGATGAAGTCTAGGCATAAGAAAAAACTCTACATTCGGTAAAAAACTATGTCAAGATATCTGAAAAGTTTTACCTTGTAGCAGTAGTCCAGTAGGAAAACAACAAACCTTCCACAAGAAGAATTTCGCCCTCGTCAATGTTATCAGCATTAGTTGATTTGAATAAAGATGATAGCCCATCCAAGAACCTGCTTGCTGTTTCCGAGTCTTTATTCATTTGACACCATCACTAGATTCACTACACACACTTTACTTATGCGGCTCTTTTACTAATCCCGAATCGAAACGGGAAAAATTGAAATACAGAAAGAGCTGCATTTTTTCAGAAATTTCAAACCCAAATCGCATCCCTCAAACCCTAAACCCTAAATCCCAACCTCAAATTCTAAATCATAAACCTAAAAACTGAAATTTCAAAGTAGAAATTTAATTTCACAATCGAAATCAGAATAAAAACAAAGAAAAAAAAGAATCAAAACCAAATGCAGAGAAATTGATTGAAAAAAGAGAAATACAAAGCACATACCTAAAAATCAGAGTTCGAGAATGTTCCAGCCGCTTTTAGAGAGAGACCCCTGCAGAGAGAAAGAAATCAGTGAGATGAAGAGAGAAAATCTTCGAGAAAGAATTCGACAAAGGTAAGAGAGTGCAGAATAACCAAAGATTTTTCTATCCCCAATCTTCGTGTTAGGTCAGAGAGAAGAGATAGTGAGGAGCGAGGCGTAGAGGGTTAGAGAGTGGGTGAAAGAGGGAGACGAATGAGAGGTGGCAGACGTTGCCGGTGGCAAACCACCAGTTGGCTGGCCGTCGGGGTCGATAGGAAACTGGAGGCTGGGTTAGGGAGGAGGAGAGGGGTTGAGAGCAGGGAGGAGAGTGAGAGACAGAGAGAATGGCTGGTTGAAAATTAGGGTTGAGGTAAATTTGTCTAGTAAAATTTAGCAACAGTGCATACACTTCGATGTAGAAAATTACAAGTTGCCACCAAAATAATATAAAGTATGTAAAAATCCAGTTGAAAAATTATAATTTGGATATCCACACCGTTTTTCCGTGTCCGCTTACCAATGGCCACGGATTATATATGTCAGTGCATACAAAGTGAGAAGGCACCGATTTTTTCTAGTGGGTAAATATCGGTGTCCTATAGATAGAATTCTAGTAGTGCTTATTTCTTGTAGAAATCTTCCACATATACTGACTTTATGAATCGGTTACGCAACCAATCAAATGAGATGCATACCTTGGTTCAAACCTCCCAATCAAGAGGATTCCTTTTCATTTAAATCACAACACTAAATAAAAGATGGTTAACCACCTCGTTTTAGTTAACAAATCTTCAAATTTTTAACTTAACAACACACGCAATCCGTCTCCAGTTGTTGAGAGTGAACCCCACATCAAGGGAAAAAAAATCAGAGACATTGCATATGCTTATAAGGGTTGAGCTACTCTCCATATTACCAATTAGTTTTTTAGTGGAACCTCAACTTTTTTCATGGTACCAGAGCAAAGTTGTTCCATGTGTAGAGCCCAACAGCCACACAACCCCGTTTGTATTGTCTATGTGTTAGACTTAAAAATTTGTCACACGTGAGGGGGCGTGTTGAGAACGAATCTCATCGTGGAAAAGAAGGACCTTGCATGTGCTTATAAGAGGTTGGACAACTCCCTACATTGCCAAATAATTTAATGATGGAACCTCAACTTTCTTCACTACGATAGCCAATCGGCTATCGGCCTGAAACTCGTTTAGCTTTGAGAGTTTGAGCGACGTCTTTGCATTTGTTTGCTTCTAGAATCTAGGGTTAATAAAGTTTACCACAAGTCAGTGACTTACCTAGAAAGAGTCGTGTGCATGTCCAATCACCATCGCCCATCGAAAGATGCATGAAAGAAATCATCCTAAGAGCAACTTCACCAGAGCTGATAGCCCGATGGAATGGCTATCAAACAGTGCCAAAATGCCCGAGCAAGAAGGTCCAGCCCAAGCTGGCAATTGAGCCCAAAGGGGCAAGAGCGAGAAGCCCGTTGGGAGTTGCTGGCCTGAGAGCCCTGAGTGGGTATGATGCAAGGCTGATGTCAGGGCGACGTCAGCTCATCCCCATCAACTTTTTGCTTCTTCTTCCTCCTCACCTTCGATTTGTAGATGTCCCAAGCCTCCACTTTACCATCCTCAGCTTTCAAACCCATTTCTCACAAACCCTAAAACAATCAAATCCAAATACTATCAAACACCCAGAACCGCCTCTATTCGCCGTCGACACAACCCATACGAAAAACCCACCAAAATCCCTGAAATTTCCGAACTTTACAAAAACCCAACTAAATTTAGAGGAAAAAAGGACGACCTAGCTGAGAAAATAGCTAGATCACACAGAAAGCAGATGAATGAACCCTTGAAGCGAAATCAATCAGCTCGACAAACGCGAAAAGCAGATCAATGAACCCTTGAAGCGAAATCAATCAACTCGACAAACCCTCAACGAACCCTTCTGCTATTTTATTTGTTGGAATTATTGCCTTTCTGATTTTTTTTTTTCTGAAAATCTAGACTAACAGGTTTTTCTTGGTTGACTTGATGGATTAATGTTAAAGCTTGAAACTTTCACACTTCCCATTTGAATTAATGTAAGAATTGGTAAAATATAGATTATTTATTAAAAAATACTAATATTTTATTACCTATTGCTAGGGCTATTCAATGTAGGGATGAAAATACAAAAGGTAATTACTGTTCATTAAAAACAGTTACTATTCACTAAGTGAATTCAATAGTGAATAACTCTAGGGAACATTTGCAACGCTGAAGTTGTTCAGTAGCTATCATGTTTGCTCTGATGGGAATGCATGAAGCCTTGGATCTGTAGATCAATCAGATGGAAAACCAATTGTAATCTTTTTCTTTTTTGGCAAAGTTGCTGTGCAGAATTAAGTCCTTTGACTATCGCGCCCGCTTCAATCATCTGATGTAGAACGCTCCTTTCATGTCCGCTAGGCTACATTAATTATACCATCAATTGAAGAGATTTTTTAGTGTGTCAAAAGTACGGTTCTGTACATTAGGTGTAATAATACAATTAGTTGAAAACTTGAAAATTATAATACAATTAGTTGAAAATTTAAAGATTTTAAACCAATTATATTATTACACTTGTTGTACCAAACTGTGACAAATTCTCCCATCAATTGGTCATTTCTGCATGCGCATACTTTTTTGATAGTTTATAAACATACCTATCAAATGAGTGTACTAAGATAATTTTTTATTTCAAAAATAGGTGTAGGGTTTTTAATTCAACAAAACGTGGGCTGTTAATAAATCTATTCTAATTAGAATTTGTTATATATAATAGTAATAAAAGTTTACACTTGTCGTGGTCTCGACGATGAAATGTTTAATTAAAATCAGTGTCATGGTTTGGTTTACTAAAGGAAGGTTTTTATATACACACTTCTATAATTTCATCACGAATAATGTTAAAGAAACTAAATTTGTAGACAAATTTGCAAACTAAATGATATGTCACTAATAAAAAATAAGTACATTTATCAACGCTTAAGTAATAATTTAATCATTAACTTTCATATCATTACCCTTTCATCGTATAGGTTTTAGTACTCTGTCAAAGACATTATTTAACTGAAAAAAGGTATTGCACAAAAGTTGTACTCTTATCCCCATAATTAGCGTTTGTAATATGGGCCATATTTCCCTGAATTTACGTGTTATCATGAGGAGGGATATACAAATGCTAGGGTTTATACGAAGAGTTGTATTATTTTTCATTTTTCTTCTAATTAGTTGGTAGGTTAGGTCCAGAGTAATTCCTACAGTTGCATCTACTCTAGGGTTTCGGCTTCATACATCTGTAGTGGAACTGTGTGGATAAATGAAGATGTACAAACATCGGCCGGCGGTACGTTTTGGTTATATCTACTGATAAATTATGCCTCTCAATCAATTGCTTTCATTGTCCATCAACTTTGTTAATTATATTATACTAATCAAACTAATTGCCCGACCATTTATCACACAAAACAACAATCTCTGATGAAAAGTTTCCATTTTTTGGACGGAATAAAACCAACATTCTATAATGTAACTCTCAATGCTGTAGCAGATAGCAGCAGGTATATAAATGATCACTAAACACCAAACGTTAATCTTCACCACAAAACAAGGATGGGCATGCAACACTGCTACCCAGCCACGCAATGTTAGTGCATATATGAAAGACCTAGAGCTGTAGAGAAACTCATTGATTCTTAATTTGTTATTCTTCTGTAATTGTATTTAGGGAGACTTTGGATGTAGTCCTTAAGTACTAATGTTCTTTAGATAAAACTTTATTGATTTTCAGTTCTTAATCAAAGTCCTTTGAATTGGTACACCTTAGCATTTTAATAGTACTATTATTGTCAATACCTTTTCCAACAAACCATCAATTTCGTAACTGCAAAACCCCTTAATTTTCTCATTGAAAACACGAAGTTAATTAATTTTTTTCATTCAAATTTCGTATTGGAGATTTACCCATATGAATGAGTAATATTTGTACCCATACTTTGTTCTGTTTTATTTATAAAGAGAAGTACTCTATATACATTGCACATATTAGAAAATAAGCATCAAATAATCTAAAATTAGTTGACAATGGGTGAAAGATTCAACATTATTTAAGGGGTGGTGATGTGGGAGATAAAAAGAGGTGTGTGGATAACATCACCCTGTTTAAATTATAAGGTAAAGTTTTAATTCGCCGATGTTGGGATAATTTACACTTTTAACACATTTCTTATGGGTCGTTTAGCATCCAACTCAAAACTAGCTAATTTAAAATGAGTAAAGAGTGCTAAAATAGTTTAAATTATTAGGCAACGTTTTAACTGCGTAGAGTCGTACTAGCTATCCCAACTTTTCCTCGCTAACATAATTGAGTAGATTGAAAAAAACTTAAGGTTACACCCCAAAACCTAGTAGCAATGGGAGAGCAGACAAACTCCTTATAAATTTATGCAATTTTCCTTAATTTTTTTATGTGATACTCTTGAACGTGTGATGAAGTTTTAAGAGTAAAATGTGGATAATTTACTTAGATGATATAGAGCACGTGTGACAGTGGGCTTCACACATGGACAACCTAGCCAATCTAGACCCTGAAACTATATTGTCAATGAAAAATGTAATCCAAACTCTTTATAACTCTATACAAGGTTCCTCAGCCTATGTTTGGGTGAGATTTCCATGTCCCAGTGAATTGAGTCCAAGTTAGTAAGGAATGAACCATAAAATGCAGATATTAGGGGATTAGCAATTTCATCTTTGAAAACTACAAAGTCATGTGAAAGAGATTTGTAAATTGCTACTTAAAAGGTGTCATTTGCAAATCCCCCTCAGTTTTTTGTAATGCTCATAAAGAGCATTGCTAATCCTCTCGATTTGCGATTTACGGTCCATTCCTTAATAATTCGAACTCAATTTTTTGAAATTTAGATGTCCCTCATCTAAATACAGCCTTAATTCCTTAATATGAAACTTTTTGACTTGTAGCTCGCATTCTCACGCGGATAACATAAGAACTACATTGAATGTAAGTAAATAAGATTTAAACTTGGCGCATATATATATGTCAACAAAATATTGCCATATCCGTTGAAACTTTAAACATATGACTAATTATTGAAAGAAAAAAAAGACTATTAGTTTGTGTCCGATTATTGTTTAATAAATTAATTACGTACGTAGTGTTTGGTACATATAACCTATGCCACAAAGTATTCTATTGAGTTTTCCCATTTCATCTTCTAGCTTGACAAAACTACTTAATTCGACACAATGGGTAAATCTCTGAAAGCATGCACATGTAGCTACATTTATCAATTCTCCTACATCACGCTCTTTCTATTACATGATCCTCTAGTACGAATAATACAATAGCTAATCTTACGAATTGAAACTTATCCTCACATTAGCTAGCATCTAACACAAGGGTGTATATTCCTAACTTAATTTAGTCTTGTTTTCTTTTCGTTTGAAGATCATAGCTAGAGATAAAAGCATCATCTGTGAGGATTTGGAGTTTTGTCCCACATCAGAAAGTTAAGAGATTTTGTATGTACATATCAGAAGTTTGACTACTTCTTATATTGCTAATTGATTTTATAGTGAAACCTTATGTTTCTTCATGGTATTCGAGAAAGTTTGGAGCATGTGTAAACGGTCAATGGCCACACACATACTCCATGTTACCTGACATGTGTTGTCCACGTGTTCGAATTGAGTATTGCCACATGTGAGGGGGCACGTGAGGACGTGAAATTTTATTTCATATCAACAAATTAAGCACATTGCATGTATTTATAAGGAGTTAGGTGATTATTGCATGTATTTATAAGGAGTTAGGTGATTATTCGTATAAATTTTTTGGCCATTTTGTGAGAGAGAGAGAGAGAGAGAGAGAGAGAGAGAGAGAGAGAGAGAGAGAGAGAGAGAGAGAAGAGCAGTTATGGGATATTTTCACTTGATCCTCATGCTCTAATCTTATCTTTATTGGTAAAGGGGTTGCTTTTTCCACACCATAATTGGTACGTACACGTTAGGTGAAGTTGTGAACCAAGCCAAGAATGTTACTGTTTATGGACACTAGAATAACAAATTTGTACCAATGTCATAAACTCATGACCAAGCAGTGCTTAGCAGGTTTAATACACACTCATCTACAATATTGACATCATGATGATCAATTGCCATGATACCAAATATACGATCAAAAGTCAGCAACATGTTATCATTGAAGCTTAACCTAAGGACATAATTACAGGTTAGAAATTAAGAGCATGCATGTGACAGCCCTCAAAAAATTCGACAACAAATTAACTCACTTTAATGGAAAGACATGTTTATTTAAGTAAAGATAATGGTATGACAATGCCACACTATCTCAGTTATCACCTAATTCATTTATTATTTATTATTCATTACAAGTATTCTCATTTAAACATAAACGTACGTACGCACTTCCTATATATATTTCTTGTAGGTTAAGCTACTATATATCGTATATAGTATATATGTCGTTTCAAGTGCTTCCCTTACACCGACAAGTGGCAAAGCGGGTCCGATGATGACGGTGATGACGACGATTTGGTGAAGTTCCACAGATCATTCTCGTTGTTGTATACTTCGGATTGATGATCGGATGATCTACTTGTACGTAGGTATGGATATGATAGCTGTACGTCATTGTCTTGATCATTAGGATGAGGAGAAGAACAAAAGGCCATGTTTGGATCGCCAAAGCAAGACAAGTGTTTTGGTGTCTCTTGATCTTGGCCATTGAGTTGACCTAGTTGGGATGCCACAAGCCTATCAAGGGTAGCCCAGTCATTTAGCCTTGTTTTGGGGTACTCATGATCATCGACTAGGTCATTATTGTGACAACCATTGCTTGGTTGGTTTGTTGAAGAAGGCTCAGTTTCTATGAACATGTCATCAATGGCCGAATAGCAAGCTTTGAAGCTACGTTCCTGATCGAAAGTGGGAAGGTTTGGAAGAGTTGGGCTCTCAAGCCTTGGCAGATGCATAAATCTTTCTGAGATGTTATTCATGGTTAAGGATTGATCATGATTTTCCAGCTTGCAAGTAGTCCTTCCCATGTACATCAGTATTTGATCAAGAACACCATCGTTTCTTGAACCATGCATTTGGTTGTTTGATGAGTCCATGGAGAAGGAGGCTTTAGGGCTCTCTAAAGCTTTCTGATAGTTCTTCTTCTTGAATACCCGGCAGACCACCCACCCTTCTTCGGTCATCGACTCCCCCATTGAGCTAGAAACCTGTATGAATACACATATAGTACGTAATGAATGTATGAGAATATCAATAATTGTGTACACACAGAAGTATGTATGTGAAGAAGAATATTATAAGGGGATAGTTACCTTCCTACTATGATCCAGTGAGATTTAAACAGAGGTAGTTTTGATATGTTAAAGAGAAGCGTATACGTATAATAAATAAATAGTACTTTGTGCAATCGGCACAAGAATGCAAATTGGTGTTTGATTATTCTTGGAATAAATGAAGTGTTTGAAAATTTCGATTGTGTGAAAGTTGAAGAAATGGGGGGACTAAAAACTTACGGTGGTTTCATGAGTGTTGCTTTCATCAAGCCTATATTCATGCATGATCCAATCTGACTTTTGTCCATGAGGAGCTCGACCCTTATAAAACACAAGTGTCTTCCTCAATCCAATTCTTTTGAAGCCGCTATAGATGATCTTGTCCCGCCCGGTGGCCTTCCAAAACCCAGCAGTGGTTGCCCGATTGGTTCGAGTTCCGGTTGGGTATTTCTTGTCCTTGTGACTGAAGAAGTACCAATCATTTTGTGGAGTGGAACCTATTTTGCACTTCTCTGCATTATGTCACAAAAATGAATGAACCAATCGGTGTCACAAAAATGAATGAACCAATCCGATTTCCATGAACCGTGACTCTTATGTATGAAAATTTTACGATGAGTTTATATATATATATATATATATATATATATATATATATATATATATATATATATATATATATATATATATATATATATGTACCTTGAATGTCCCATGGCTCAAGCTTATTAAGATCAACTTCTCGAATTACATCAAGATCAATCCTCTCAAAGGCAACTTTCTTCCTAAGATAGTAGTGAAGAAGCTCCTCTTCGGTTGGATGGAACCGGAAACCTGGGGGAACTTGAGATTGACCATTTATTGATAGACTCATTTGATCATCTGACATTATATCAAAGATAAAAACAGAGAGACAAAATATTGGTAGTGATGAGAGAATTGAAGATGACGAGAAGCGAATCGAATTGAAGGAGAAAACACAAAGGAGGGGTTTGATTTCGTAAAGGGTACACCGCAGTCATGATTATTTATAATGGGAGTAGTGCATGGAAGGGTCCAAAAATGCATGAAAAGCTTAGGTATCATGGTTATTAGTGTACTTAGAGTGGGGTCCATCCCTTGAAGAAGAGCCAACCACCTAAACTGTAGAGACTGAAGAGTGAGAGAAAGGTTTAGGAGAAATTGTGTATCGACATCATTCGTTACGTGATTTATTATTTTAAATTCCGAATATTATTTAAAACTCGACATTAAGGAGACTGAAGTTCTACTTATTCTAAAATGGTGGTTTGTGAAAAGTGTGTAGAGAGAACGATTGATGCAGTGGATTGAGATACGTGGATTTCAATACTATTATTTTCAAATTTTCGCCAACTTCTCCTCAACATGGGATTTCAATACTTTTATTTCAATTTTTAAATTTTAATTAGTTTTAGCTTTTTTTATTTGGTTTCCCTTGACAAAATTATCCCTGCTACTTTGTTTCTATTATTTTCAATCAGTTGTATTCTTTTTTTTTGTTTTAAAGACTTTTATGTCCAAATTTTTTGGTGAAACCTTGAGACACTAAAGTAGTTTTCTGGCATTCTAATTTTTTTAGAGTCAATGAACAAAAAAAATGAAGGTTATAATTTGGGTGTAATAGATATATTATATTAGTGGTGTTTGGATACACTAAAAATCTCTTCTCTCTTAGACATCGAGAGATTTTTCAGTATGCCAAAAATGCGACCTGATATACTGAGTGTAATACAATAAATTAGAAACTTGAAAACAAAATTTCTAACCAATTATATTATGATCCTATACGGACCGTGCTTTCGACACTTTAAATTTTTTTATCGAGGTCTAGAAGCTGGTGGACTAGTCTAATATAGGTTGTAAAATGGGGTCCACATGAAAAAATGCGTTAGAGGCATCAATATTATTGTGAAGTCAGTGTGTGGGGGGGCACACATACATCTCAACTGTGACCCTCGACCTTAATATCTATATGAAAAGCACCTCTAAAACCACCACTAGCTAGGCACTATATTCCTCTTTGATCAATCCCTCCATTGTCTTCCTCAAAAGAATCTCTCTCTCTCTCTCTCTCTCTCTCTCTCTCTCTCTCTCTCTCTCTCTCTAACTAAGAAGACTTGTGCAACCACCTCAACGACAAGAAGGGCAAGAGAGAGACAGAGATGATGGGGTCGGAGCCACTGAGCTTTCATATGGTCCCTCATCAGAAAAAAGACATGATGACCTTTCGTGCCGGAGAGATTTAAATTAGTTGTGGATCGAATGTGGTATGTGCGCAATGTGGATCTCCTATATATTTTAATACAGTTACACTAAACATATATTGCATTTCACCATGTGAGAGGCTAGGCTCCACATAAACTTAATGATTCAACAACACTGTAAATAACATTACTAAATTATAAATGATCATCATAAAGTGGTATTATATTTATGTTCAAGGTACAAACAAACTGCATAAATGGATGAGTGCAGTACATGCTATATCAGGAAATCTGACTGGACTATACAGGAACATGTGGAATAAGTCCAGTGCCCTATTTCATCGTGAAGTACTTGCATGGGGTACGTTTTATCATCCATATTTGTATGAATGGTACTGATGAACCCCTTTGCAATATCCTCCGGATCTTGTCTACATGAATAACATATGTAACTGTTGATTCTTTCAACCACGCTTGTGGTATTTTACATATTATTAGTAAAGTAATTTCTAAATTTACGAAAGGGAGGATTGAAATTCAAGTTTAGAGGCGAACATGTTACCTTAGTCAACTAACATACCCACATCTACACAGGGCTGTCTCTGAGATTTCGGGAGCCCTATGCGAAATTTATAAAGGGTCCCATTTTTAAGATAGTTTTTATTTTTTTAAAGTAGGACAATATATTGGTACTAGAAAATAATAACATAAATCAAAACAAACTTTAGGACTCACTGTAAGTTTACAAATGTCATTAAATAAGTAAAAAGAGTTACAAATATAATCTTCATGCTGAATAATACATAACAGTTCAATCTTAAGCAACCAAATAAAGAAAAAAAAAAAGCTTAAAAAACTATAACCTTAAAGTTTCACTTGAATATATAGCATTATTATACAATAAAATTGAAAAGAAAATCATTTTTTAAGGTGTTGTTATTGGCTCTCCTACTATCTCATTGTGCACTCCATTTTTTTTATTTGGAAAGAAAATAAAATTTACACTTATAAAAAGTACACTATAAGATTTTAAAGTGCTAATAAAAGTATTTTTAATATATAAAATTATAACATATAAATATAAGATACCAAAATTTTTTGGGGGGGCCCTTCAAATTTGGGGGCCCTGTGCGATTGCACTTTTTGCTCCCCCTCAACGCCGCCTCTGCATCTACAATAGTTCAAGTAATACTAAAAAAAAGGTCGTACCCAGTGCACAAGGCTCCCGCTTTACGCAGGGTCTGGGAGAGGTGAATGTCGGCTAGCCTTACCCTCATTTATGGAGAGGCTGCTCCCAAGTCTCGAACCCGAGACCTACCGCTCATGGGCGAAGACACTTGCCATCGCACCAAGTGCGACCTCTAGTTCAAGTAATACTAAACAGGAAAAATATAACCATGTATGAATTACTATATAGATTTGGTCAAGTTCCATTTTATTCATTTTTTTCTCCTTCATATTTTGCAACTATGGGATAAAACACATACAAGTGGATTATGCTAGTTTGATTACAAATTAAACAACTCATCTCATCCTCTCACATTCTCTTATTTTGTCGTTCTCTTGCTATAAAAAATTAATATAAGATGTTGACGTGACTTAACCGTGACCATTCAAATAGGAAAGGAGGGAAGGAGAGGGAAAAAAGAGGAGAGAAAATCCTATTCTGCCTACCGGCGGCTAATGTTAAGGCCTACAGCTAGCTAGGAAGGTAAATTCTAGGCCTACCGGCGGCTAATGTTAAGGGCCTACAGCTAGATATGAAAGTAAATTCTAAGTATTCATACAGGGACGTCGATTATGACTACGTGTGTATGGCCGTGAACGTAAAGTTGGCTGTTGGTGCAAGACTTGGAGACAGCATATATATATATATATATATATGTTATATTCAAAGGTTGATAGAAGACCTTAAATCAAAACTTATATATTTTTTCTTCATACAATCGAGTGAGTGATCTCCAGTTGGCACGTACGAATTTGTGAAAGCTTAATTATGAAAATATTTTCTTGTACAAGGTTTTTGTTATATCTAAAATAATTTATGCTCAAAAGTTGTTTTTGGGTTTGCTAGGAACTACTATATGTAGAGCACTTTGTTTATAAGCGCTTCTATTATGAAAATGTTAAAATTTTATAAAAAATTCAGGTGCTTTTTAAGAAAGCAATTGGAAGTGTTATTTTAAAAAAGTATCCATACAACCCATATGCACTTTCAAGTTTTTTCTATCAACGTACACATAAGTGCATTTCCTTGCTCAAAATACACTTTATAGCCCTTTCACAAACAAATTTCAAGTAGCCTATTGCTTTGTCATTTGTCTTTTTATATTTTGTGGGAGTAGTGAGCTCTGTTCTCTACTTTTTTTTTTTTTTTTTTCAAAATCTTCCATGAGGAATGAGTTCCACACATGTCCTGTAATATATAACAATAATGTTATTTTTACCATATTTTGGTGCCACAATTGTATACGGTGGCATCTAATGTGGACAGTCACATCATCTAAATTAATTAGCATGTAATTTCAAAACTTTAATCAATAATTAATAAAAAGATTGTTAATTAAATGATGATTGTGATATACGAGGAGTTTCATTCTTCCACCTAAGATTATTTAAGTGTTTTAATTAATAAAAAGATTGAAATTAAATGATGTAGCTTGTCCAACTCATATACCACCTAAGATGGTAAAGAAATGTGGAATGAAATTGTGGTAAGAATAGCATTACTCAATATATAATGTTTCCAACCCCTTGTGAAAGTTAGGAAACACAAAGTTAAATTTAAAGTAAGAGAAATTAGGTTTCTATTCATTTTTTATTTTATTTTATTGATTGAAATTTTTTTCCTTTTAATTTTTATCAAGGTTATTTAATTTTTATCCATGTCATTATTTCAATAATAATGTATTTACATGTTAGCATATTTAAATTTTATTTCTTAAATATATCCATTTAGTATTAGAAATATTACATTTGGTATATTTATATTTATGGCTAAAATTTGTGCCATATTTATGCCATATGTCACTTAGAACAACGGTCTAGGGGTATTCCTCTTCACTTGCAAGTGACAGGACTTAGGTTCGATTCTCTGTAAATGCGAATTTTTGAACCACATTATTGCTAGCCCATTGTGAGGCTAAGCCCACCCCCCTAGTGTAGGTAATATCATCTGTTAAAAAAAATATTGTACCATCTATTCCAATTTTAATTTGTACCCATTTTCAGTTTGCGACTATTTTCTTAAATTATATCAGTTTCCTTTATAGTTTGATTTGTACCCATATATTTACTTTCTTTCTATGCCTATATTTTTAAACTTTTATTTGTACTCATAATTTTTTTAATCTTTTATTTGTAGTCATAATTTATTTATAAGTACGCATTTTCCTAAAAAAAACCACTTGTTATGTAAAATGTATTATTTTTTTAGTAAAATGTATGCATTTTTTAATGTAAAATTTATTCACTTTTTTTTAACTAAAATATGTATTAAAAATCCTTACAGGTATAAACTTTGCATGATCATTGGGAGGAGTTATTAATTTTTTAATTAATATTAGAATTTAACATTTTATTTTCAATCAAAGTATTCAAATTAATAAAGTTTCCGTTTAAGATTTTAGTAAGTTAAGTTCTGGTAAGCAAAATTTTCATTTAAAATATATATTTTTTTTTTTGAACAAACGATATTATCTACTAAATAGGAGGTGAACTAAGCATCACAATAGACTAATAATAATGTGGTTCAAATTCGCATTTGAACTCCATGCGGATCTCCATTGACCAAAATATACGCCAATCCAAAGAATAAATGGTTTTCAGTACTCCCTTGATTTGAGAGACCGGAAAGTAGTTGAATTTTGCACATTCTTAAATCTGAAATTATTACATCCAAAAAAAATCTGATACTCATTTTACCATATTTAAACTTTTGTAAAAAAAATAATCGTCTCTCTCTCTTTCTTCTTCAATTCCTTTTCTTCTTCTTAGTATGCCTCTCCTCCCTCTCTGCCCAGTCTCTTCACCAAAATAAATTAGGCTTATTTTTAGCTACGTTCCTTGTAACTTGATTTCAATTCCACTTTACCTTTTAAAATTAAAAACTTGCCACTTTACTTCTTGGAACTCAATTTTGATCTCACCTTACCCCCTGAAATTCAAAAGTCACTGCCTTACTTCCTAGAACCCAATTTTGAAACCACTTTACTCCCTGAAACTCAAAACTCACCACTTTACTCCCTGGAACTCCAAATTCACTTTACATTGCCTTATTTATGTTTTTTAGATTAAGTTCATCCATTCAAAATTTATAATTGGTAATATGTCAAATTCTCCCATGAAAAAATGGGTAATAAAAAAGATTAAAAAGAGCCATCTTCTCTCTTTACCAACCACCTCCATTAATTAAGAGCATAAGAAATAACGAAATCAATAGAACTAATGATAAGATGGCTGGAGATGGAAGGAGAAGGGATGAATGTATGGACAACGATTAGATAGAGACAGAAGGGAGAAGAGATGAATGTATGGATGACCATATTCTCTCTTCACCAGCCACCTCATTAAGAACCATCTTTCTTCCTTTTATTTTATTTTTTATTTTTTTAATATGTTATCCAATGTTCGATTTTTGTTTTGTTTCAATCTATGTGGCACTATTTGATTGGATATGTAAGCTTTAATACTTGTGTCGTGTCAGCCATAAGTGGGCTGTAATTATGCCACATAAGTAAACTTAATGGTTGTTTGACAGAATACAAACAAGCCAAAGTAGAGTGATGAATATTGAGTTTCAATAAGAAAGTGACGACTTTTGAGTTTCAAGGGATAAAGTGGAATAAAAATTGAGTTTCGTAGAGTAAAGTGACGACTTATGAATTTTAGTTGGCACATCGGGATTGAAATCGAGTTCCATAAAATGTTGCTAAAAATAAGCCTTAAATTAAAAGGAAATATAAATGATGTCATCCCCCCATAATTTGCGTAATCAAAGTATAAGGCATGCCATTTTTTTCCCAAAAAAGGTTCCATGTTTATTTTAAGTAAGCCACATTTAACTACCTAAGTCACTACAAATCGCATTTGTAATCTTCGTTCAAGATTTTTTTCTTTCAAATATATACTTATAACAAGACACCCTTTTGGCCACTAGTTGAAGATTTTAGTGCTGCTTTCTCAGTCTTTCTGACCCTCAAACACAACACTGCACCCACAAAAATAACGGTAGAGCGCACTAGCTACCATTACCAATATATATTACATACAAGGTTTTCTGTTATCAGATTTTTTGTGTCTTTGCCATAATCATGAGATTTATTCCTCCAAATTATATTCTATGCCCTAATCATGGTTTATGAGAGACTAATTGACTTGGCAACCACCTCTCTTACTAACCTGCACTGGACAGTGGACATCTCATCTCTCCCTTTCATCTTATTACTTCCTGACTTCAACTTCTTGTTTGTTGTTGGTTGTGTAAAATATTTCTGATTGATTACTTAATGACACAATATGATCTCTAAATTCGATATATAAAAATAAAATTAAAACATGTGAAATCGCTAGTTAATTAATTAATTAATGGTCACCAAGTGACGTGTATTATGACAAATCGTGAACAATTCCCAAGTATAGAGAGGGACAGAGTACGGTGGTGGGGGCTGATACATTAAAAAACTACAAAATCAATACAAGCGATGCTGATTGTTGAAGTGTGCTGTCCATGACGTAATATGTGTGCTTGAGTGGCAAACGTATAAATTCTCTGGTTTTGTCGACTCCAGTTTTTTAATAGGAGTAATTAGGTTTTCATCCTTATTTTTACTACTCTATCGATTAAAACCTTATTACTTTTCAATTTTTGATCAAGGTCATTTGTATTAATAATATCATTAATTATTTCAATAATAAAATATTTTTTATTTCTAAATATATTCATTTAATATTAAAAATGTTACAATTAGTATATTTATATTTATAGCTAAATTTTTTATCATATATTTTTATTTTTAGTTTGTACCCATTTTTAATTTGCAACCCTTTTTTAATTTGTACCAATTTTCCTTTCAATTTTAATTTGTACCCATATATTAATTTCTTTTTGTGCCCATATTTTTTAAAGTTTTATTTGTATTGTACCCATATTTTTTTATTTATTTGTACCCATTTTTATTTTTGCTAAATGTACCCATTTTGAAGAATGTACCCATGTTTTGATACAATAATTTTTTGGTTATTTTTTATGAATGTACCCATGTTTACACACACACACACAATAGTATATTTATATTTTAATATTTTTAATCCCAAAAATTATGTTTTTTATTTAAAATCTCATTACTATAAACAACTATAAATTTTAATTTTTAATTTAAAAAATATAGTAACGTACATAGAAATAAATTATCAATTAATTTTAGGGACTTGGATCAAAAATTGAAAACCAACAAAGTTTCAGTCAAATATTATTCATAACTAGGGACCGCATCCAAAGTCTCCATTTTTAATATATATGTTGAGAGTTATGATAGGAAGGTAAAATAGTTTTATATTAATTAAAAAATAAATTTTGTAAGAGCTTATAAGAGGTTGATGTATTTTTCATATTGCTAATTATTTTTATGATAGAACCTTAACTTCTTTATGGTATTAAAGCAGGTTGATTCATGTGTGAAATTTAGCGACCACTCATGCTCCACGTCACTTAATTTGTGTTGTTCACGTGCTTGACTTAAAAATCTGCCACACGTGTGGGGTTTGTAAGAATGTGGGAATTCATGACATGTATTAAGTTTATGACACACACAAATAGGTACATAAGCTATGAACTCGTATATTGAGTCACGTCGGCAGTATTGATCCTCATCAGTAGTATTTGTTTCATATGAAAATGAATAATTAAATTGTAATTAACTTAGTAATACATATAAAAATAAACCTATTTTAGTTCTTTTTCTTCATATTTTTATCTCTTGATTAGTCTTTGATTTCTTCCATGGTAAGACTAGTAACAAGAGAAAGTGTATAAAAAGAAAATAAAAGTACGAAAAAAGCTTTATATACACCAATGATTTGAAATGTTGGATCATTACGGATGCCAATTAATTAAGTAGAAGAGAAAATTGTAGGATCCCTGATATGCATAGGCATTGAAATTTGAGGTGAGTTAATCAACACATACACATGCATGGTAAGTGTTCCTCTACTGTAGTGGTAGAAATGAGTGTTGTCTTTATAGTATGGATTGGGTTCAAATCTGGTCGGCATCATAATCCAACATCTAATCTAACAAATCTATAATATGATCAAAAAAAAAAAAAAAAGATCAACACATGCACATGCATGCATGAAGGAAACAAATCCAGCATATTTTTATGGGTTCTTTAGATATAAACCCTTATAACTCTTATTTCCTAGATAAAAACCCACCTAGTTATAAATATCCAAATAAAACCCAAATTTAAAAATGACTGCCAAATATAGAAGTAATTGACCTATAATTACAAAATATTTACAATTTGTACCACAATATTCAAAATAAAAATAAATAAATGTTATTACTCACCTTAATTACAATGAAAATATAATTATTGCACATATTATTATCCCAAACACACACATATATACGTTCCAATGTATATATTACTACCATAAGCTCAATATATATATATATATATATATATATATATATATATATATATATATATATATATATATGTACACATATATAGTTTACCTATGTATATAATACTACTATACATTCACACACACACACACATATACATATACATGTACAGTACTACATATATGATCAAACATATTAAACTAATTAATCTACCTATATTTAAAATTATGATGAGCAAATAACATATAATTTGTAGGTAAATTAATATGGAATCAAATAACATTCTTTTATTTCATAGGTAATTTATTTTCCATGTATTATTACATATATTTGGCACATTTTATTATTATAAGATATATGTCCAAATAATAGGTAAATTAATCTTGGATAAAAAAAACAATTGCTTTATTTTGTAAGTAAATTAATTTTGAATCAAATAACATTTCTTCATTATATAGGTATTTTATTTTGTATGTATCATCATATATATTGGGCATATTTTATTATTATATGTACAAATAATAGGTAAACTAGTATTGAATAAAATAATAACATTTTTTATGTAGGTATATTATTTTGCATATATTTGGGTTTGCCTTATTATGTAGGTAAATTATTTTGCATGAATTTTATGTATGTCAAGCATGCTTTTTTTGTTGTTATATGTGTGTGTATGTGTGTGAAATAATTTATCTACATTTATACGTAAAATATAATTTTATTGACTTAACTAAGCATGTATTAATACATTTATTAGGCATGTTTTATTGTTATTATATATTATGCAATGAAGTTTTTTTTTTTTTTTTTTTTTTTTTTGTAAAATCATTAATTTTCCCTTACAATTTGCATGGAATTAATTGTCAAAATCAAACATTCAAATAGGGGTGTTTTGGGCATCAAAATTTTTTAAATGTGTAAAGTCAAATATAATTAAGGAATTTGCTGATGTGGAATCTAGTCAATGAGTTTTATTCCAGTAAAAAACTTATGTCGGGTTTTATTTGGACAAACTTAAGTTTCAAGGACTAAAGTCATATTTTCAGTATTTTTATTTATTAAGATGAACATGTTTGTTTGAAGCTTAAAGGTCAATCCTACAAAAAAATTTACTCATTTTATTGTTTGGGAAATACTCGTCTTTGAAGATAGACATAAATTGGACACGAAAGAAAGATGAAACTTAATAAGCTTATATAAAAGTCTGAATATAACGCTGAAAGGGCGCTAGGTACGCACCTCACACAAATACTTGTGAAAGGGCGCCAGGTACACACCTCACACAAATACTGTTTTATCTCATATGGAGGCGACACTGCTCGGACTGTAAATATAGATTCTTTCAAATTTCAGTATACATCATTGAAATTAAGAAGGGTAATGCTTTTTGTAAACCATATAACGTGGATTGTTATGTTGACATAGATTTATTACCCAACTCGCACAATGAATGTCTTCAAACGAGTTATGTCTTTACCATTGGAGACACCACAATAATTTGAAGGTCAACCAAACATACCTTACTTGCGATTTCAACAACAAAGGATACATAAAAGGAGACAACACCAAACATATTGCGCTAAAGTTTTTCTTTTCACATTGGTAACAAGAGCATTAAAATATTGAAGTCAAGCAGATCCGATCCCTAGACAACCTTGCCAAGTAGTCATTGCTGAAGTATACTTTTCAGAAGTTTGTTCAAGGAATTGGTATGCGTAAATTGTCTTATTTTCAATACTTGTAGCTGTCATTTAGGAGTTTTGTCAAACTCCGGGAGAGTATTATGAAGTATACTCATGTGACCTTAAGGCCCATTAAGTTTTTGTTGCCCGACGAGGTTTTGATAAGGCACCTACTTTGGGTTGGTCATATACTTTTGTACGTTTTACTTACGTCCTGAAGATGTTAATTTTTTATTTGTTGCATTTACTCACTTTTCTGCTTAAATTATAGGTTTTGTCTTACCTTGGGTCTATCATAGCCAGATTTTGTGAGATTTATCCTAATATGCATTTTCCTTATTTGAGGCTCACATTTGCTACTTGTGTCGACAAACGAGATAACTTCACCAACTACTTCCATATCATCCATGAAGATCTGATGCGTCATTTACTTGAGTATTTACACACTCAAGGGGGAGTATTACAATTAAAATTATAACATATGTGTGATTGTTTAAATCCTGGTAGATTGACTTTAGGATTCTTTTGTAATCTAGAAGATCATAGGCATTCTTACTTGTAGGGCAAGTAAGCCCATTATGTTTATTACAAATAAAGACAGAAGGTATGGGAAAACTCACAAATAGATTTTTCCTACATTTCTCTTTTCTCTCTTTGTCGCCGGCCCCTCTCTCTCCTTTAGTTAAATTTAGGTCTACAACAATTAATATAGTGTATACATAGTAGTTTAATTTGTTAACACTCAAAATTTGCAGGTTAACAATTAAAATACTAAACCCTTGGTGGACTTGGGATGTGGACAGAAATGAAATGGATTCACCCCTTAAAACTGGGCCACATCGCTGTATTGCTCTAATTTTATTGGTTTCAAGACTAAAAATAACGATAAGTTAATACATGAACTCTATCTTCTTTCAGTTGTCTAACCTCAATACTAGGGGTTCCTACCCATTTATACAGGCCCTTAATGAACCCCAGCCTTGGGTTTTCCAAACATGGCCTTTAATGCATATTAACACATTTTCTCCTATCAGCCAAACATTCAACAGTGAAGTGACATGTGTTTAGTCGAGATGAGGCGTCTTTTCAGAGTCATGAGGGTCAAGTGGGGGTTATCCAACCATGTCTCTCTAAGCAGTGTTCCGACTACCTTTATGTCCTATCCAGGTCTTTGCTACCAACCTTGAGCTGCCACATGGCTTAATTGACGTCTGGGTAGACCTATTTTTGGATACTTGTGTCATATAGCTGTCAGTCTGCCCATATGCCCCTGGCGGTTAGAAAGCACTTTATAAATGCTGGTTGGGCTCAGCAAATAGACGATTAGCTGTAACGCTCAAGAATATTGTCTTCTAAGCCCCTTAGGCATGTTATGGCCCTAGGACTTTTCGTGGCTTTTTTTCCGGCCTGCACCATTATGTGGGCCTAAAGGTGCCAACATTAGTATAATTTATTGATATAATAAAAACTAATTGGATGTATGAGTGTTATACTATAGTTTTCCCAATACATACAAAAATAATAAAATATGAATAAAGCTAAAATTTAGCTCTACATGTTTGGAAATGAAAATGGTGAACTAATAAAAAGTTCCTCACAAAAACATTTAAAAAGTTCCTCACAAAACATTTTTTTAGTCAAAAAACATGCATACAACATTTCTTATTATTAATTAAGTGTTGTAGGCCTATTTAACTGAGCTATTCTAAGGGAATAGAGAGGGCGAGGCCGGCGGCAATAAGAGAGAAAAGAGAGAGATTTAATTGTGAGGTGTGTGTTGTATCACCTCGTTGTGCCTTTATTTATAGTAGCATGATAGGTTAAATCCTTACCTTTTTAGGATTACAACTCTAATAGGATATTAACTATTAAAGGGAATATAAAAGATATCTCTAGATACACTATGATTTACACAATTACATTCTTATTCTAAATATGACTGCAACACTCGCCCTTGAGTATGTAAATACTCAAACAAAATATCGCATCAAATTTTTAGCAGATAAGGTAGAACAGTTGATGAAGTCAGCGGCACAACGGGTGAATGCGAGTCTCAAATTTAAAGAAAGTATGCATTGGTAGTAAAACTCACAAAGCCTCGCTATGTGGCACCGTTGCCGGGGATTAGCAAAGTTGCTAATCCCTTGGATTGTTTTATTTCAGTTTGTTTAAATTGTCCAGATTCTGACCTTGTTTTTGTTTCTTGTTTTAGGTACTAGTTTATGACTCGAAGTTCTCATCCGATTCGTGAACACATCTTGGACTTTGACGACGATTTCGAGCGAGAATTGAGACGAAAAAGGAAGAATCCAGAACCTAGTGAATCAAGTTCAAATTTAGATGCCGAAGTTGAGTTTGAAGAAGAGGAACCCACGGCAAGAGTGGGTGAAGTAGAGGAGGTCATGACACAAGACAATCGTACAATCAAGGAGCTTTCAGCTTCGGGATTGGACAATGTCGCACCCCTATGTATCTAATATCCCGCGGCTGCCCAAGGAAAGACCGAGGAATTCGAGTTGAAGTCAAGTTTGCTACACCACATTCTGAAGTACCATCGGTTATCCATGAAGGATCCTAACAAGCACTTAAAAGAGTTCGAGGTGGTGTGTTCAAGCATGACTCCAATCAACGTCGATGGGAGCATATTTAAGATGAAGTCCTTTCCCTTTTCTCTCTTGGAAAAGGCGAAAGATTGGTTATATGAATTAGCTCCCGGAACTGTCACATCCTGGGAGAGCATGAAACGGGCTTTCTTGGAGAAGTTTTTCCCAACTTCTCAAGTTATTCTTCTATGAAAAATGATAAGTGGAATTCAACAAGATGAAGGTGAATCTTTTCCTACTTATTATGAACGTTTTAAATCTCTTGTTGCTTCATGTCCACAACATCAAATGAAGGAGGAGCTTCTTCTACAATACTTCTACGAGGGGCTTCTACCAATCGAACGTCAAATGCTAGATGCCTCAGCGGGATGAGCCTTGGTGGATAAGACCCCCACGGCTGCAAAGACATTGATTGCGAATCGAGAGTTGAATGCTCAACAGTACGAAGGTGTTGGACAAATGAGCACCCCATGGCAACACCAAGTGAATGAGGTAAGTGCCATCTCCGAACTTCAAAATAAAATGGCTAACCTTACTACTCTTCTTTCTCATGTTATGGAAGGACCAAAAGTACAAAATGTAAGTGCTTGTGGCGTGTGCTCCATGCAAGGACACCTTACGGACAAGTGCCCACAATTGATAGAGAATGGAGGGTGGGAGACCCTCAATGCCGTGGGTTTTGGGCAGCCATACCAACAAAGAAATGATCCATTTTCTAATACATACAATCCGGGATGGAGGGATCATCCAAATTTCAAATGGCGAGAACCCTAACAAGGCCAACAACAAAGCACATTTAGGTAACAACCCCCGGGTTTCTATCAAAAGCCGTTTGCACCAACTCAACCCCAAACACAACCTGCCCAAAACAAATCAGGTTTTTCTATTGATAATGATCAAACTTTTCAATTACTAACTTCTATGGCGCAGAGTATGCAAATTAAGGACAAGAAGGTGGACGAGTTGGAGAAGCAAGTAGGGCAGATTGCGGAGTTTGTGGGCCAATTCCGAGAGCAAGGCAAGTTGCCTAGTTCAACCATTGTCAACCCAAAAGGAGGCTTTGAATTTGCCAAGGCAATCATGCTAAGGAGTGGAAAACAAGTGGGAACAGCCCTCCAACCATCTAAATCAGCCCCAAACAAGGTGGAAGAGTTGATAATTGAAGAGGAGGAACAAAACCAACCTAAGGCAAAGGTGGAAACACGATTGCCGCAGACCCTAAGTGATCCTAAGCCATCCAATCTGTCCAATAGAGGTATGAACGTGTCCAATTCAATTCCTACTAATGCTTTTCCTTTGAATGTTCCTTTTCCTAGTAGGTTTATGCAAATAAAGAAAGAGGAAGCTGAAAAGGACATTCTAGAGACATTTAGGAAAGTTCAAGTTAATATACCCCTTTTAGATGCAATTAAGCAAGTCCCGAGGTATGCCAAGTTTTTGAAAGAACTTTGCACCACTAGGAAGAGGATTTCGACCAAGGAGGTTGTAAAAGTAGGTGAAAATGTCTCAGCCATCTTGCAACGCAAAATGCCCCCTAAATGCAAAGATTCGGGTAGTTTTACAATTCCTTGTGTCATTGGTAATACTAGGTTTGAATCTGCCATGTTAGACTTAGGTGCATCTATAAATGTCATGCCATATTCAATTTATGCATCTATGAACCTAGGAGAGTTGAAAAATGATGTTGTGATTATACAATTAGCCGATAGATCTAATGCCTATCCAAAGGGAGTTTTGGAAGATGTTTTAGTGCAGGTTAATCATTTGATCTTTCCGGCAGATTTCTACGTGCTTGAGATGGACGAGTCAGACCATGCCCCTTCATTGCCCATCCTACTTGGAAGGCCATTCATGAAAACTGCTCGTACAAAGATTGATGTGTTTAATGGCACTTTGACGATGAAATTTGATGAGAAAGTCATTAATTTCAATCTTTCTGATTCTATGAAGTATCCTAGTGAGAATCATTCATGTTTTGCTATTGATGTAATTGACTCTTTGGTGCAGGACCATTTTGACAAATTGAACGACGATGTACTTAAATTGGTCATTGCACGAGGAATGGATATGCAAAACATTGAAGCAGCCACCATGCAAACCCACGACATGCATGACCATTCCTTTGCCGTGCCCCCTAATGATGACATCCTTGAGATGATGGCTGCCCTTGAGTCATTGCCACCACAATCTGGTAAGTTTTTGGACCCTATTTTAAGTTCAGTTTCGGCTAAAAAGATGTTTCCCTCAGTTATGCAGCCACTTACACTTGAACTTAAGCCATTGCCTAGTCATTTAAAGTACGTTTTCTTGGGAGAAGATGAAACGTTGCCCGTCATTATTTCATGCTCACTCATGGCACAAGAAGAAGGTAAGTTAGTGAGGGTGTTACAGGAGTACAAAACAACAATTGGGTGGACGTTGGCCGACATCAAAGGAATTAGCCCCACAACTTGCATGCATTGCATACTTTTGGATTAGGGGTCTAAAACATCTCGAGAGGCTCAACACCGACTCAACCCTCCTATGATGGAAGTTGTGAAGAAAAAAATCATCAAGCTATTAGACTGTGGAGTTATCTATCCAATCTCGGATAGTAGGTGGGTTTCGCCCGTTCAATGCGTTCCGAAGAAATCCGGAGTGACGGTGGTAGCAAATGCCGAGAATGAACTTGTGCCTACTCGCATTCAAACTGGTTGGAGGGTGTGTATCGACTATAAGAAGCTAAACACCACTACAAGGAAGAATCACTTCCCATTGCCGTTCATTGATCAAATGCTTGAGAGGTTAGCCGGTTATGCTTTCTATTGTTTTCTTGATGGTTATTCTGGTTATAATCAAATTGTCATAGCACTTGAGGACCAAGAAAAAACCATATTCACATGCCCTTTTGGCACATTTGCTTATCGTCGCATGCCATTTGGTTTATGTAATGCACCTGCCACATTTCAAAGATGCATGATGAGCATATTTTCTGATTATGTTGAGAAAATAATTGAGGTTTTTATGGATGATTTTAGCGTCTTTGGTGATTCTTTTGATGGTTGTTTGCATAATCTTAGCTTGATTTTAAAACGTTGCGTTGAAACTAACCTTGTTCTTAATTGGGAAAAATGTCATTTCATGGTTAAACAAGGCATAGTTTTAGATCATATTATCTCTGAAAACGGTATTGAGGTTGACAAGTCAAAGATAGATCTTGTACGTCACTTACCCTCTCCTATTTCGGTTAGAGAGGTTCGTTCTTTTCTTGGCCATGTAGGTTTCTATCGTAGGTTCATCAAAGATTTCTCAAAGGTTGCCCAACCTCTTTGCCGACTCCTACAAAAAGATGTGGCGTTTGATTTTAATGAGGAATGCACTGCATCATTTAACCAACTCAATGAGTTGTTGACCACGGCACCAATCATTGTCCCACTGGATTGGAACCTACCTTTCGAGCTTATGTGTGATGCGTCCGATTACGCTTTAGGAGCTGTTTTAGGACAAAGGAAGGACAAGAGGCCGCATGTCATCTACTATGCCTCACGGACGTTGAATGATGCCCAATTGAACTATTCCACTACGGAAAAAGAACTTCTTGCCGTTGTTTTTGCTTTAGATAAGTTTAGATCATATCTAATTGGTACTAAAGTAATTGTTTTCACTGACCATGCAGCTTTGAAGTACTTGCTCACTAAAAAGGAAGCCAAGCCACGGCTAATTCGTTGGATGTTGCTACTTCAAGAGTTCGACATTGAGATTCGGGACAAAAGGGAAGTGAAAACGTGGTGGCTGACCACCTAAGCCGAATGGTGCATAATGAGGAGTCCCTACCTATTGCCGAGACATTTTCCGATGAACAATTGCTGTCCATAAAGGTAAGTGAGCCTTGGTATGCCGATTTGGTAAATTTTTTGGTGTCAAAACAAATTCCTAGCACTTTCACTAGGCACCAACGTGATAAGTTAAGGCATGATGCACAATTTTATGTATGGGATGATCCCTATTTATGGAAATTTTTCCCTGATTAGATTGTACGTCGATGTGTGCATGATTCTGAATTCCATTCTATTCTAAGCTTTTGTCATACATATGCATGTGGTGGGCACTTTGGCACACAAAGAATAGCACTTAAGGTGTTACAATGTGGATTCTATTGGCCTAGTATTTTTAAGGATGCTAGAACCTTTTGCTTAACATGTGATAAATGCCAAAGAATGGGTAACATAGGTGCTAGGGATCAAATGCCGCAAGTTTCTATCCTTAATGTTGAAATTTTTTATGTTTGAGGTATTGATTTTATAGGTCCCTTTCCTTCCTCGTATGGTTTCATGTATATTTTGCTTGCGGTGGATTATGTGTTGAAGTGGGTGGAAGCAAAAGCCAACCGAACTAATGATTATAAAGTGGTTGCAGATTTTATTAGAACTAACATATTTGCAAGGTTTGGCATGCCACGTGTAATCATAAGTGATGGAGGGTCTCACTTTTGCAACCGGACCATTGAGGCGTTATTGAGGAAATACAATGTCAACCATAGGGTTTCTACACCTTACCATCCTCAAACGAATGGCCAAACCGAGGTTTCCAACCGTAAGATCAAACAAATTCTAGAGAAAACCATTGAGCCTACAAGGAAGGATTGGAGCTTACGGTTAGATGATGCACCTTGGGCGTATCGTACAGCGTACAAGACACCCATTGGAATGTCCCCATTTAGGCTCATCTATGGCAAACCATGCCATCTCCCCGTTGAATTGGAGCACAAAGCTCATTGGGCCGTCAAGAAGTTCAATATGGACCTAATTGCAGCGGGAAGTCATAGGAAGTTCCAATTAAATGAACTTAATGAGATAAGGCATGAGGCGTATGAGAATGCTAGCATTTACAAGGAGAAGACCAAAGCTTTCCATGATAAGATGATTCGAGGCAAAACATTCTCCATAGGGCAGAAAGTGCTATTGTTCAATTCCCGTTTACAGTTGTTTCCCGGTAAGTTACGTTCTAAGTGGATTGGACCGTTTGTTATTACTAATGTTTTTGTTCATGGTGCAGTCCAAATCCAAAGCTTGAAAACGGGACATGAATTCAAGGTGAATGGGCATCGATTGAAGCCCTACTATGACAACTTTGTGGAGCATGTCGTGGATGACATCCCCTTGCATGCCGTGGGCTCCAATGAAGAGTGAATGAGTTCTTCGTCCGACTGCACGACATTAAAGCAAGCGCTTCTTGGGAGGCAACCCATGTAATCAACAAAGGAAGACCAAGAAAGCACTCCAATTCCAGATTTGCGTTCCTAAACCCTTCTCTTTGTTGATTGTTTCGTTTCTGCCATATTGATTTGTTTAGTTGCTGTTTGTTTGTTTATGTTTTGTTTTTGTGAGTTTATGCTTGAAACATTGAGGATAATGTTTGATTTAAGTGTGGGGGGTAACCAAAGTGTTTTAATGCAAATTCGTAGGGTTTTATCACCCATAACTTCCAATGTTGTTCTTTGTTGTTTTAGGTGTTTTTAGGTTGTTTTGGTGTGTGTTTAGTATGTTTTGACATAAAAATTCGAAAATCCCATAAAAAATTTGAAAAAATGTTTTGAAAAACCCAAAAAGAGTCGTTTTAAAGTTGTTTTGTGTGTTTGTTTGTGTCTTAGGGTACCTTCCAACACAATAATGAGGATTCAGTTTTTAATTGCATGACTGTTAAAGAGAGTCATAAACATGGATGGAAGTTTGATTTACTCTTTGGTTTATGCTTGTTTGTGGTTATAACTTATGAATTCACATGTAACCACAAAGGAAAAAAAATTAGTTTTTGTAACATGCTTGAAGGAAGGAACTCAAACTAACGCTACAACCTTGTGAAACTTGAGCCTAAACGTTTATTTGGAGAGTTAATAATTTGTGCATTGTTGTTTTCTAAAGTCGTTGCATGATCTCATTATTCTTTACTTGGTTGCTACTTAGGAGGCGTTTCATCATTTAGTTCCAAACACTAGAACTCATGCCTATTTCATTCAAAGCATGCTATTGATTTGCATAACACATATTCAAGATGAAGTTGACCACCATTTAAGCCAAATTGCCGTGTCCCCCATGTTCATTTGTTTTGTAGGTTTTAACCCGTTGAGCCTTGTTTAGCCTATATTGTTTGTTAACCCACATTATCCTCACCTACCCTAGATTAGGACTATCCATACCCTTGTTCTTGAAGCATAGTAAAGCATGACTCAAGATGAATTCCTTTTGATCAATGTATTGCAGAAAACAAGTGTGGGGGAAGGGATGTATGTGTGTGCCAAAGTATTTAATGTGGCACGGGTAGAAAAGAAAAAAAAAGAGAAAAGAAAAAAAAAATTCGTGGAAAATAGAAAAAAGAAAAGAAAAGTTGTGAAAAGTATGGAAAAGAGTGAAAAAGATGGGAAAACAAGCTCTAAAGTATGGTTGTTGAAGAAAGGGTCCAAAACGCTTGAATTTGACCATAAGTGTTGCATGAATCTTCCCTTTATGTTTAGAAGTTGATTTCTGCATTCTAAAGTGAATTCTAAGTTTCAATTTCATTGCTTTGCTTGCTATTACTTTAAGAACGTTTGTTATCCCTATCCTTTCTTTGTTAGCCATTACCCTTAGTCCCGTTACAACCTTTGACTTCTATCTTGAGTGTTATGTGTTTCAATTTGTGGAGTTTGAAATTGGTATGAGCATATGGTGTCACTGGTTCTTAAATCTAAGTAGTAGCATTCCATTCATGAGATCATATCTAAATGCTTACTAACTCCAGAAATTGCTTTCTTTGTTATACATATATGTGAGCGTTCGTTTTTAAGTCTATATCAATCTTCTCACATATAACTAGTATAAGGTGTGTAGTTAGAAAATTTGAGTGAAAATTGAGTGCATATCTAGTAAGGAATTGAGGAAATTCTCTAAGGCATGTTACTACATTCAAAACATTGTTTTAATTGGTTAATTGTGAATTAGTAAGTAGTGACTATGATTAAGTATGTGCTTAAGTGTGACGATGACTAAAATCTGTGGGAATGATGATTTTTAACTTGTCATGTGCATTGGAAATCCCTGAGGCAATTGTTGGAATGTTTAGGTTGTGTTTTACTTGTTTTGTTTCGTTTTGTTTACTTGTTTCGTCTTGTTTTGCTCGAGGACTAGCAAAAGCTAAGTGTGAGGGAATTTGATAGGAGCATATTTATGCGCCTTAGTTAGCTAGTTCTTATGCATTTCCATGGTGTTTTCTTAGTTAAAGTAGTCTTTTGAGCTAGTTTTATGTATTTTTAGGTTTTAAGGAAAAAGTATGCAAAGTGGTGCATTTTGGAGCCTTTTGGAGCACAATTGAGCTTGGATTGGACATCACATACTTGGAGCCAAAAGAATGGACGAAATTGAAGATTTAAAGATGATGATTCCTACTTGAACAAGGTTTCCTAGTTGAAGTAGGAAAGTGCCTAATTAAAGAAGGTTTCCTAGTTGAAGTGGGATTCCTAGAAGATTGAAGTTTCCTACTCAAACAAGGTTTCCTACTTGAAGTAGGAAAGTAAAACCTCAATGGCCTTAAGTTTCAGCAACAAAGAAGTTTTCCAAGTCCAAGAAAGAAAAGGAATTTGAGAAGAAGAAGGATTGACAAAGACAAACTTTCCTAATCCTAATGCATAAAGGTTCCAGCTGCAAAGAGGAGTCCCAAACACTTTAGGACACCTTATCCTTATTTTAGAAGTATGCCGTGCACTTTCCCTTGTCTTGTAGGGTTTCTAGAAGCCCTATCCAGCCTTGCCGTGCCTATCCCTTCTAGAAGACCCTAGTTCCTTGCCTTGCAAGGCTTTCTAGAAGCCTTATCTTCCTTATCCAAACCTGCCGCACCCCTAGGCTTTTTCCCTTGTGGATTCTGATTGTTTTAAGCCTTTTCCTGATGGATTTGGGTTCTAGAAGCCCTAATTTGATTTACCTAGGGTTTTAGGTGCTTATATATATATATATATATATATATATGTATTTACACCCTTTGCCGCAAGGACCACCCTCCATAATTCATTCTACACGTCAGAAATCCTCCATTGTTCTCTGCCGCAGCTTCATCACCATATATCCATAATTCCTGACCATCTTACACCTTGGTCGCATCCTCCCATCCACCCTAAACACTACTACCCCATTCCATATCCATTCCTCTATACAACCACCATCCAAAACCTGTCCCTGGACCTTGTGCCGCAGCAAAGAGGAGGAGGAGAAGCTTGGACGTGCATGCCATTCAATTGTGGATTGCTGGACATTTTAGGTGTTGTCTTTCCTTTGATTTCAATGTTTAATTTCAATACTCTTTGTTCAGTACGTATGAGGAACTAAATCCCCCCTTGGTTAGGGGGGATTCGAAACCATGTTTATGCTTGCTATATGATTTGATTACTTCTAATTGCGTTTCATAAGTTGTGAATTCAATTTGCTTATCTACATGAATTAAAACTGATTTGTGTGTGTTGGTTGAGAGTGCACGCTTAATTTTCATGCATAAATCTAATGCTAGGATATAAGGGATTTTCACCGAAGCGTTATGAATTTATATTCACAAGTAGTAAAGGTTGTTGATCACAATCGTGTTAAGTAAATTCTTGGCATAAGTTTCATGCAATTCATAGTAACAAGTGCTTCGTCAATGATTATGTTTTTCGTAGAACTTAATGATTCTTGCTTGTATCTCTATTATGCAATTCATGTAGGGAACTTGTGGGGAATGCTTTGGGTTGTTGTATGCAATCATCCAATTCAATAACTTTAGGAAAATTTGAGGGTTAATTAGTGCAATTCACGGTTAATCTGGGGCGTTGAGAATTCATAATCTATTGAAAATCAATTGGAAATTGTTTTGTATGCAAGTGTGACATGTGTGGAGAAGAACCCCTTAGCTAGCTTTCCATCCATTCACTTTAATCAAGTTCTTTTTAAAATCTGTTTAGTTTACAAAGTTTCTGTTTTGTTTTTAATTTCGTCAAAATCAAATCCCCTTTATTTTGAAGTGTTAAATTAGTTAGAAATCAATTTAGTTTGTGTTTTTGAGTGTCTTGAGTCAAGTTATAACCTATTTTCGTCCAAAATTGTGTTTTGTGTTCAAAACTGCCCAGATTGTGTTTTTAAGGCAGTTTTGAGTGTTTATGTGCTGTTTTGAGTCTTTTGGTTTGTTTTAGTGTTTTAGAGTTTAGTTTTGCATTCTTTGAGTCTAGTTTAGTGTTTTAAACTTTGTTTTTACGTTTTGAGTCAGTTTTCAAGTGATTTAGCAATCCCTCCTAATCCCCGGCCTAGAATGATCCCTACTTACATACTTTGCTACAATTGATAAAAAGAGGGTTTAATTTGTGTGCTTATATATTTCGCATCATTATGATAAAACCCATAGACTAAGGAGAAAAGTGAAAAGTATGCATAATGTCTAAAACATACGTCAAATAGGATGAAAGTAGTGAACTCAACGGAGTATGATCATCCTAGGATGGGTGCCTCATCAAAACCTCGTTAGGTAGTAAAAATCCAGTAGGAAAAATGCTCCTAATCGTAGGAAAAATAGTACATTAAGATCAAGTAAGTATGCTTCAGGAGACTCCCTCTGAGTTAGACTAACTTCCAAATAAGAGAACTACAAGCAATTCAACTCAGATAATTTACGCATACCAATTCATTGGACGAGCTTCTGAAAAGTAGACTTGGGCAATGACTTGGTAAAGAGATCGGCCAGGTTGTCCTAGGAACGGATTTGCTTGACTTCAATGTTCTGATGCTGTTGTTGCCAATGAGAATACAAGAACTTTGGCACTATGTACTTGGTGTTGTCTCCCTTCTTTAACTGCTCGATACATGTTGCATTGTCTTAAAAGATTGTCGTAGAAAGGTCAACGATGGTAGTAAGACCATTAGTGCTTCGAATATGTTCCATGACTGTTCTCAACCAAAAACACTCACACGATGCTTCATGCAGGGCGAGAATCTCAGCATGGTTCGAAGAAGAGATATAGTGGTGTCTCCAACGATAAAGACATAGCCCATTTGAGATCGTGCCCTATATGGGTCAGATAGCTATCCAACATCTACGTAACCAACAAGGCAGGAATCAGTCCGAAAATTGAGGGGGGACGGCAACTCTCCAAGATTCACGGGTATAGAACAAGCCTAAATTTTTTGTACCTTTGAGGTAGCGAAAAATGTCTTTAACACCATTCCAGTGTCTATGTGTGGGCACATTGTTGCATCTAGCTAAAAGATTAATAACGAAAGAGATGTAAGGTCTAGTGTGTTAAGCCAAGTACAATAAAACCCCAATTGCACTTAGGTATGGAACTTTGGGTTCCAAAATCTTTTCCTTATCCTCATTTGGATGGAAGGGATCTTGTTTAGCATTTAGAGTCTGAACGACCATAGGTGTACTTGACAGCTTCGAGTTGCAACACCTTTTGGGTGTAGTTCGATTGATGTACTAGGATTCCATCCGAACAATGCTCGATCTCCAGGCCGAGACAATATCGAGTTTTCCCAAGATCTTTCATCTCAAATTCCAATTGCAAGTGAGCAATAATTTCATCAAGCTCTGTGGGAGTTCTAATGAGGTTTATGTTGTTGACATAAAATGTGAATTCTTTATGAAAACGCATGGGAATAATTCGTTGTTCACATAACCCTGACTTGTCAAATATTCACTCACACAATTATACCACATCTGCCTGGGTTGTTTCAATCCATAAAGTGATATCCTCAATCTGATAGAGATAATGTTCTGTGGTCTAGAACTATTTAAACCAGTCAATAAAAGTCATTCTAGAACTTTCATGTAGATTTTCGTATCTAGATCCCTATAAAGATACTCAATTACCACATCTATAAGCTGCATATTCAGTTTTTTGGAAACTACCAAGTTGATTAGGTAATGGAACATTATGACGTCCATTATGAGGGAATACATCTCTTCGTAATCAATCCCAAGGCATTGAGAGAAGCCTTACGCTACGAGGTGTGCTTTGTATCACACTATTTCATTCTTCTCATTACGCTTCCTCATGAAAACCCACTTGTAGCCCACGAGCTTCACATGTGGTAGAGTATGAGCTATAGGTCCAAACACCTTACGTTTCATAAATGAATCGAGTTTAACCTGGATTGCTTGTTTCCAGTTTAACCAATCCGTTTTACGTCGGCATTCATCAACGGAATGTGGTTTAATGTCATCGCCAAATATGATATCAGTAGCTACTGTGTACACAAATGCATCGTCAACGATCATCTCATTGTGATTCCAAACCTCATCCAATACTGCGTAGTGGACTGAAAACTCGCTATTCTCGGGAGGTCAGGTTATCTCGTCTAAGACATCACCGTAATCTAGAATAACCTCATGCGTTGGAACGGATGAGTAAGAGATGTCGGATTCAAACTAGGGTCACTAGTTAATGTCGATTTCCTCTTCCAGGGTTGTGAATCATTTGAACCAAAGGGTCTGCCACGCTTCAGGATTAGAGCAAATGATTGGCTTGCCGCCAATGTACTATACCGCATGGAAGTTGCAGCCTCCCCTCATTCGAGGATGGTCTGGCCTTCTCAAGTAGGATTATGACATACGTGGGGTACATCTATCCTTGCAGGTGCGTTTGTAGTAGATATATGTGATCTTGTCACCTTAGCTAGATCAGTAAAAGCATATGGCATGCTCTGAGCAATGCTTTGAAGATCTATAATTCATTGCACCTCAATTTCAGACTAGGCAATGCGATAATCTAAATAAGACATAACGGGAGCATACCACGACAATTCGCGACGTTCTCCAGGAACATTAGCATGCTTATCTCCCCCTAACGGCTGGAAGACTGTCTAATCAAAGTGACATTTCGCAAAACGTGCGGTAAAGAGATTTGCTGTCAAGGGTTCTAAATAGCAAACAATTGATGGTGAATCATAACTGACATAGATTCCTATTTTTCTTTAAGGATCCATTTTGGTACGTAGTGGTGGCGCTATAGGCACATAACCTATACATCCAAACATACATAAATGCTAGATGTCAGGCTTGTATCCAGTAATCAACTGTAACGGTGAATAAGGTTAGGTAGCAGTGAGCCTTAGATGGACGAGCATAGTTGCGTGCAATATTGCATAGCCCCAGGCAGATCCCGGCAGTTTGGTTCGCATAACCAAAGTCTGAGCTATCAATTGAAGGCGCTTTATGAAAGCTTTTGCCATGCTGTTTTAGGTGTGAACATGAGGTACAAGATGTTCCATTTTAATCCCTACTGACATGCAATAATCGTCAAAAGTCTGTAACATAAACTCTCCAGTGTTATCCAGTCGAATTAACTTGATCGGATAATCAGGGTGATGAGCCTTTAACTTAATAATTTATGCTAGGAATTTCACAAATGCAGCATTACGTGTGGACAACGGGCAAACATGTGACCATCGTGTCGATTCATCAACCAACACCATAAAGTATCTAAATGGTCCGTATGTTGGTTGGATAAGTTCACAAATATCCCCTTGAATCCTCTGAAGAAACTTAGAAGGGTTGTGAATGATCTTTGTAATCAAGGGTTGAGTATTTAACTTCCCTAAAGAACACGTTTTGCATGGCGAGAATCCAATGTAGGGAGGTAAATGATGCGCATGTGATGATTTGAGGATATGGCTCATCATGTCTTATCTGGGATGTCCCGTACGGTTATGCCAAAGCAGTAAAGTGGTTTGGAACTTAGGCACAGGGCCGGCCACATGGTTCTATGCCGCGAATGGTTATGATCTAACTTTTTATGAATACGCTTCTGGCCATATTTGTACGAAGTGAAACAAAGAAATTCAGAACCATTATCTTCAGTGATTTCAATACGATATTGATTATCTCGAATATCTCTAAAAATTAGTAACATTCTTCAGGAACGTGGAGAATAGAGAGCTTCTTTAATGGTTAAGACAGTACCATTGGACAACATGATAATGGCATTTCCGTATCTTTTAATCAAGTTGGATGAGCCTAAGAGAGTTGTCAGATGTGCTTTCTTAGGTACAAAGTTAGTAAAATATTGTCGCTCACGCAATAGGGTGTGCGTGGTAGCACTATCAGCCAAACAACTAAGTTCCCCACTAGACGTATACCTAGAAATAAATTGATTGAATTGGTCACATGCATAAATATAAATCCATTCATTCAAGTAATCAATTCAAGAAATAATATCCATAACTCAAAACAAACCAAAACCAAACAAATAATTCCAAATACTTAGAAAAATTGTCCAAAATTAAACTATAAACCTAGAAATTAGGGGGGGTTCGGCCACTCCTAGTGGGTTCAGCCATTAGGGGTAAAACACCCTAAAAACATGTCTGATATCTCCATAGATGTAATAGCATCTTCCGGATGTTCCACATGTGCAAAGTTAGACTCACGATGGGAATGATACTTGACAATGGCCTCAGGGGTAGCTCAACATACGTGTAACCAATGATCATTTGATCCACAGCGGTAGCACATTTCCATTTCAGTGGAAGTCAATTAGATGGTAGCTTTTCCTTTGTTCTTGAAGTTTGGGGCTTAAAGGGCAAGGGGTTGGCGCTTTTGGGTCAAATTTCCCCCCTTGGGTGGGCCTTGACTATGTTAATCTTGGGTCCGTGGTTAGGTTTGTTGTCCATTGCTATGGCCATGACAATTTTTGAATCGTTTGTGGCTGCTAAAATTGGTCGCATGCGCTTCAGGCTCGGCATTTGAACCAGTGGGTCGAGCTTGATGATTCTTCATCAAAAGCTAGTTCTATTTTTTAGTGAGAAGTAAAATAGAGATCAAATCCAAAAATTTAGTAAACTTATGTACCCTATATTGTTGTTGCAGGATAATATTGGTGGCATGGAAGGTTGAATAGGTCTTCTCCAAGAGATCTAATTCGGTTAGTTCCATTTTACAGAACTTCAGTATGATCGGATTCTACAAACTTCAGAGTTGTATTCATTCACAAACTTAAAGTCTTGGAAATGTAAATGCTATTAGTCATATCTTGCTTCAGGCAAGTAGATGTCTTTCTAGTGATTGAAACGGTTGGCCAGGGCAAGCCAGAGGGTGTGTGGGTCATCCTCAACGAGGTACTCGGTTTGCAGTGCATCATGGATGTGTTTTCGAATGAAGATCGTTGCAGTAGCTTTATGAGCTTCGTCAACATGTTTGTCGTCGATAGGTGCCTTGATAGTGGCTTTAATACCCTTTGCAGTAAGATGGAGCTTCACGTTTTAAACTCACTTCAGGTAGTTTCTTCCAGATACTTCGAAAGCGATGAAATCGAGCTTGTTCAAAGGCACTAAATATGAAACTACAAGTTCAATTTAGTTTTATGAACGATTAGTTCATAAAGTAGAGGTTCCTGCACAAACACAGAATGCAATATGTTGATTTAAGTGTTGTGGATTTGAGTTACTTTGCGAACTCAAGTGTGAGAGCTTCGAGACTACGAAAAGATGTCAACAGTTCAAAGTATAAAAATAAATTATTGAATCATTAATGTCCAAAAGTGATATTCAGGTCAATAATTTTGGATTAATTATCAGATTAATGGACTGCAGATTACTTTTAATTAATTCAATAAATCGGGACCAAACAGGATCGATCGTGGAAGCAAAATAATGATAAACGAGTCATACTAGCTTTGATTGGTGATAAACCAAGTGATAATTAAATTAGAATTAATTAGCTTAAACCAAAGTACCCCAAATAAATATTTGGATATGATTTATAACATGAAGATGTCAAAAATTGGCATCATGTCGAAAAAAGACATGGGAGTGGGCCATGCAGGTATTGCTGCAGGCTTATTAGGCCTCGGGCCGAGTGGTTTGGGAAGCCCAGTAACCAACGTTGGTGGCTTTAGGCCAAAAATTGGACACGTGTGCAGGCCCAGCGAAAGATGGCCTTGGGTTGGTCCAGAGAGCCCAACCGAAACTGGGTTTAGGTTGGGGTAAGCTAAGCCCAACAACAAAAGTTGCGGGCAAGCGGGACAACGCGAGGTCAAAGCCCAGCAAACGGCATGAGCTTGCTGCTGGCAGGTTGGGTTGGGAACACATGGACAGGTCCAAGAAAGGCTGCAGGCTTTCTGAGGAGATGGGCTAGGCTTTGGGCCCGGGTAAGCTAGCCAGGCTGAATGTCTGGTGTGTCTGTGTAGTCGCAACAAAGTCCAAAGGGCTGTTGCCATGGTCCTGACATCGGAACGACGTTGTCCTGGTGGCATGCTCGACGCAACTGGGCTACAGGCCAGTACGGAGGACACTGGCGATGCCATGGTGGTTGTGCGGCGGCCATGTCGCACAGTTTCCCATAATTTTTTTTGACATAACTAGGGTTTGAAAACCCTAAATTGCTTATAATTTATTTATATGCTTTGACTCACAAATTCCACATAACAATATAATTGCGTAATGCATGAAACATATACAATATATATATCGGAAGGAAAATATAAACATAGAGGGTTCATGCATCGTGGGGAATGTTTTCATGCTTCGTGGACGTTTCAAATATCTTCCTTTATTTTAAGCGTATCTGATTGGCAGAAAACAAATAAAAGCCTTTGAATTTTGTAGAAGACAGCCTCCTCATAAGATCCTTCAGTTCCTTAGCTGATAACGTGTTGTAGGCCTATTTAACTGAGCTATTCTAAGGGAATAGAGAGGGGGAGGCCGGCGGCAATAAGAGAGAAAAGAGAGAGATTTAATTGTGAGGTGTGTGTTATATCACCCCATTATGCCTTTATTTATAGTAGTAGAATATGTAAATTCTTACCCTTATAAGATTATAATTCTAATAGGATATTAACTATTAAAGGGAATATAAAAGATATCTCTAAATACATTAGGATTTACACAATCACATTCCTATTCTAAATATGACTGCAACATTAAGAACATTTTTGCATTATATGGAAAAACAAAAACAAAAAGGAGCACACTTGATGAGGATTCTAAATAAAAAAAGTTTTGATAGAAACATATGATTAATTTTTTTTAAAAATAATCAAGGCTTATACTATTTCTTAAAGATATTAATTTTTGGAGAGCGAAAACATGGTCAAAAATTGCGTTTAGCTCTTCATAATAATCAAGGCTTATACTATTTCTTAAAGAGGTTGAAACGCATGCTTAACTAACAGGGAAAAGAGTCAAAAGGCTAGTCTTGATCTAGTCATGACAATTTTGTTTATTTTTTATTTATTCTTTGCACAAAGATAAATAAGAAAAAACTTTTTTTTCCTGTTATATTTCCGCTATGAATTATATAGATGTCCATAGTCACACTTTACTACTTTAGGCAGCAGAGGCAAATGATTTTCTAATTAAGGCCCCACTGTACCAACTTAAAGTGTGAATTAAAATTAGTAAGCAACAAGAAGGTCCAATTTAATTTCTTGAACCCTTTTGAACTTGATGATACAGTGATGTATTATCTCAGCAGAATCTTGCTAAAGCAGCTTTTCCTGCAAAATTAAAGTGCTCAGCTTAGCCGTCATGCATAATTATTAGTGAATGATTTTACATACACAAGAACAATTATATATATGGCAGAGATTAAATTTGTAAACAAAATTTTGTAAACTAAATAATATGGAAGTTGATGATTGGATTGTTACTTAACCGTTGATAAACGTGTTCCTTCATATTTGTGATACATCATTCAATATGCAAATTTTGTTTACAAACTTAATTTCTCTAGCATTACCCTTATATACGTGTCTCAGGTTAGGGGTCCCTAACCAATATAAATGGAGACTAATTAAAATGCCCTTACACAGATTTTGAATATCACGATTCACGTGGCTGGGGTTGCTTCAAATCTCATGAACTATAGCATTGAAATATGTCAACGTTGTAACTTTCATTCCTTTTCTTTAATTTGATTCTTTCTCCTTTACTAAATTCTTTTTCTTTAACTAATTGTAAAAGTGTGATCAATAATTAATTCATTACAATCTGTGCAACTAAATGATAGGGTTTAGTCTTCATAAAGCTCATCGGGAGGTACGAAGCTTAAATGTAAGCAAAACCATTATCGATAACTTCTTTTTGCATTACTGATTAATTATGGATGCCATGAATTCATATCTCTGCATTATGAATTAACTTGCTAACCAGATCACCAAAACAAGAACAACTCGTATATTATTATCCAATACAGAGCTATGTGTCGATACATACACTAATTTGCAAAGTAAACACCCACACACATATTTTATATATAAACTATGTATGTATGAACCTTTTTAGACATATCAATTATCAAGATCATATTGCAAATCTTAATCAAGCATCTAAATGTGGTGAACCTTACATCTCCATTCACAAACACACACACACACACACACACACATTATGTAAAAGCTATATATAGGATTATATGTGACTGAATATGTAGTCTGACAACAGAAGATGTTTAAGAGTTTGGCCGCTCCCTCTCTTGCACCGCCACACCTTGTACTCATTATTAAATAGGATTTTTTTTTTAAATGTCATATGAACATGCACACTTTTTTTTAAGTTAGCATATAAACTATATTTTAGGCGATATGTCATATTAACTATCAAAATCATTAATTTGTCATCTCACCCTGACTCTGTTACATTTTTCATCCAAAAAAAGTTATGTATCTTGCACATGACTTGTGTTCAAGGTTATTTTGGCATTTCAACACCTCCTTCCCCTCCTAATAAGTTCCATATATTCGATAAAAAAATTTCTAGGGTTTCTTCGTAAACACAAAAAGGAAGCTGATTTGGGATACAATGATATGAGGGTTTTCCATTAACAAAAAAGGGGAACGACCTTCATTCTCTTCTTTGTGTTTTGAATTAAAGATGATCGGCCATGTTAAATTCTCAAAGTTCACCTTAAGGTTTCAAGCAAACACAAAACGTTGTCTAACTAGCAAAAATTTAAGAGTTTGTACTAAAGAAAGTAAAAAACTTGTAAAAAGAATGTCAAAAGTTCAAAATAACCATGAACACAAGTCACGTGTTTCGAGCATGACTTCTTTTAGATGGAAAGTTTATCAGAGTTAGGATGAAATAACAAATTAATGATTCCAAAATGTTGATATGATAAATCGCTTAAAATTTTATTTTATGTGACAAATTGACAAAGGTGTATAAGTTCATATCACATTTCAAAAAAAAAAATTCCTTACTAGAGGTCACTTACCTATGTTTGGATGAAAGAAATAAACTTGGAATTTGAATAAAAATCAGAATGTATAAATTGACATGCACTAATTCCCTTATTTGGATTCATAAATATAAAAAAATCAAAATTTCTGCGTAGAAAAAAAAAATCTGAATTTGGAACCTCCAATTTCCAAGTTTAAATTTCATGTAAAATAGGTGTCATTTCTATATTTCTATGAGTGAGAGTTTAAAATTTTCTTATTCAAATTTCATTGTTTTTCTAGGTTATCCAAACAAGAAAATTTACAAATTCTAGAAAATAAAGTTCCGTCAATTTGAAATTCCTTAATAATCTAAAATTTCCTGGTCCAAACTCAATGTTAATTTTCAGTTTGATGTCAAATTACACAAACAAGTCTCTAAATTATATACAATATCTCATAAAAAAAAATATTCTATACAATATGAAAGAGATGTCAAGTTCCGCACGTTTTAATTTGCGCATAATTCAGAAAGGAAAAAAAAAGAAAAAAAAAGATTAAACGTTTCTGGAAGGCTAATGTTGCGCTGACACATTTCTTGACAACGCCATTTCATCTTATTAGGACATGCATTTTACAAGGGGACATTGTGAATGCATGTCGCATGCTTGGTACCATTGTTTTTCACAGCCAACTAAAAATCAGCTTAAAGTATTGCTTTCTAGCACCTATGACCAAGGTTTTAAATATTGTTTTTTACGAAAATATTGATATTTAAGAAGATATCGATGAATATTTTAAGAACATATTTTGTATAAAAATTACGTAGCATTTATATGAAATTAATACGATCAATAAGATGTTAGTGTTCTGTTAAGGGAGGAAACAAAGACATTGACAATATATAATTACGGTGAAGAATACGTATATCATAGCACAAATAACTACAATAAATGAAGGAAACAACCATATTGATTTTCTATTAAAAAAGATAATGGGCATAGCTATTCCTAGTGAATAATTTATTTACTCACTTTTTGATATGACACAAAAAAAAAATAGCACGTGTTCATTATTCAAAATCAAAATATGAGTACCTAAGTAAGTTGAAGAAGGTTATATTGATTTCTTGTTTACGTACATGCATGTTATATATTACACCTTTTTAGTTCTAACAATTGCAAAGAATTCTATACTCACTATCCAACTAATCAAAACACGTGTTTTGGTTATAGATTAAAAAAAGTTAGTTTTATTAACACCCCACATCCTTTATTTTTTTACCCTAATGAACTTCCTCTTTTACCCTTATTTGTTCAATGAAAATAAATAAATAAATAAATTGCACCAACCAATCCCTTTACCGGCAGCCAACCACCGTAGTACCACCCTTAAAATGATCACGATAGTTATATTTGGTATATATGTTAAGTTAACCAATGGCTTGATCAAAAAATAAATATATAAATAATCAATGGGATCTATATGTTGTGTTGAACTCTGTTTGTTGACTTGGGTACGTAAACAAGTTTATTGATTTGGAAGAATATTGTGGAGTGGAGGCGTTTGGTTGGTGACATTGTTTGAAGTTTGACAAAGACTTGAAGTTGGTTGCTTGGGTTTTTGCTTAAAATTATGGCTTTTGTATGAAATCTAGGAACTCGTTTTGCTCAATATATTCACTCTAAACAGTAATTGTTTTTGTGCAAGTCCACTCGTTTAGAATGAGGGCAAGGTTAAGGACAAGAGCGATTACTATTTCACAAATATATTTTTTATTTTTTAATGTTTTCTTCATCTTATCCCAACGTATTATTATCTCATTATCACCTTATATTTTTGTTTAATTTTAAATGTTTAATTTGCAAATGGGTTGAACTTTGTAAGATTTTTGAAGTGTGAGCTTTGTAAAAAAAAAAAATTATTTTTTAAATTTGTTTAAACAAAAATTTGGGTTTTTAGAAATTAGAGACTCACAAAGCGCCACGTGGCGGCGTTGCAAAGGTTGGGCTTCACGTGGGCCCCCCTTGTCTGTTGGGTTTCACTCTGGTTCAAGCCGGTGCAATGTTGAAGGGGCAGCTGCAAGTAGACTCGACACGAAAATAACGGGTTTTGGATCAACACGATAACTAATCAGGTCATTATCTGATGACCCGTTAATAACGGGTATAGACGCGGGTAACGCGTTTCGACCCGTTAAGAAAAAAATTATTTTGATAATTTTAAAGTTTAATTACTAAATGATTTATTATAAAATACAATAGCCATATTAATATATACAATATATTCTATATTAAATATATAGTTTTTTATTATTATCCTATATAAATTATAAATAAAAAAAAGTTTTAGTCATTATTTATTTTTATTATGAGAGTTCTTTATTATCATTACTAGGATAAATTTTACTTAACATGTTGTTGTCCAAAATTAAAATAAACTAGTATAGTATTTGTGTAGGCAAGAACTAAGAAGACATACATACAAGTATGAAATATGTGAAAGAATATATAAACACTCGTGATTCATCATTATTCCTCCATGAATAGATAATGGTTACACTTACATTATAGTTTAGATTTTTAAAATTCTCCAAACCCTCATGAATAATGTTTTTTATTTGAGGACAAAATTAATAATAATTAATAATAATTATTGTAGAAGTGCAAAACAATGTAAAATATATATATATATATATATATATATATATATATATATATATATATATACACATACACAATCACTCATAGTGACAAGCTTTACAACTTTCATGAAGGGGTCAGCTTCAAAATCCAACACTATAATTCATAAACCTTAAATTTATATTTAACCGTCGATTGCCATTTACACTTTATTCTTCTTACTGAATTTCATTTTTAAAATTTTCTTTTTTAATAACATGATCATCTGGCTGATGTAGGAAGATGAACGGTTCAGATCTTTGATATCACGTTTTGATATTTACGGTTAACTGAAATATGAGTCATTGTCATACAGTTTGTAGAAACTTTACAAACATCAATCAATATTTTCACTAACCATAAAACTCTGAATATAAGGCCAATGATCCAAACCGTTCATTTTCTTGCATCCTCTAATAGATCAGGTTTTCAAAAAACAAAATTTGAAAAAACAAAATTTGATGAGAACAATGAAGCGTAAATGTAAACAACAATCAATAGTTAAATTTTGATCTATGATTTATATGATTCTAGTGGCGAATTTCGAAGTTAAACTCTTCATGAAAGTTGTAAAGCTTGTCATTACGAGTGTTTATATAGTTTTACTATATTTTTTACACTTCTACATTAATTAACAAACTATTAAAGACTTTACTTAATTAATTAAGCGATTAATTAATTTATACCCATTTTGTTTCAAAAGCAATGGATGCTAGAGATTCAGATTCAGTAAACCTTAGTGATGTGAAGTCTATGGAGATTATAATGGGAACATAACGAGAGTGAAAGTATAGACAATGCAAATAAGAGTCTTGCAAAGAAAAAAGCTAGAGCAATCAATTTAGGTAAATGAAAATATACTTAAAAGAAAATTGTGTTTTTATGTTTTGAATGTGACAATATGGTATGTATATACTTATTTAGTATTATGTTTTTCATTTGATTATTTATTGGTATAAAATATATTTTCTTTAACGAGTAATGGGTCGGGTCATATTACCTGTTAATATTATCGGGTCGATTTTAGATCGGGTCATTTTACCCATTTATTTTAATGGGTGTTACATGACACGACCCGTTAAGATATCGGGTATGACATGAACACGGAAAACACAACACGAATGTTAGGTCTAGCTGCAAGGGTTGCTGCATTTTGCCCAATTGCCTCCACTTTTTTCCACCGGTGGAGCACATTTGTTGGGTCCAAGGGCAATTGAATCCAATTGCAAGGGCAGTTTAAGGCTCGCTAGAGATGCTCTAAAACTGCAATTTGTAGGAATTTTATTAAGGGAACTTTAACGAAAAGCACCCGGTACTGTTCACTTTAACGAAAAACCACATTTTTACACTAAAAAGTCAATCCTGGTACTATTCACTTTACCCTTTATTTTGTCCTTATCATTAAAACTCAAAGTTTTCAAGCCCTTTTCATTAGTTTTCCTTTTTATTAATGTGTGGGGTGGTTTCATAAATTTGTGGGGGGTGTGAATTAAACTATTCCTAGAAATAAATAATAATAATAATAAACTGTGCGGCTCCTTATTCACAAAGCCTGAACCAGAAGCGCGGTTGCAACATGGTTCATCATTTGTCAAGGTATAATTTTCGGTAATTAACTCATTTTCGTCGATAATATTGCTAATTTTATATTCCTGATATTTTACTGATAATCGTGATATGGGGTGAAGATATAAGCTTCAAAACCCCCACCCCTCCCCCCAAGTCGAGGACTCAAAATTCCGATATATCGAGCGAAATTTCAATGATTCTGCCAATTTTTAAAACCCTACCTATGACTGATGGATGACATTTTTCACTCTTTTTTTTCCTCTTTTAGAGGAGACCAGGCCATAATATATCAAAACGTTCTAAGTTGATGAATGGTGTAGAAGAAAGGTGAATGGACATACGCAGGTTGAAGATATAAAATAAATAATTAGCTTTTTGAAACACAATCAATCAACAAAAGGAAATAGTATAATTGCATTTGATACATGATCGGACCTCTTGATGATTAGAAGAAGAATGGTTTTTTGGGGGCCAACCACATTTTTTTTTTCAATTTCAACTCATCCCTTTTCTCTTTGGTGTCATTTCCTAAAATAATTCTACTTCGAATTATGTTTGGAAGATGCATGCATGTACTGCATTGGAGATAAGATTATATTGCATGATCGATCTAATTAATTACCCGCTTGCATGCAGGAACGCATTTTATTCTCACTTAAATCCACTCTAATTATATATGTCGATATATGAAATCCAAATCATACAACTCCGTCCAACCTGCATACTACACGTGCAGCTGAATGTTGAGGACTAAATATATTGGATGGTTCATGGTTGATAACTTGATTTTTTTTATGGAACATTAACGAAAAATTCTCGGTATTATTCATTTTAACGAAAAATTATATTTTTACACTAAAAAGTCAATCCTTGTAGTATTAACTTTACATTTTATTTTGTCTTTATCGTTAACACTCAAAGTTTTCAAACTATTTTCATTAATTTTTTTTATTTTTATTTTTTTAATCCAGATAGACGAAGGATAGTTCGTCTGTTTGCGGATAATTTGTCGTTATCAAAGTTAGGTAGGGACTAGGGTTACTAATTTATTTGGACAGGTCGTGGTTGATAACTTTATATTTCCAACCTCGAACCATTGGCATGTTAAAGTTGTGCTAATGTTGTTGAGGTATTAGGTGATGCATGCTTTTGTCGATTCCATTGCCCCACCACATGCTTTTGACAAAATATCTTTGGCATTTTCTATTATAAAAAATGTTAAACAAACTTTCTCAAAAGTAAGATGTTTTATAGATTCTTTGTCACTTCATATTTTTAACATAATATTTTATAAAATTAGGATGGTAATTAACATTAATTGTGAGGTGACAGATAGTCTATAGAAAGAAAATTTCACTTTGAGAGAGTCTCCTTGACCTTTCCTATTACTTATAAGGAGTGGAATCCGGATCCTCTTTATGAGGATTCTGTGGATTTGTGATTCATATCCGTTCATCGTACATCGTGTGGTCAGAAATCATTTTAAATATTTTTATTTAAAATTAAATACAAACAGTACCTGACAAAAACTGACCTTAAAATATATGATTAACAGATACAATTTACTGATTTCTAGAATCCTCACCAAAAGAATCCGAAGAGGATCATGTTGGTAAGGAGTGTGCTAGCAACCTTTGCAATAATTTTTGTATTTAGATCATTTTACTTCTTCAAATGACACGTGTCATTTTATTACACAAAAGATAAGCTTTTTTTTCTTGCAATTAATGATGAAAAATACAAAATATAATTTCAAGGGCAATTATGGTCTTGGCATTGTGTAAAAAACTGACACATGCTATTTGAAGAAGTGAAAATATCTAAATGCCTTAGTGCAAAAATTACTAGAACTTCTCTTATACACTACAAAGAAAAATTTAATCTCGAAGGTATTAAGTCACGTGTATTAAGTTAGGGATTTATTGACATTCTCAAAATTTTATTTTGCATTCTTTATAAATGTATGTTTTATTCTAAGTATCAAAACTATGAAGTGTAAAATAAAAATTTTTAAGTACTAATAACAATTCTCTTAAAATTTTAAAAGTTACAACAAAAAATTGTTGGGTGAAGAGTGAGAATTGTTGGGTCCATATATGAGAAATACATGTAGCTCGAAAACCATATTTCATGAGGAAGAGCAGCTCGATTTGAGATTTTTTTTTTTTTTTTTTTTTTTTTTTTTTTTGTAAATGGCAAACTCATTACAGAAAAAAAAAAACCAAACAAACAAATGTACACAAATGGAAGCCCAATTACAATTAAATCATAAAATTAAAATATGGACCCCCAGAGCAAAAAGGCCCTATTCAAAGTTTGAGTCCAAAACATGCAAACAGAAATCCAAAAAAGTAGGAACTCAGTTCTTGTTTGAGGATCCACCAGACCTAATTCAAGACATCTTGACTGAAGAAAGATCCAGTCAGTTGATTTACCTTGATTGTAATACATTGAAACTTTTAAGTGTCCATTGAGGATAGTTAACTTTTAAGTGTCCTCCGGGTTAAAGTGCATACACACTTTTTATCGAGGCTCATCTGTACACTTCATCCTCAACTATGTATGTTTTCCAATTTACTTCAATGAATATCGTACCGTTTCTTAAATAACAAAAAAAACAGGTAGTGAGGCGATCGATGCATGGTTGTAGGTTTTTATTTCCTAACCTCTCATTGTCTTGAAAATTTAGAAATGGTTTTTTTTTTTTTTTTTTTTTTTTTTTTTTTTTTACAAATAATAGGATAATCTACATTAAATTCATCTAAACTATCGGAAGTGAGTAGTTTGAACCCAAGAGGAAGGCCCTATCCGTTAGGGCAATCCATTGCTTTTTGAAACGGTGGCGTCCTATACCAATGAAAATTTGAAATGTGTAAGTTTTTTGTCCACATATCCTTGTTTTATTGTCATAGGGTGCCACATGATAGTGTACTAGTGTCATGTAAGTTTTTTGTCTACGTGTCTTTGTTTCATTGTCATGGGACTCCACGTGACAACGTACCAGTGCCATGTAAGGTGTTCTTGCTGAAATGATATGTACATGAATGATACTTAAATACATGTAAGTATTTTAGACAAGTCCTTATAATAGGTGTTGACTACAATACTTATATGGATTTAGTACAATCATCATCTTATTAATGTGAACATATGTATTTAATATAATTATCATCATACCGTTGAGATGAAGATTATATTAAATACATATAAGTATTATAGACAAGTCCTTTGTTATATTCAAATTTCTTAATTAAAGATTATATTCAAATTTCTTAATTAAGGATTGTAGACAAATCCTTTATAATATTCAAATTTCTCTCCTTTTTAAGGTAGAATTTTTCTTACTTAAATGATTATGAACTCATGCAAGTGGCCTTTTATCACAGTAGTAAAAAAGAATGTTGTCCTTACACCATGACATGGGTTCGAATCCCGTCGGCTTCCTAATCTAACATCTAATACAACAAATCTACAGTTTGACCAAAAAAATTGATTATTAACCCATATAAGAGCACTTCCACAATGTGCCGGCACCAGTCAAAAAACCAAGCTAGGGGTCTGTTAATCCACTCCAACTCGTGAAACAGACTGGCACCCAGCCCATGCTAGTCTCCAGGCCAACCTAAAATTGACTGACCCACGGACCGGCCCATTTTCTTTTTTACGCCTAGCGCATGGCACTCACACTCGAGTGGGCACGAGTAGCAGACAACAATTCAGCGGCGGGGCCCGTTGATAGGTGCACTCAATTGTCACCCGGGCTTGCGACGTGGCCCACTATATGCCTTTGGATTTCCAATGGTAAACAATTTTGAATTATAATTTTGATCTGAACCGTTCAATCATAGATCAACGATCCACGTTTTTCAACCCAAAAAAAGAGAGACCCTAACGGTCAGAATTATGACCATTGGCCACGTGGCATCTTATAGGTTGGATTTGAATAATTTTCAAATCCAACGGTCCAGATTAATTAACTACATTAAAATTAATTAAAAATTATAAAAAATACAGAATTTTTTTTAAAAAAATATTTATTTTTCTATAAATACCTGACCCTCATCTTCCACCTTACACCATATTTCAATATTTTCTACACTTTCTACACTATCTACATTTCAATATTTTCTACATTTTGAGAGAAAAAAATGTCTTCGTGGAAGAACATTGAAGATGTTACGTTGTGTGAATGTTGGGTTCACACTATTTATGACCCAATTACGGGTAATGAGATGGATAAGCGAGAAATGTGGAGTAAAATTACGAAAGCGTTTTGCAATGTACATGGAAAAGACGCTAGAACTAGTCAAGGTCTTCAAGGTCGTTGGAAAAAACTCAACGCATCATTTACTTGTTGGAAAAACGCATCGCTCATGCTTCCGGTAATCTGCGTAGTGGGACAAGTTTAGCGGATTAGGTAGCAATATGTTTATTTATTTATATGCATTTCACCCACATCAATATTTTAATTTATTTAATTTCTTATGTAATTTATTTTCATTCCACCTGCATCAATATTTTAATTTATTTATTTGTGTTACACCCAATTTTTTAATACTATCTTATCCCACATTTTTATAGACACTACAAGCACAAGCATTCTACAATGCAAAGAACTAGAACAAATCATTCAACAAATGGGAATGTTGGCAAATTGTCAAAGATTGCCCCAAATACAAAATTGTGGCAACCGGTCCAGAAGTTGTCATGCATGTTATGGGTCTACACAGTTCGCCAGAAGCAGACATGGCCGAACAAGAAGCCGACACATTTGAAGACACGGAAGGGATGCCTGAAGCAGACACAGGCGAACAAGTGCCGGAAACCCAACCGACTCGTCAGCCCTTAGGCCTCAAGGTAAAAAGCATTAAAGAAAAAAGGTAGTTCTTCCAAAAATGACTACAATAAATATACGGAGGAACTTGCTCGCCAAGGTGAACTGAACATGGCGCGGGAAAAGGCTAGAGATGAGGAAAAAGCTAGTGCTATGGCAGGAATAATAGCAGCTACTGAGGCTCGTGATGCTGCGGCTAAGAGACAAAGAGAAATAGTTAATCAAGAGAACGAGATGATTACAGAAGCACTTCATCGAGAAAATGAGATGCTTAGAGAAGAAAGGATGGCTCAAGCAAATCGTGACACTATGAACAAGCCTCTAGTAGGACTGTCTCCAAATTTAAAATATTTTTAGACATAAAAAAAAAAGAGAGGTTGTGCGAAGGAGGCGTGCAAGAGATGCCGAAACAAGTCGAGGGGGTTCTAGCTACAGAAATCCTAGCAACGAAGATCTTAGCACCACATATCCTAACTCCACAGACTTTGTATAATTTCGTATTTATTTGTAGTACTTTATTTATTTTGTTATGTGATTTCTTATTTATTTTTAGAATTTTATTTAATTTCTTATGTAATTTTTATGTAATTTCTTATTTATTTTTAGAACTTTATTTAATTTCTTATGTAATTTCTTATTTATTTTTAGAATTTTATTTAATTTCTTATTTATTTTTATGCAATTTCAAATTTATTTTTTGTACTTTATTTAAACACATTAAATAAGATTACATAAACTCACCAAATAAACTTAAAAAAAAAACACCAAATAAAATTACATAACCTCACCATATAAACTTAAAAAAACACACTAAATAAGATTACTTAAAAAAATACACTTTATTCTTCAACCACAAGCCTCATTTTAATTATCTTCGCCTTCGTGCAATCCCTACTGGTGCTCAATCAAGTCATTTTGGCGGGTTATGTGCCAATTGTTGGAAATGTGCCCTAAAACCAATCATATGATGATACTTTCGGACATTTCACATGTTAAACTAATCTAGTTTAATATCAATGGCAAAGATTATTGTTTTAAGTCGTCTCATATAAGTGTTATATGCTTAAACGATAAGTCCAAGGAATATGTAATTAGGAGAATGTAATTTAAACAAGTTAGATTAATGAGATCATTCTCTTTCGTATACATATCCTAAACGTTCCTGATCATAGGATTGCCAATTGGGCATTGACAGTCCGTTAAGATCAGTACATGCTATGTCTTCTCTTAGTGAGAGTGACTAGTCTCGAGTCATTGGTGTAATTGACACCAAGACAAGCATGTAGGTGCTCAATAGCGAATGAGTCCACTGAACATGATCAACGAGGAGTTCTCATACTCATGTTACATGAGAACTCATAGTTGGGATAATGCAATGTAGTCATTTGACCTGAGGCATCATAGTTGTCTTGTGGTTAGGTCCTTGATCTTTGACTATGTCAAAGTCACCCCATCAGAGGGTGTCCACGACATAGTTGGGATTAAGCCACTTAGCCATGGAGGCAATTAAATGCGCAACAAGGGATCTCTAACCTTCAAACCGTTTGAGGGAGAATACTCTATGATATGATTAAGAATCTCTGGCCAGAGTATGAATGAGATTTAGGAAGTTGTTTCAAATCACATTCAAGGAAATCATATAAGTAAATGTATCACATTGGACAGTAGACATGAATAAACTATCAATCCAAACAATGTGGTCAAGAGTATTGTATTAGAGAAAGACCGTATTGCATTGTAATCCTAAACTGGATAGGTTCTCCACCTCTTCTGATTAGCTTGGGTAACCATGACATACTGCTAGGTGTCACTCATGGTTTGTGGAAGCCCTAATCGTGTATAATCACTAAAGGGAGAATTGAAAGTAAGTTTCAATTCACAATCGATTTGAAAGAGTTCTAATCGCCCACTGTCTCGCTAAAAGGAACCTAATGGATCGTACATCGTGTAAGGTAGAGATTGAAGAAACAAAGGAGATGAGTAAGGATAATTAAATGGTTTAATTATTTATGGCAAGGATTAATTAATATGTTAATTAATCAAACGAATAAAGTTCGTTAAAAGACCACGGGTTAGTTTTAGGCCTCAAGGCCCAATGGGCTTTGAACGTCAAGCCCATTGACTTAAGTTGTATGACAACTTAATGACAAATAATTCACAAAGGCCTAAAAAGCCCAATGAAACCCTAAGGCCGGCCATTTAGAGGAAGGGTAGTGAATTTGCTTTAATTACAAGTTTGCCACTCCAATGAATAAAGGTATAAATATGACTTTATAGCCAAAATTCATTCAAGGGTTTCTTTTAGAGAATTGGAGAGAACATATCTCTCCCTTTTCTCTCTAAGAGGCCGGCCCCCTTGGAGGGGATTAGCTAGTAATCTTTCTCCTCCAAGGTCACTCATATCTTCATCAATCTTTCCTTGGTGTGGAGACTTAGAGGTTCTCAATTTTGAAAACTTGGAGAAACCAATTCTTCCATCCAAATCCATGGATCTAAGAAGCAAGGAATGAAGGCCCTATCTCTTGGGTGATTATCCTTTGCTTATGCAAAGAGGAATCAACAAAGGTATAAATTTCTCAACTCACTTTATTTTGAGTTGAGTCTTGGTTCACCAATCTACTAGGCTTTGAATTTCATGGTTAATGTTTTGTTTTTAAGTGCATACAAGCATGATTCTGCCTTTAATTGTTAATTGCATGCTAATAGATGTTGCTTAGATGAACATGTTTTTCACAAAATTTCCTTCAAGTGGTATCAGAGCCTAGGTCTAGTAGTTGGTGAATCCTTTTGGGTTTTGTAGTTCATAATCTTTGATTTGATTGTTGTAATTGTTACAAGCTTTATTCTTGCTTCTTTGAATGTAAATTTTGCTAGAAAATTTGCCATCTCAATTGTTGTAGATGTAGTTCATATGAGCATGAATTTTGGAGCTAAAATTTGATGCCATGGTTTTGGAGATTTTCGGCCAAATCCAAAGGGTGATTTTTTAGGTTCATGTTTGTCTTATTAAAAGTGTTTTAAGGTGACTTTTGGAACCCCTAAGTACCCTAGGATGTTAACCCCATTTTGAGAAGTGAAAATTTGAGTTTTATTGCTTGAAAATGTTCATGGAACTCTTATAGGTTTTCATGGATGTTCTTCATTGTTCTTGAAGTTCTTACCAAGAACAAAAAGGTTTGGTGTTTTGATTCAAAGTTTTGATTTATATCATAAAGTTTTTGTTTTGTGCTTTTCAAATGTTTAAATGTGTTAGATATTTATTTTGAAAGGTGATAGAAATGGTGATGGGTGTGTAAGGATTAATTCCCTTTCACACACCACTTGCATGACTTTAAGGCTTTGTTGAAAAAAATTTCAAAGTTTTGTGGCCTTAACCTCTCCAAAACCGGCCACCCTATCAAGTGGGGTGTTTTTGGGGCTTTTATGCAATTACATAAAGTTTTGGTACTTTTGTGTATTTGTAGCTTGACCCAAAAGTTTACGTATTTACGTAAAGGCCCAAAATCATTAAAGGACAAATTGTTTTGTTCCTTTAATGAAGTTTTTCAATTTGTTGAAATTTTTGGGTTTTAGTTGTAATTACATGAAGTAGTGGACTTTTGTGTTTTTATAAAATGAGCTCAAAAGTTTAAGTTTTGCAACATAGCCCAAAAAGTTGAGGTTATTGCATTTTGGCCCAAATTAGGTTGAGAACAAAATGGTTTTGTCTCTTTAAATGAGAATTGAATTTTCATTTCATTTAGCTCCATTTAAATCAATTCTATGGATACAAAAAAAACCAAATGAAAATGTTGCATTCAAGTTTAATTAGTTAAAGCGTTAATTAATTAAAGGGTGATTATGAACCTAAGCCTACGATAATTGAGCTATGTGATAGGCCGTTTCAAATTTGTTTGAACCATGGGAATGTGTAGATTAGATTTTTGTTGTAATTTGATTTGATCAAATGTTGTAAAAGAGCATAAGCTCTTCTTTACTTTAAAGTAATTTGTATTATTCAAATGTTGTAAAGAGCATAAGCTCATCTTTACTTTAAAGTACTCCTTTCTTGTTTTATTTGATATGCATGAAAATGGAGTAGCGGGTCCAACGCCCAATAAGACAACACGCCTTAATGTGATTAAACGCGTAACTAAAATCAATCACCATCCCTAGACCGAGATTCCACACTAGGCTCGTGTTGGATCTAATCAAAGGTTCATAGTCATCCTAAGGCCCTAAGGTAACTATATAGTCCATCAATGAATGCAAACCTTATGTTAGTAGTATCATATACTCTTGCTTTAAAAACCGTTTTATAAGCATAGTGGGAGTATTATATACAACTAAAAACAATCAAATGGACCAATAGTTGTAATAGGACCAAATTGTTTTAATAAGATTAAAATGTATGTTTATATGTGATGAGACCTAAAACTCTCAACCAAACCATTATTAAGTTGATAAGCGAGAGATGCTTTGAACATCTCTTCGTAGGCCTTCCAGCATGGTGGGCTTCGATCGTTTGTGACTCATACACCGTATTCGTCCAGTTCTGGGGTATGCAAAGTATGTGCTTACATTCAGGAGAAGCCTATAAACATATGATGAAGTGAAGGTAGGCAACGAGGATGGTCAATATGATATTCTTCTGAGGCCATTCTTGAACCCCTACTTGAACTAGCATGGTGGAAATGACTTAACTAAGTGCAATGGTGTCAATATGATATTCTTCTGAGGCATCATTTTCTAGAGGCCAAATTAGATGGGTAATTACAAAAGTTGTAAATGGCTAAAGTGTTATCCTCTCATCATTATTGTTGCTAGCCAATATGATATTCTTCTGAGGTGGGCTTGGTAATGGTGAGTCTCTCATACCCTGCTAAGAGTTTCATCCAAAACTCTCGAATTCCAATGAGGGATATGGAATTTTCCAAAAATAGTGGGTGGTGCTATTTGATTTAAAGACCTGGATCAAATGGCTTAAAATCAATCAATTTATATTCGTTATGTATTTGTTTACCCATATATTTGCAAACGCTATCCAAAACTTGACAAAGAAAAGCCGAATGCTTTAGTTTCCGGACTTGGTACCACAATCCCAAAGATTGTCTTAAATGGATTGTATATGTACCTAAGTAGTCTCATCCTCACAATCTTCCTATTGATAATGTATCATTGGAAGAAAATGTTAGATAAGTCTATCA